>NC_081430.1:67865662-68211294 GCF_949786415.1 Peromyscus eremicus
CATGGCAAACACTTTAACCACTAAACCATCTTCCAACCCCATCTTTTTTTTCTTTTTTTCCTTTTCGTTTCTTTTTCTTTTATTTCTTTTTTTTTCCACTCCCATCTTTATCTGCTGAGATGACCGTATGATTTGACTTTACTAAGTCTGTCGACACAATGCATTATATTGATTTGGAGAATGTTGAACCAACCTTTCACTCCTAGGGTAAACCCACCTCACTTATGCTCTGTCATTCTGATATATTCCTGGGTCAGAGCAGGAATATTTAATTATTAATATATTTAATATATATATTAAAGATTTATTCATTTCTATTTTATGTGTTAGTGTTTTACCTGCATATGTGTATATGTACTACATGCTTGCTTGGTCCCCATGGAGGTCAGAAGAGGGCATTGGATCCCCTAGAGCTGGAGATATGGACGTTTGTGAGCATCAGGTGGGTGCTGGGTTCTCTGCAAGAGCAACAAATGCTTTTAACGGTGAGCCAACTCTCTAGTCCCATTGGTAGACATTCTTGCTCCGAGACACACTGATCTGTAGTTTTCTTTGTCTAGTGAAGCTGATTCACAAATGATTTGGAAAATGTTTCCTGTTCTTGTATATTCAAGCGATATTTACTTTTGATCAATACTATGAATTCCTTCAGTGTGTGGTAAAATTTGGCAGTAACTCCACATAGGCCTGGGGTTTTCCTTGTTGAAAAAGTTGTTACTACAAATTCTATTTCTTTAAGAAATTAGAGGACTGTTAAGACATCTATTTATTCTTGAGAGAGCTCTGTTTTTTTTGCTCAGAGAATTTGTCTGCATCACCCATATGGATGGACTTACTGGATGTTCAACGTTGTCACATTCTACTGCTGTCTGTCACATCTGTAGTGACGTCTTCTTTTAGCTTTTGTTCTTTGGGATCTGGGTCTCACTATGGCACCCAGACTAACCTTGAAATTTGTAATCCTCCTGCCTCAGCTTTCAGAGTGCTAAGATTTTACAGGCTTGTGCCATCATACCAGGCTTTGTTTCATTCTTGATACTGGTAAATGTTTTCTCTGATCAGTTGGATTTATTAATTTTATTGGTCTGTTAAAAGAACTAGTTTTCCCACACACCCACTTTGTTGATTTCCTTATTTTTTTGTATTTTAATTATTGATTTTATCTCTTTAATTTTTCTGTTCTGTTTTGCTTTGATTTTAGCTGTTCTTTTTTCAAAGATGGAAGCTTAGATCATTAAATTTAGTTATTTCTTCCATTTAAATATGACTTTAATGCTACCATCCCCAAACCATTATGAAGGCATCATAGAAATCTTAATGTATTGTATTTTTATTTTCATTCAAAATATTTTCAAATTTCCATTGTGAGTTCATATTTGACCTAAAGATTATTTTTACATATGTTGCTTAATTTCCAATAATTTAAGAATTTTCCACATATCTTTCTGTAATTGATTTCCGGTTTAATTCCATTGTTTTCAGAGAACTGGATGTGTATAATTTAAATTATTTGAAATATGTTAAGGTTGGTTTTATGGCCCATAATATATATGGTTTGTGTTGGTAAATGTTTCTTTTTGACAATTAAGAAAATACTTTGAAATGAAGTGAGGATGTCAATGTGAATTTTTCCAGAGCCACCTTGTCCAAAGTTCATATCAGGTTAAATAAAGTTTGTTTGGAAAAATTAACTTTATGGACTCCACAAGGTTCAGTGCCCAAGGATCGTGGAACAGGGCCAGGCCCGGTGGTAGTTAAGAGCATGTACCAGTACTCCAGCTGCTCAGGCCTCAGCAGGCAGTGAACCAGAAAGCTAGCATGACTCCCAGCTGTGAGTTGTTTTGTTTGGAGAGAAATTGGAGCAAAATATCACAGAACAACTTTGAAAGGGAGACACTCGGTTCACGTCACCACAGAAGATGACACTGGGAATAGACTGTCAAAGCAAAGGGCCTTTCAGCTGGCAAGTGCAGAATTGGTTTTGATAGCCAAGTGTCACTCCCGGGATGGAGGTCTCGGGAAGCCAAGAGATAGCCTGGGATGTGGGGTTTCTTCAAGTAGGTGCCAAGAACACCGAAACCATACAGTGTGCTGCTTACACTGGTCTTTTCTTTGCGGTGCTGCCCCGGGAGAGCATACACAGAATGGGGAATTTCAGTCATTTAAGGGAATAATCACACTGTAACAGAAAGAGCATGAGGTTTGGAACTCTAGGACTGCTACCTTCTTACCGGTGTCGGATCCCAGGCATGGTGGTTGCTGTTGCCTGGACAACAGCATCGGCCATGTGCAACAGCTGATGAACACTGACTTCAAGACAGGCACTGTGCTAAGCATGTTTTTACATATGATCCTCACCGTAGCCTTATGTAAGCATGCCATAGGCAATACTGTCCTGAGGATTCAGAGGAGAAATAAGAGTCAGAGAGGATGAGTAAGTCAGGAGACACAACACACAGGCTGTGTAGTCAATGTCAGAATGCTGGCAGTTCGACTCTAGAACCTTCCTTCCTGTTTGTCAATACTACCAAAGGCATACGAGTAGGTACTGGGGTTTTTCAGTTAGCCTCAGTGTTCTTCTCATGTGCAATGTAGCACAACCCTCCTTCCTTGGTTAGCCTTCCTGGGAGATGAGCCTTGCCACGGCCCTTCCTTCCTGGGGGATGAGCCCCACCGCTGATCTTCCTTCTCATCCATGCTCATCCATGTGCAGCAGGCCCAACACTCAAGAGAACCCACCTCCATTGAGTTGGACAGGATGTGGGTGTTTTGTCTGTGTGCTGATCCTAGGAGCAACAACACTAGCCATATCTCCCCCAGTTTGGTTTCTTATAAGGAAGAGGGAGTTGAGTCACAGACACTGGAAAATGACAGTATTTAGCTGCTGGAGGAAATTGCTTGCATTGATTTTCCCCACTTTAAGTGAATTTGGAAAGGAAATTGTTTTCAGGGCACATAAAAATAATCCTTAGTCATTACCATGGGAACACTTACATTTCAGACTCGGTGTCCATGCTTTCTCTAATCCTCACAGCAACCCCACAGGCATGCATCAGCTTTAGTAGTTACTAAAGAGGTAACAGTCATTATCTGTTCTATAGCCATTGCCAAGGAGCTGAGATGCTCACCAGTGTGTAGAGGGTCACTCTGCCATCTGGGGTTGAAGCAAGTTTCATAATCAGCTCTACCTGTTTCACAACAGCTAAGAACAGGTTGGGAAGCATCCTCTGCTTTTGACCTTCGGAGCTGTGGACACTGGAGCAGACCTGATGATCAAATCTCAACGTGCAGCAACTTGAAGAGAAGCTACAGGCAGTCTTCCTCACCAGTCCTGCAAAAACACTACAGACCCAGGCAGGGAAGAATGCTTTTATTGTTCATGGGTATCACCAAGGCTAGTGAATCAGTTTAAGCATTGGGTACAACAACTTAAGTTTAAAAGAGCCGAGCGTCTCTGGCTTCACCCATGGGCTCAGCTAATGATCGAGTAAAATGCTTCATCTTCCGATAAACATGACCTTAGTTCTTTTCATGAAATATGGAAACCAGTCCTTTCAAAACAGGTCTTCTGGTGGGGGATTTAGCTCAGTGGTAGAGTGCTTGCCTAGCAAGCGCAAGGCCCTGGGTTCGGTCCTCAGCTCTGGAAAAAACAAAACAAAACAAAACAAGTCTTCTTTAGGACAGCAGTTCTCAACCTGTGGATTGTGATCCCTTCAGCAAACCTCTATCTCCAAAAATATTTACATTATGATTCATAACAGTAGCAAAAGCACAGTTATGAAGAAGTAGTTACGAAATAATATTATGGTTGGAGGGTCACCACAACACGAGGAGCTGTATTAAAAGGTTGCTGCATTAGGAAGGTTCAGAACCAATGTTCTAGGATCCTTTACTGTGAGGACTAGCCTCGAGCAGCTCAGGGATTGAAGGGAAGCCACGGAGATGGTGGACTAATCACTCAACTTGACTTTTCTATCTGAGGGAATAAAACTTAATTCTTTGGGGCTGGCGAAAGGGAACACACACACACACACACACACACACACACACACACACACACAGGGTCTTTCTCCATTCTCTCATGTCTTTATTTTTCCTTTACAGCTTATATATCCCAACAAAATCTTTCAGGCAATATAACAATTACAATGTGGTTGCATTCTATTTTTCAAGTGAATGATTATAATGAATACAGGTAAAAACACATTTCCCATTTCCTTTACATAATTGAACATAGCATGCACTGTAGATGAAAAACAAATTATCCCAAGAACCCACATACATTTATATCCAAGCAACTTGCTATAGATTAACAGTGTAAGCAAACAAGGTATTTTTTCTCAGCCAGTTCTTTTACTGGCAGGCTGCATTTTTGTGGATACAAAGAAAGGATCAACCATTTTATTATTTATCTCAAAAGGTAATGTTATAAGGAATCTTAAAAGAATCACAAACCTAAACTTTTATACATGAAAAACAACCAATCATCTCTACTTTAAATCCTCAGGGTGCACACCCATTCATCAACAGTTTTTTATATCAGGAAGCTGAGGGTAGAAATGGGCACAAGGAATTAATCATTATCTTTGATCGCCAACCCATACTAGCAAGACAGACAAGTCAGCTGGTAACAACCGGGCTACTTTGTTCTTGTTCCCCGACTTCAACGAGTCCCTCACTCAGCTGCATGCCTCTCTAAAACTTCAGATTGTTTCCTTGGGTTTTTTACCTCAAAGCTATTGACCAAAACATCCTAATCTAACTTTAAGTTGTTTTTTAAAGCTTTGTTTCAGCTACGATGCACACTGAAACCCATGAACACATCTCTCAATATTAAGATGAAAAGAATTTGAGCTAACTTAGCTTCTGGGATGCAATTGTCTTTCTTATTAACCTAAGCCATAGTCTATACAGCTTCTCAACAGAAACAAGCTGTGTGACATTTCCTTGTTCTTATTGTCTGTCCTCTGTAGCCCCTGTTTTATCACGGGCAGGGGGCAATACTTTAAACAGTACAGTTTAAGAGGAAATCATCTTCATAATAATCCACAGGTAAAAATGCTCAGTAGAACAGGTTATTTCCAAGCGGTAATCACACTCCATTAGAGGCAGTGGGGATTCCCCCACACCCATTCACACCAGATACCAGAGAAAAATGGTAGCGGCAAACATGTAAAGGCACAGCAGTAGCAAGAGACATTCTGGAGCTGAAGCCCTCTGGGTCTTGACTTTCCAAGATTTGCCCATCAGTGCTTTGCTTCCTGGTGGGACCTCCTGAACTTCAACTGC
This sequence comes from Peromyscus eremicus, assembly GCF_949786415.1. Taxonomy (NCBI): domain Eukaryota; kingdom Metazoa; phylum Chordata; class Mammalia; order Rodentia; family Cricetidae; genus Peromyscus; species Peromyscus eremicus. Next base: position 67,870,952 of record NC_081430.1, read on the forward strand.
CACCTGCTGCTCCTCTGACATGGCCACTGGCAGATTTTTCATTGTTTTAAAAAATATTTATTTTTATGTGTGTGTATGTTTTGCTTACATATATGTGTGTGCCTGGTGCCCATGGAGATCAGAAGAAGGCATTAGATCCCCTGGAACTGGAGTTATGGATGGTTGTGTGTCACATTGTGGGTGCTGGGAATTGAACCTGGGTTCTCTGCAAGAGCAGCAAGTGACATCTGAAAAAGTCATAAAATCAGACTACTAACCACCTAACTAAAATACCTACAATGTGTGGGAAGTGGAGGAAGCCCTGAGTGAGTGAAGTCCTGAGGGAATGTGTGCTGTTGACATGAGTCAATCATGTCAAGGACCCTAGCCTCAGACCAAGGTGCAAAGGATGGCAAAGCCCATCCCCAGCCTTATTTCCCACCTTCAGAGCTGTCCGCAGCTCCCCCTTGCTCCAGGTCTGCTCCTGCTCCTGCTCCACAGGACCCTCACTCTAGACTCCAGAAGCTGGCATCAGCTAGGCAGCAGTGCTTCCTAGGGTGTCAGCACTAACGTGGGACTCCCAGAGGCCCTAGGCCTTGGCAATCCCTGTCTTCACCACCCTGCATCTCCAGCCTGACTGATGGATGGATACTGCTTCCAGCAGTTGCTACCCAAGTTACCCTGAAGTGGCTACCTGTGTTTTCCCCGCAGCTGCTCTCCGTGTTTTTCCACCATTGCTGTGCCGCCCCACAGTTACCCAAGGTATCAGGCAGCTGCTACCTGTATTATCTTTGTGCCCTTTTCTCCAGTCCTTTTATTGTGTAACAATACTCTGTATTAACACCCTCCTCTTAAAATATCTAATGCATTTCTTTTTTCTTCCCTAGACTGACATTTTTAGCTTGATCCATCTAGAAAATGAATTCATTTGACTTTGTCATTTCAGAACACCCGTGGGCATTTGCCCTTTCCATTTTACAGTGGATTCTAAGACCAAATAATTTTTCCCCCATGAGTTATACCTATGAACAAGTTACTCAGTAACAGTCACAGTGGTCATTCTACTGTGCATATAATTTACTAAAATGATGTTCCTGATGCCATCTGTCAGGAACTTAGTTCCCAGGCAGGCAAGTGTTCTTGAGAAAGAACTTGACACAGGTTCTAGCAGCTTCATCGAGGGGTGCACAGCTCATGGGATCCCAGGCTTCAGGGACCATATCCATTTTGAGTTTTCAGAGCCTAGAGATTGAGAAATAATTGTGTTCTAAAAAGTTTGACAATCAGCGCTTTACAGAGAACACCTAATGTAGCAACTGGCGGCATGTTCTGGCAGGTGCTTGGTGGACATGAATCTATTTGCCATTTACTCTATTGTGTCTTTAAGTCACCACAAGATAATCACAGAAAAGTAGATAATCCAGACAGATTTGAGAAACATAACCAGGATGAAAGTCATGGATCTCAAATTCAGTGTCATTTTCAGAGTTTGCTAAACGTTGCGCTTGCTGCAGTTACTGGGCATGTGGGGTTGATTTAACGAAGTGCCTCTGTCTCATGTGGTGAGGGTTTTGCTGCTAAAGCTTTACTAAGCAGTCGTTTATAGTTTCTTAAGCTATCCATTGACAGCATCAGTCCAGAATCCATTCCTCTCCCTGCAAGGTATAGGAATCTCTGTAGGATGGTCCTTGCTGACACTTTCTTCTCCATAGCGAAGAGATAACACATGCTTTCTATTAACTCATAACTGGTAAGGTGACATTCTCTCTTAGTAGTCTGCACTCTCTAAAGATGAAGACTTAGCCTGTGGAACTTTGTTAGGCTATGAGGTCATGAGCTTTCCTGAGGTTCTTAAATTGCACCACACCCACCTACTTGAACACCCTGGCTGTTGGCATCAGGGATGTTTGTGCTCTACTAGAGAAAGGTGCTGATAACAGCATTGGCACTTGCACAGTGCCAGGTACTGTCAGGTTTTTACATGAAGTATCTCATTTCTGGTGTATTTTTGCTTAATGTGGTGATTTCCAGTTCCATATACTTTCAGAAAAATGACAAAATTTCAATCTTATGGCCAAATAGAACTTTACTGCATACGTACTACACTTACCTGTTCATATGATAGATGTGGGCCGAATCTGTAACTTGTTTCTTGCCAATAGTGCCACAATGAACATGAATATTCACATTAACTCTGTGGTAAGCTGACTCTAATTCTTTTGTGTGTACCCAGAAGCAATATAGTTGGACCATACAGTGGCTCTAACTTCAGTATTTTGAGGAAGCTCCACACTGATTTCTGTAGTGGTTGCACTGTATTGCCACTAGCAGAATATAAGTGTAAGTGTAGTGGGTAGTTTGCTCTGCCCATGACCGTGGGCTAGTGGCCCCCCTAGAGGCAGTGCTTCTTGCCTGCCTATGTGACCTCTTAAAAGGGAAGAGGGAGGGGATTGGGAGCTCTCTCTTGGACTCTTGGATGTGGAAGGCTTCCTGGCACACGGTTTGGTGACCTGGTCTGGAGCTTTCCCCATCTCTCCCTGGGAGACAAAGGGACAACAGCATCACATCACTTCGTTTTGGATAAGTGAGTGTGTGATCTCCATGTTATCCCTTAATAAATAAGTTTTCTTCCCAGAAATCTGTGGATTTCTTGCACCATCTGGCGCCCAACATGGGGCTGGAATTGCCGCATAAAACCTGACAAAAGCTTAAAAAGGGATTCTAGACCCACAAAAATATGAGTCAAAATCAGCTTCTTGGTAGCCACATTTCTTTCACACAGGCTCTGTCACGGGCAGCTAACAGATGCTCAGCTCCTTTAAGAGACGGCTTCCTGGTTCAGGCTGGTGGCACAGACGACTCTTTCGAGAGGTCCTGCTATGGAGCCCTTAATGCTGCAAGCTATTTGGTGGCAGCATGGGCCCACCGCTTCCCAGAGTTGCTGGTGAACATACCTCTGCCATGTTGAGAAGCTGAGAGGGGTGAAGCCGGCAGCCAGGGCGCCACTTTCATCCGAGCCTTTCATGCAGCTTAACAGTTTTAAAACTCTTCTGGTCGGAAAAAGGTTACAGATATACACTACAGATTGAGATGAAAAAAACAAACTCTAAACAGGTTACAAGATGTTTAAAACTACACATAGGCTTGAGAGAGAAAAGAAAAAGGATAGAGAAAGTCCTTAAAAAAAAAAGAGTAATAAAAAAAGCCACATAAAGATGGAAAGTATACACAGAGTCTGGATAGTGTATATTATTGTACTGTCTTTGGGATTTTTTTAACTGCAGAGAGACATTTGATTTTAGGGGCCGCTAAGTTAAACCAATATATCTATCTTAAAGGTATCTTGATTTCAAAATTTGGATCTAAGGATCTGTTGCTTTGGGAAAGAGGTTCTGCTTTTGTTTCCACAGAAGATGAGAAGCTGTGGATTCCTTCCAGGTTAATATGGTTCCATCAATGAAGACCCCCCCACCCCCACCCCAGAGGTCTCCAAGTGGAAGCTATGGTCCAGATGATCCAACATCCAGAACAGCCTCAAAGCAGCTAGCTAAGATGATCCAGCCTCACAGACTACTCCAATCAGGACTTGACCATAATCCTAAATTTTCTCAGGGTCCCTCAAAGATTACCAGAGCCCCCAATCAGCAGGAAGTAGCCTAGAAAAACTATGCCTACATTCCCCAAAAATGGATTATATAGGGGGGTTGGTTACAAATTGTTATTGGTCATAGTCAATCTCTTTGTAAAAGAAGAAATGGGGATATGATATAGAAATGATGGGGAAAAGCGATAGACTATTAACTCTACTTTAATCCAAAAAACAACTGTTAATCTTACATATTTTGTATCAGTATGGATTTTAGTTTATTGATACAAATTTAAAGTTAATTTTGTTATACTGCATGTATATTTCTACCCTTGTTTAGGGTATTATGTTTATGCAACTCATCTAAAATTTTAATATATCACTGAGAAATAGATTAATAGTTAATCATCAATGATAATCAAACTTATAGTCATGTTAGTTAAGTTTTCTAGGTATACAAAGATATACTTTAAGTAAGGTAATCTTCAAATACTTCAAAGACCTACAGAATATGGCATTGAAAATATGGCATTTTGAGAACTTAGATTTTTTTATGACTATGAGACATGTCTGCTCCTGGCAGCACCAATTACTTCAAAGTAGATGACGGGCATCGAAGAAACTAGTTATGGAGTTTGACTGCAATATGGAAAAGGCTAGCCAACGGGCAAGAAACTGCTCTTGCCTGGACTGCTTGATAAACTGAACATGCAGACCCATAAGAAAATGACCACTGAACTTTGCCAAAACAAGGTGGGATGATCCTTCAGTTTCCTGCTTCACAGAAGAAACTGACAGGCATTTTGCAGGACACAGAGAAAAGCAACTGATGAACTTTGCCAATAGATGGAACAGTCCTTCAAATCTCCTGCTTCACTGAAGAGTATGCCAGAGATTCTAGGCCTGTAGGCTGAAGATGGATGCCCCAATGTTACAGAGGAACTTTGGGTGACTGTCCAGGCACCCAGATGTCTGTCATTTCTGGAATTTTGGAAGTTGCCTACAATGCACTTCCTGTTTACTTAGGTAATATTTTATCCTTCTGGGGTCTTTGATGAAGAGTAGTTATAGATATAATTTTCCTTAATTATAATAAAAGGTAACTTAGATATGAAACTTTAGACTCACAAAAACAGGATAGAATATTTTCCTTAATTTTTCCAAATACAGACTCGATATTGTAACTAATTCTTACTTGATAACTGTTTTGTTACATGTAATTTTACTATGTTAAAATAAAAACCTTTCTTTTTGATTAGACAGAAAAGGGGACGTGCTGTGGGATGGTCTTTTTGTATGCTGTGAATATATGTTGCTACCATTGGTTAATATAGAAGCTGCTTTGGCCTATGGCAAGATAGGTTATAGCCAGGTGGGACATCCAAGCAAAGATACAGGGAGAAGAAAGGCAGACTCAGAGCAGACACCAGTCTGATGCCCAAGAAACAACATGCCAGTAGACCAGTAATGCCATAGTCATGTGGCAAAACATAAATAGAAATGGGTTAATTTAAAAGAGATAGCTAGCAAGAAGCCTGAGTCATAGACCAAATAGTTTGCAATTAATATCAAGCCCTGAGTGATCATTTTATAAGCTGCTACAGGCTGGGTGTGACACAGGAAAATTTTGGCTACAGTTGGTGCCCAATGTGGGCACATGATATAAGGGCCTTACTGCCAAACCTCTCGATTCTCACCAGCATTGGTTTTCATGGAATCTCAATGTAGTCTTTTTTTCCCCAAGATTTTACTTTATGCATATGAATGCTTTGCCTGTATGCAAGTATATGTACCACCTGAGTACCCATTGGATCCCCTGGAACTGGTGTTACAGATGGTTGTGAGACCCCAAGTGGATCCTGGGAATCAAACCTAGGTTCTTTGCAAGATCAACAAGTGCTCTTAATCGCTGAGCCTCCTCTCCAGCCTTCGAGGTAGTTCTGATTTTCCTTTCTCTGATGGGAGTTTTATTCATGTTCTTGCATTTTTTTCCTGTTAAGAACTGTCCAGTTTATTTGTCCATGTACTGATTGGATGCATTTTCTTGATATCCAATTCTGAAGTTCTTTGTATATGTAGATACTAATCCACTAGAGGTATAGATAGCAAAGGTTTTTCCCCACTGTGCATGCTTTCTTCCTTGCTTCCTCAGCTGTGCAGATGCTTCATTTCACCTAATTCCACCTGCCAATTCCACTATTGCTTGTGCTACTGGAATCCTTTTCATAATGTCTTTTCCTATGCTTATATATTGAAACATATTCACTCTCCCCGATATTTTTCATTACATTCATTTTGTGTGTTGTATGTATATGGTATGTGCATGCACATACCATGGTGTTTAACTTCAGCACTTACATTCTTTGACCTAATGTTCTTCAATACTGGGAACATTTCTTGAAACACATCGTTTTGTTTTTTTGAGACAGACTCTCACTACATATAGCCTGGGCTGGCCGAAGCACTCACAGTCTGCCTCAGCCTCCTGAGTATTGGGTTATATACCACCATGCTGGGGCACTATGCAACTGACATTTTGTTTTACCTTTTTTTTAAACTCTGAGATTGGATGTAGGGCCTCCTGAGCCATTTATTTTCTTATCTTTTCGTTTTAATTTTTTTTTCAAATTAAAATATTATATAATTTCTCCCTTCCCTTTAATTTTCTTAACTTTTATTCTTTCATATTTACATTTATTTTCTGAGAAATGTCCTTAATTTTATATTCTAAATCTTCAACTTGAACTACTCGTGGTTATGACACCTATCCGATTGTGACATCTTCCGAGGTTCTTATCACCCCACCCCTTTGTTTCTTCTAGAGCTCTCCTCATTGCTTTCTCTGCTGTTACTCTTGACTGACTGCTCGCTCTGGCACAGGGCAGATTCCATTTTTACATAATGTTCTCTAGCCACACAGCTTATTATTAGCAGGGGGCCTCTGACAGCCGGCTCTTCCTTGTGACTTTTCATCTGCAGTGGCACCTTCCACACCCTGTTAGGACAGCTGTGGGAGCCAGTGAGAAAAAAGGATGTTGTCCTTGAATTTCCCCAATTCTGAGGATTGTCCTCCTGCAATCTATTGCATACAACATTTCTCAGTCAGAGGACCTGCTTACATATCCCATATAAACAGTCACATGTGTACTTTATTTAACTGTTAGGGTGTGTGTGTGTGTGTGTGTGTGTGTGTGTGTGTGTACATGTACGTATGTGTAGGTCAGATGACAACACTGTCAGTTAGTTATTCCTCCTTTACCTTCACATGGAGGGGTCCTGGGGATGGACATTAGGCAGCAGCCAGGTTTGCATGGCTAGTGCCCCCATCCAGTGAGCATCCTGCTGGCCCTGACCCGATGGGTGCACTGTTAAAGAACAAATACTTCGCCGGGCGGTGGTGGCGCACGCCTTTAATCCCAGCACTCGGGAGGCAGAGCCAGGCGGATCTCTGTGAGTTCGAGGCCAGCCTGGGCTACCAAGTGAGTTCCAGGAGAGGCACAAAGCTACACAGAGAAACCCTGTCTTGAAAAACCAAAAAAAAAAAAAAAAAAAAAAAAAGAACGAATACTTCACAGCTGGCTTGTACAACATTTTATTACTTGTATACTGCATAGTGAGAAGAGCAGAGTCAGGAGGCTCTTGGTCTGGCTCAAGAACTAACCAGGATGAAGTGGTTAAGTTGCTTAACTTGGTTAAACTCTTATTTCCTCACTGGAAAAATGGAGATGATACCATGTACTTTACAGAACTGCTAACGATGAGATAGGTCCATTGTTTTCCTGTCAAGTATCTGGTCAGACTATTTCTATAGTTTGCTGCTACTAGCCCCTGTTCATTACCTCGGTGCTAACTGTTCCTAATAAATGCATTAAGACAGCTGGTACCAACAGAACACGTCAATTCTGAATACTAAGAATTGTAAAAGAAAAACAAACTAAAAAATGGCCCTATCCTTTTATTTAGTATAGTGGCTTTTTAAAAAATATAAAAACAACATCATTTATCTATACTATCCCATCAAAAATTCCAATTTCACTTAAAGTATTTTTTTTCTTAAACCTACTCACAATGAACACCTATGCATGTGAAAACCCCAAGATACACGTGCAATTACTTTGCAGTTTCCCCGTTGGCATAATATAAGTAAAATACATAATATGGGCAGTTAAATACTTTCCTCTTAAACATTAGGGATCATGATATATATGAAGATTAATTTCTTGTGCATTATCCCTAATGTAAAAAAATCACAGGTATATTATACTGCTTGTCAAAAATATGGTAGTCACACCTAGACATGACACATCCCTGCCAAGGCTTTCTCCACCAGTGGTACTTCTGCACAAGCCCTTACAACCATCTGCAGTTGAAAACACAAACTCCCTTTAAGGCAACCCTGTGTGAAACTGTGTCATAAAATACTTTGTTAAATGAAATTGCATGTGCTGAACCCCCAAACACATTGCCTGTAACCCCTAAAGTACGACTCTGTAAAGGTAAACAAGATTTCACACATAAAAAAAAAAAATCCAGCTGCTCTGCAACCTTCCTTTGCTAAAAGTTAGAAACATTACACCATTCCAGCAAGAGATTAATAAATAAGGATTAAATACCTATCTTACAAAAACATACAGAACGGCCAATGTCAAAGTGAAAGGCTTGTTTGATAACTTCTTATCAAATTATGTTCGCTAAGAAGGAATAAGACCTGGTATAAAATGATAGAATGCTCACTAACCTCTCTCTGAAGATAATCATGAGTTATTTAAAAACACCATGGCACCTTGTTACAAACATTATTATTTTTTTTTTTAAAAAAGGACTGTGTTTCCTGGAACTAGAGGACTATTTGTCTCATAGCTTTTATTAAGCAAACTTGATATAACCACCACACAGTGGCAAGAGATTGATTAGCTGTTTCCAGCTACAGAAAATACTGAATTCTACCCTACTGTACAGACCATTTGATATAAACCCACAACAATTAAAGCAAGTCATACTGTAGTCTACATGGAATTCCCAGAAAACACTCTCGCTTTTGATGGAGCATATTCATCTTCTTGTCACTTGGAATTCCTTTCTGTTGCTTAGTAACTATTTTCATGTCCAGCTAAGATGTAGAGATTGCTGTGTGCTGTGGGGTTTTCTGTTGGTCTGCTTTCCAAAACAACAACCCTGAAATGAAACCAAGAAAAAGTCTAAGTGTTGAAAACAGGTTTCAGTGTTCACAGTGTCAAACCAGTAGTCTGCCATAAAACTACATAAAGTTCACAGAAACACAGCCAAAGTCCTTACTGTATTTTATAGCTTCAAACACAACGGAAGAACAATTGTTTTATACACAAAGAATTGGAATGGTGAGGATAGTCTTACCCTAACCCTAACTAAACCCAGATCTGCTCCCTCAGATACGCCAGCAGCAGGCATGACAATGCCTTAGGAATTTATACAACAGAAAGGCGGCTAGAGAATAAACAGGGCCCTAAGAGGTCATCTCAACTGCTCAGGGTCTTTGAAAACAAATGGTTTAAAACAAAGTCAGGTGGTGGTGTCACATGCCTTTAATCCCAGCACTCAGGAGGCAAAGGCAGGGGCAGGCGGGTCTCTGTGAGTTCGAGGTCAGCCCAGTCTACAGAGCAAGTTCCAGGACAGCCAGGACTGTTACACAGAGAAACCCCATCTCGAAAACAACAACAACAACAAAACAAAATTTAAAAAAAAAATGGAATGACACCCCACCTCTCTCTTTTCCCAGGTGTAAAGGCAGGGAAAGGGTTGAAAGACTGACAGAAAAAAAAAAAAATCAAGAGCCATCCCATAGTATTTGAATTGTGAGGAGGGGTTTAAGAATATAATAACGGACATTCCACACAGATAAGGAAGTCTAGAGGGCAGATGGAGGAGATAGTGAACACATAGTGAATATTTTTGTAGCGTGTGAATTTTATGAAACTGGCATATTACTTTTGATGGCAATAAATATATAGCCTGTGCATTGTGGAAACGAAGAAGGAAAACATAAAATCACCTGTCTGCCCAGAGTTAGCCACTACTGGTGAGTCAGCAGGGAGGGGCTTGCTGAGGAGCCCAGCTACCTAAGTCTCATTCCTGGTACCCACACGGTGGGACTGTCCTCTGACCTGCACATGAGTGTTGTAATGTGCCCTCATGGGTGTGTGTGCACACAGACACACTAAAATGGAGAGAGAGAGAGAGGGGGGGGGGGGGGGGGAGGGAGGGAGGGAGAGGGGGGAGGGGGAGAGGGAGCGGAAACAAGATATAAAAACTTAAAGGATAGTTAAGGAGAAAAGTATGGACGTCTGGGCTAAGGGGAGGAGAGAAAAGCATTAGCTGTGAGGTGTCACCCTCTACCAGCAGAATTCTCAGAATTATAGACCCACACTTCACTGGCCAGTTCCTCCAGCAGGAAGCAGCTCCTCCAGGTCCCGCTGCCTTCTGTTTCCTTGTCACATTACTTACTGGGCTGTTGTGCCTGTGGCTTACCTTTCTCACTCACTAAGGTAGCCATCATTTTTCAAAAATTCCCCTTTCTCCTTATAACCCCTTCAAAGCCTTTAGAGTCATTAGTTCCATTCTCCTGCTCCTCCCTCATGCATCTAACGCTTGAGCAATGATGGCTGGGATACCTAACTCCTTCTAACTAACTTTGCTCTCCAGGCCCGAGCTGAGCATTTCATGACATCAAACTACCATCAGGAGGTCATGTAGTCCTTGGTAGAGAGCAACCCACCAAGAAGACATAATGAACTAAAGGGACGTGAGGTCGTGTCATGGTTCTAGGGGTGTGAACAGTACTATTTACATGTTTTGTCTTGGCTGAATAAACTGCCTCTCAAAGCACAATCCTTACCCTGAAGGAAAGCCTTCGACACCAACATACAAAAATCTAAGGTGATGAGCCCTCTAAGAATCCCGACCGGAACCCAACAGAGGCTGCAGCATAATCAGAGTGTGAGCTTCGATACTTCTACCTAATTAAATCACTACACCCAATTGTTACCTGTCTGATCCCAATAGGCGGAAAACTCTGGTCTGGTCTGAAATTTCCTGGGTGACCTAGGGCAGAAAATACCCGTCAGTAACACTGTAGCCCCAACAGTGCTTATACAGTAATGTAACGATCACTTAAACACAGCAATGAAAGAGAAGGAATAATATTTCAGAGACGTGATTCCCCAAATCAAACATGTTTCAGCACGTCAGTTTTCTGACTGCCTATGAGTAGAAACGGGCTGATGTTTACAGAGCACTAGTCTCTGTCAGCTACTTCCCTTAAGAACTCTGTGGGAAATGCTGAGGCCAGAGGGGTTAAGTAAGGTACAAGGTCATGTAAGTCTTACTTTACAGTGAGGGCTATGGGGACACTAAGGGCCAGGCTGTCATCCAGTGTTAGACGACCCCTTCTGCAGCTTTCAGCGGTCTGCAAAATCTGTACCACTAAGCACAAGCACTCCCCAAAGAGCGGGAGTGTGGGTGTGACCTTTATCCGAGATGGGCAGCCTTGGTGCTTAGGCCCCTGTCCCTCCTCGGAAGGAGTCGCTTCCAAGGTGCGTTCTGTACCACTCCCTGGTGCTCCCTACGATTGAGCCCTGCTGTACAGCAGACGTCCACTTGTGTGAACATGCTTTCGATGTCTCCTTCTTTCTATTTCTGTGTTTCTCACCACATCACTTTTTTTCTAGAATCTATTCAGAGATAAACTACTGCCACTTGGGTTGTTATCTTGGGTTGGCCCTTGGAGAAACTCAAACTATGTGGCTATGATTAGTGTAAAACAGTTTATTAAGAGGAGTTTGTAGTCTATCTGGGAAGACAGAATGAACATCAATCTGCGAAGAAGTTTGGTGCTATGTACACTCCAGGGAGCTAATCGTCATGTATGAAGCTGAAACACTCTAATTACTGTGGAATGCTACTTTACGCCCGAGGATAAACTCCAAGCAGGCTTACATCAAAGGATGAGAGCCCCAGCTGCAGACAGACAGAGAGGAGGGCAGGTGAGATGCGTCACAGCAGGCAGCCACCCAGCTGGGCATGCGGGTTAGCAGAAAGCACATTCCTAGCATGTGAGAGGCCCTGGGTTTGAGTTCCCCAAAGACGGAAATTGACACAATGAAATAGCATTTAAGAACAATTAGTACAGCTGGGTGTGGTGGCATGCTGGAGTGCACATGAACTTAGGGAAAGCTTGTCTTGAAAAACCAAAAAAAAAAAAAAAAAAAGAAAGAAAGAAAGGAAGGAAGGAAGGAAGGAAGGAAGGAAGGAAACAATCAATTAGCATTGTGGCAATAAGTAGGACTATAGATTTCATTAAATATGGGGACCTGGTGACATTCAGTGACGTGGATCAGTAAATAAACCAACACATTCAAAGACCACTGACTTATACCATTTTTTCTCAGAAGTATAAGTATTTATTTACATATAAATAAGGGTACAGATAAACTAAATTCAAATACGAGAGGATTCCATGCTTTCAGGTAGCTTCAGACTTATGAACCTCTGGCACAGAAGAACCATACTGCTGGAAATGCTCCTATCAGAGTGGAATTCCTCCCTCAGGTGGAAGCCAAGTCCATCTCCTGCAGTTGGGCATCAGATCATCTCAGCTAAAAGTGACACTTGAAGACCTTTCAGATCCATGCTCTGCCATTTAACTAGTCATGTGACATGTAAGAGTGCCTACTCACTGGATCATTTTGAGCTTTAAATATGCTAATATTTGTAAACTGTCTGGAACAGAATAGGTTTTATACATTATTTATAACAGCAGTGTCTTCAACATTTTGGGGTTCTTTGTGGCTACTGGGTATTTAAAACCAAAATATAAAAGTGAGAGGAGAGAATACAGGTTTGCATCCTGCCACTTCATGACATCAGAGGCACCGAACAAGGCAACGTGACTCAGAGAGGAATGCATAAAACGAACATTTCACCATTAATAATCATGTGCCGAGTCAACGGAGGTAATCTGAGAACTTACCTCATCTGATTTGAAGCTTTTACCCTGCATCCCATGCTTCCAGAAGGCCAACACACTGTCTTGAAGGCACACTGAAAAAGATGAGGGGAAATGAAAAGGAAGCCCAGAGCATCACACTACAGATTTCCCTGTACTGTTTTTCAAAAAAGATTTTATTACTTTTAATTACATGTATGTGTGCATGTGTGTGACTGCAGGTGCCTGAAGAGACCGGAGGCAAAGGATCCCCCTGGAACTGGAGTTACAGGTGGCTCTGAGCCCCATGGATGCTGGGAACCAAATGCTGGTCACAGTCCATGCTCTTAAACACTGACCCTCTTTCTGTCCCCTTCCTAACTGTTTTTAATAAATGATAATGTAAGGCCTTTCAAGTGCTCAGAGCAAAATTCCACTGTCTAGACAATTACTGCTCAACATTTTTGTGACTAAGGCGTGTCTAAATTCAAGTAATTTACTGAGACAGTTAAATAGCCTTCAAAGATGTATGCTACAGGCATTCTTCCAACACGGGCTGACTTCTGCTAAGCCGGATATCGGCACACTAATTTATCTTCCATATGCTGTACGTTCTATTTTAAGTTATTAAAACAATAAAAGCATGCAGCTCGGCTTTTGGATTCAAAAGAAGTTATTCAAGCAGCTATCAAGCAAGTAAGTTTTATGTTCATACTTTTCATATTATAAAGTTAATTAAAAAATAAACTTGCTTCATAACCCAAAAGCTAATCACACATTGAATATTATGATCTCAGTCAACTGCTGAATAAATATCTTAGTATTTTACTGACTAGTCTAAAAAACAGAATTAGAAAAACACAAACATTAAGAAACATAATGGTGAAAAAAGATAGAAAATTACTACTGTCTTTTTTTTTTTCTTTTTATTTTTTCTTGTGCTAGGGAGTAAATCTAGGGCTAGTGTATGCCAGACAAGCATGTATTTCTTATTAGAGTAATAAGGATGTAGTTAGTGTAAGAATGTCTGGGACATAATTCAACCTAATAAACACAGAAGGATTTGACGATGACAGATCACATGTGTTCCACTAGCTGTGACAACTGAAGAATCCAGTTACTTGCCTTATTTTGAGAAATGATTTAAAGGGACTCTCTCGGAGAGGATCCTTGTGATCATTTTAAGATTAATTTGAATGAGGTGATGGAGATTTAGGAGGAGCAAACTTTTGTACAATTAAAATTCTCCAAATAATGTGACACATAAGACATCAGTACATCTCAGATCAGATGACGAGGACCTAGATCTACGCCAGATCCCTGTGTGAAAACGTGACATCCTAGGACCTGGCATGTAGTACAGTATCTCATGGAGTGAGGAGGAAGCAAGCTTCCAGAACCCCTTCTGTCTGGCTTTCTGCTTCAGCAAGATATACTTCCATCACAAGGCAGGTATTTTTCTGTTAGCTGTCACACAAGAACACAATATAGTTTATTGACTTTTGGTGCTAGGATAGTGCCCAGGGTCCTCATGAACTCTACTACTGAGCTATGTCCTGTGCCACTTACCCTCTAGGTTATAGCAAAATTCTAGTTTAATATGAGAAACCCAGGTTAGAGCACTTTTTTTTTTTTAAAGCAAACTCAGAATGTTTCTAACTAGTTGCAACAATTTTAAAAGCCATATGCAGGTAATTATATGATGTGTGTGTGTGTGTGTGTGTGTGTGTATCCTTTTTCTTTTATGGTAAAATCATAGAATCAATTGTTTAAGATATTTTTTCTCACAACTTCTATTTCTCCTGGGGAAAATGCTGACATACCGGCAAAAAAGAAGGATGTGGAATTATAATTATTTTGCTGTTTGAGACAATATAGTCAGCCAGGCGGTGGGGTCACACACCTTTAATCCCAGCACTCAGGAGGAAGAGGCAGGCCGATCTCAGTGAGTTTGAGGCCAGCCTGGTCTACAGAGTGAGATCCAGGAAAAGCACCAAAACTACATAGAGAAACCCTGTCTTGAAAAACCTATATAGTTTGGTTTGGAACTAGACCAGGTTAGCCTCAAACTCACAGAGACCAGCCTGCCTCTGCCTCCCAAGTGCTGGGGTTTAAAAGTGTGCACCACCACACCCGACCCTGTAATGCTTAAAAAAAATCATAAAATGAATGAGCACTCCAAAGTAAACTACTAACAAGGAAACAAATTAAAATGACACATTCCTTACTACAGCCTCAGGCAACATTATTCATTTATAATTTTTTAAAGACTTATTTTTATTTTGTGTATATGAGTGTTTTGCCTGCATTCATGTATGTGTGCCACATGTGTACTTGTGGGATACCCAGGCACTGGTATTTTGGATGGTTGTGAACTACCCCACATGAGTGCAGAGACTCGAACCTGGGTCCTCTGCATAAGCAACAAGTGCTCCTACGTGCTGAGCCACCTCTCCAGCTCCGAGATTTACTTACTTTTACTTTATGTGTCTGGGTGTTTTGTCTGCATGCATAGCTGTGCATCACATGTGTGCAGGGCCTGTGGAGGAATAGGGAACCAGACCCCCTGAAATTGAAGTTATAGATGGATGTGAGCGGCCGTGTGGGTCCTTGGATGTGAACCCAGGTCCTCTAGAAGAGCATTCTGTGCTCTTAACCTTGGAGGCATCACTCTGGCCCCAAACTTACTATTTATATAGAAACAGACCTAAAACATTAACCATCAATAATGGAACTAGACCCTGGTGATAACGAAGTTCAGCTGACCTAACGGAATGGTCACATCACACAAGCACTTCATGACGTGGAAAGAGCTGGGAAAGTGTAATTCACTCAGTACAACAACGGCAATACTCAGCATCTTTAAAAACCAATACCCAGGAAACAAGGACACGGGCAAGACCAGTGCTGCCCACTGTGGCAGCAACTGGCTATTCGTGTTAAGTCCAATCAAAAGGGGACCGTGATCAAAGTGAACTCTACGTATGAAACTGACAGAATAAAAACTCAAAACGAAATTAGCTGAAAATTAGAAAGTACTTTGCGGCACTCGCCACCTGAACTAGCGCACTCGATAACAGTGTTTCTGTCGGCTCGGAGCTACGAGACAGCTGCTGGTCCCCAAATATCCAAGTCAGTAACAGAACAGGACTCACCGACGGACTCAATGCGGAAGTCAAAACTTAGCTCAGAGGCCAGCTTCTTACTTGACTTTAGTTTTCCTTGTAGATTTACAATTTTTACAAATTCTTAAAAGAAATAAAAAAAAAAAAGTTAAGACTGGAAATGAAAATTTCCTAAAACCAATGTAATGAATTTTATACGGGGTCAAATAATATTCTTAATAAGGTTCAGAGATTTATCCTGATTGGGGTATGCCTAGGGAAAAACTGGAATTAATGTTTTAAAAGATACACAATTACAGTGCTGTTTATTTAGTGAGATTTTTGCTACTTTTAAAATTAAATAGATATACTGAACATCAATATCTTCATTTGTAAAAGTGGCTACTTTGATGCTCAAATATTTAGTGATGAGCTGTGATTTTTTTCCCTCACAAATCCCACAGCATTTGCCAAGAAGCACTTGCTCAGTTCCCGACTGCCTTTGCGGTCCAGGTCTGTGAGGGCACAGTGGGCCCGAGGGCAGTGAGCTCTGCCGTGGGGACATGTCAACACAGCCTCAGGAGACTTTGCCTTTCGACTGTACGCTCCCATGGTTCGAGATTACATGTTTATCTCCACTGCTCTCTACCAAAACCAACTGATAAGCCACAGAGCTGGGAAGACAGTTACCAAGACCACTTCTGTAACAGCAGAAACTGGTTTAATCAGGAAACACCAAGCCTTGTTCATCAATGTGCTCCTAAAATTGTGTTAAAATGGATGACACTGATGAACAGTAAGCATGAAGTCCTTCCTTCGATGACTCACAAATGTGCAGGGGTTTAGCAGGAAGTCTTAGCCTACTTAAATTCTGGTTATGCGTATTTGGTTAATAACAAAGTTTGTATCTTTTAGGATGAGAAAATTGATGCAATGTCCTTATAGGTAATTTTTTAAAAAAAAATATTTATTTTTATTTTATGTGTATTGGTGTGGTCCCTGCATGGATGTCTGTGTGAGAGTGTCAGGTCCCTGGAACCAGAGTTACAGACAACTGTGAGCTGCTATGTGGGTGCTGGGAATTGAACCCGGGTCCTTCTGGAAGAGCAGTGAGTGCTCTTAACTGCTGAGCCACCTCTCCAGCCCCCTTATAGGTAACTTTGTACTGCTCTTCTTTGACTGGTGTTTAGAGTCAAGCCCCTAACCAAGGAATGGCAGCCAGCGAAGCCCTGCAGGCTTGGTTTCCTCAGTTGTTATTAGATGATCTTACACACACAGCTAGTTCAGCCACTAACAGCAAGCTGAGAACAGACTAATCACAGCAAAGATAGCCATGTTTCAAACATAACCCCAGACGGGTCCAGTCCGTCCTGCAGTACTAACTGCATAAAGATCAGGTGGATTTTAAGAACCAGAGTGCCTCATCTGCCAAATCAAAGTAACACTGGGGCTAAGATGTTTCTTCCTGCCTCCCCTGCCTACCTACAACACACTTCCATTAATGCCACCTCTCCCGCATCACAAGGTCAAGGGTGGCAGGTGGAAGTGTCAATGTCTGAGGAGGTCAGAACTGACAAGCCTCCAACAGTTAATGATTCTAGGATCACAGTTTACTGTGACCTTTCACTCTCATTAATTACAGAGGGAGGGAGCAGCTCATTCAGAAATTCCCTAAGAGTGGGGCAGTGCTAACGTCCATCCCCATGGGAGCCAAAACGAAAGGATGGCCCCAGGGACAGAGCGACTGACCCTCTCTCTGCTGTCAATACAATCAGGTCGCTTAAAGAGGAAGCTTGACTGACTGTCAATTTCATTAAAGGGGCTGCTTTATGAAGAAGAACACTCAAAATAAACTTCAAAATAATACTCACTGTCTAAACACACCAAAACAGTATCTCTCTCCAACTGCGTCACGTGAATGGAATCCAGCTGTTGGCTGCCTAAGTGGGGAAACGTTACAGTTAGCAACATGCTTCAGTAAACCAGGGCTCAGAAAACCAGCACAAAGTTTGACTCTCACTGTGATTTGCTCTTTAAAATATGGTGCAAACTGCATTTTGTCATGTTATCATTAAAAAAATAGCTATGTATTTCAGTTTAAGAGAACAAATGTCAGCTCTAACATGGATAATTACTACTCTTGTTCTGGAAAGGCAGATGAGGGCAAGTATGAGGAAGGAAAGGAAGACACACACATCAGTTAGCTTTTGTTCTACACTTAGGAGAGATGGAATCTGTCAGGGCCAAAGGAAACTCCACTTCCCCAAACCCCAAAAGTCAGTCCATATATCCAGAAATGAGCTCAACCTGGGCTACAGGAGGATTTCTGGCAGTTAGATAAAAGCCAGCATTCCTCAGGAACTTGAGAGACCAGTTCCCATCTACCAAAGGAGTCATTTCCCTTACTTCTGGCAGAAGGGACATGGCTACCCGGTGGTGCTTATCAGTGTATCAAAGCCCATGCGGGCTCCAGGCTCCCTCAGCATCACAAGTACCTACCACATATTTCAGAGTCCAGGTTAGCATCCTAGTTCTCCTCACCTCCTCTACCCTAAGCTCCGTCCAGCTCATGGACTTCCCTCCCCACAGCTACTCACTCTCCTTCTAACCCTGCTGGTCTTGACAGACTTCTGCCACTATGCTTCCTCTACTCTCCACCCCTGCTCTTCTCCCCTTTTTTGCAGACAGTCCCGGCCGTGTCCAGTCTCCCGGCCGTGTCCAGTCTCCCGGCCGTGCCCAGTCTCCCGGCCGTGTCCAGTCTCCCGGCCGTGTCCAGTCTCCCGTGCCCAGTCTCCCGGCCGTGTCCAGTCTCCCGGCCGTGTCCAGTCTCCCGGCCGTGTCCAGTCTCCTCCCGGCCGTGTCCAGTCTCCCGTGTCCAGTCTCCCGGCCGTGTCCAGTCTCCCGTGCCCAGTCTCCCGGCCGTGTCCAGTCTCCCGTGTCCAGTCTCCCGTGTCCAGTCTCCCGTGTCCAGTCTCCCGTGCCCAGTCTCCCGGCCGTGCCCAGTCTCCCGGCCGTGTCCAGTCTCCCGGCCGTGTCCAGTCTCCCGGCCGTGCCCAGTCTCCCGGCCGTGCCCAGTCTCCCGGCCGTGTCCAGTCTCCCGTGTCCAGTCTCCCGGCCGTGTCCAGTCTCCCGTGTCCAGTCTCCCGTGTCCAGTCTCCCGTGTCCAGTCTCCTGGCCGTGTCCAGTCTCCCGGCCGTGTCCAGTCTCCCGGCCGTGTCCAGTCTCCCGTGTCCAGTCTCCCGGCCGTGTCCAGTCTCCCGGCCGTGTCCAGTCTCCCGGCCGTGTCCAGTCTCCCGTGTCCAGTCTCCCGTGTCCAGTCTCCCGTGTCCAGTCTCCCGGCCGTGCCCAGTCTCCCGGCCGTGCCCAGTCTCCCGGCCGTGTCCAGTCTCCCGGCCGTGCCCAGTCTCCCGGCCGTGCCCAGTCTCCCGGCCGTGCCCAGTCTCCCGTGTCCAGTCTCCCGGCCGTGCCCAGTCTCCCGGCCGTGTCCAGTCTCCCGTGTCCAGTCTCCCGTGTCCAGTCTCCCGTGTCCAGTCTCCCGGCCGTGTCCAGTCTCCCGGCCGTGTCCAGTCTCCCGGCCGTGTCCAGTCTCCCGGCTGTGTCCAGTCTATTTCTTTCTCTCTCTGCTCTGGATTCTTCCAGGTGCCTTTGGCTGTTCTCTCTCATATCTACAATAAAAACCTTCCCCTTAACCATACCATGGAGCAGTCATGTTGTCAGTTTATACGACAGGCACATGGTGCCTCTTACAGACCGACCACTGAGTAGCACAGTAGACAGCATCATCAATACAACCAATACATTATCTTTAAGGCGATACACCAAATGTCATTTTTCTCAGCTAATCCATGTTCATTCACCCACTCAACAAATACCAAGGAGTGACCCTGCAATAAAGGCTCATGCAATAAGGACTCAGAATCTGGGAAGAAGGACTCCTAGAACAGAGGGCATTTCAATGCTCCAGCTTTGCCAACTGCAGGCTCTCGGCTCAACAACAACCATGGCTGGGAGTTAGATTAACAGTGGCCTGTGAAAACGAAACCTAATGATAGGACAAAAGCTGGACTAGAAAGGGTGCCTTCCTGTGTGCCAGGAAGAGCTGATGATGACCTCTGAGGCCTGGCTCTGCTCAGGAAGTAAATTTTGGTCTGTTTTTATTTTAGCTGGGACAACGTTAATACTGGATATAATATGACCTCAGGCATTAGAACACAACAAAGCCTCAAAAACCAACTCAAATTCTGAGATTCAAAAGATTCAACAAATTTCTAGCCTCGAGGACTAGAGCTCCCAGAGCACCACCTGGAAGAAAGAGGTTGTACATTGCCACCAGGGAACCACGCAATGATCGTCGGTCCTACAGCAACCAGCAAACAACCTGTGTGGCTACGGATAAAGTTATTTGAGTTTTTATTGTTATTTTTAAAACAATCATCTTTGTTGTTGTTACTTTCAATCCTGTTGAGACAGGGTTTCATTATGTGACACTGCCCGCTCCTGCCTCTGGAGTGCCTGCATTAAAGGCAGCACCAGCATCCCAGCCCAATCACGCTGTTTTAAACTGACCCTCTAGGGTCACTTTCTGAGAGTCACTTGCCTAACGGAACCATTTCTATCTAGACGCTTACTTTGGCAACAGGAAGGCAATGCCACTTCACACCTTTCTGTGAGCGTCACAGGAGGCCACACCCAACTGCAGAAGTCATTAAGCCACACAGAGAAAGGCAAGGTATGGGTGTAAGTGGCTTTCTTCTTCACCCCTACAGGAAACCACGGCTTGGTCCATACAGGGGGAGTTCAGAGTTCAGGGCATGCCAGCTTGTTACATTTTCAGGAGTTGTGAGTCACATGACTCCAGGCTGTTGGTCTGAACCGACTCTGAGGGCTGTGCCACTCTTTAGGTAACCACAGCAAATGGCTGCAGCAAAGGTCATGTTGTAAAACTAGGACATCTCTGGGTCACACCGATTTGTCTCTGTAATGTGTGTGATCAAACACAGTCCTTGTGCATGCTAGTTACAGACACTACCACTGAGCTGCGTCCCAGGCTTATACTGAAAGTGACATTAATGTGGGGTCAGTGTTAAGCTTTCCTAGTGGGGATGCTTAATGAGTTCTTAGAACTCAGTCTGTAAGTTATCAAAGCCAGGAGGCACCAGATGCAATACTGTAGCAGACTTCTTCACACTGTGGTGAAGACTGTGACAGTGGTCTAAGAAAGCCACCACAAACCGCTTGAATTCTTTTCCAAGTGCCCTCATAAATCAGGCTTGACCAATGACAACACACCAGCACAACAAAGAGGAAAGGGAGGATTCCCTCTTATTTCATATATTCCACAGATTTAGAAGATAAATTCTTCCAAGTCCCCTCGGACAGTGCTTTCAAAACAGACATTTAATTGTCATTAACCAGTTACCCTGGGGTTTAGAGAACATCAGAATCATCCCTCCTCCCCAACCACAGCCCCAGACTGTCAATCATCTTCCCCATCGCTGGACTCTGCAGACTTCCTGTCTCCGCAGCCTAGTCCATTGGGCTTGCCAGGGTCCTTTTCAGTGTCTACAAGTGAGAACACACGGAGTCTGTCCTTTGACTTCTCACTTGTTCCCATGTTCAAGTCAGCCTCCTTCTCGTTCTTCCCTCTACCCAGGGTCCCCATATGTAGCCTGGGTGGCCTGGCTCACTGTCCCTCACCTTCACTGGCTGAGTGCAGAGACTGCAGGCGCGCGCCATCACACCCCACACAGGTTCACATTTTTAATGGTTGAGTAATACTCCATGGTGAAGATGTACGTTTTCTTCACCTATCCATCGGCTGAAATCAATCTAGGGTGATTCCACATCTTGGTTATTGTGGAGAACGCAGCAATAACTATGTGTGCGCAGCTCTTTCCAGCATACTGATTTTGTTTTCTCTGGAAAGGAGGATATACCCAACAGTGTAACTGCTGGGTGATGTAGCAGTTCCATTTCTAGCCTTCGAAAGGCCTCGAACTCTTTCTGTAACGGCTGCACTAACTGAATCCCGGTCAGCAGCTCCTCCCTGCATCCTCACCTGAGTTGCTACTGCTTGGTCTTGGATGGCATCTCATGACACCACTGACTTGCATTTCCCTGTTGGTTATAGTTAGTGGCACTGGGTATTGTTTTCATTGGAAAAATGTACTGACTGGTTTTTCCAAACTTGAACTGTGAGAAAAACTTCCAGATCTTTCACTGGGACATGTGTAACAAACTTCTACATTAACCAGCCAATCATGGAAAGAACAATAAATATTCCAATGGAAAAGCTTGAAGGCCACTTCAGAAACTTCTATCCATGTCTGGAGAGCACACCCGCCAGTTGTAAAAGGTGGTGGTGGTGGGGAACAGGATAAACAGGACAGGGACAGAAGGGACCTTTCTTAGCTTGAGATACATAACTCTTATTTAGTAAGCCTAAAGACAAACTGGTAACAACTCAGACTTGAAATAAAAAAGTAAAAAGTTTCTTTAATTTATGTGTATGATGTTTGCCTGCCTGTGTGTCTGTGTACCAAAAACATTGCCTGGTGCCCATGGAAGCCACAAGAGGCCACCAGACCCCCGGGAACCAGAGCTGTGAGCCATCTTATAGGTGCTGGGAACTGAACCTGGGTCCTCTGCAAGAGCAGCCAGCTATTAACCATGGAGCCATCTTTCAATTACGTCAACAACTCAGACTTTTAAATGCCAAGAATATTTAAAACTTCTTCAGTAAAATTAATTTGTGTAAAAATTCATTGGGTAAGGGGCCAGTGAGATCCTTGCTGTCAAGCCTGATGACCTCAGTCAGGGCAATCCCTAGAACCCACACAGTGTAAGGGGAGAACTGACTTGCACAAGTACGTGTACCACCCACACCTAAAAAAAAAAAGTCCTTGGGCAAATGGAGATCACAACTACATGTAGGGAATTTCTTGGGCTTACTTGGAACATTACACTTGCATTTTTTATTTAGGAGCCCACAATGATTGAAATTAAGTCTTCTGCATCTAGTATACGCGAAAGCATGGATAGTAACATAAAGTGAAAAACACTCACCTGCCCCGATTTCTGTAAACCAGGAAGATGCAGAATTCAAGTTGATTGTCTCAAACTGCACTACTTGGTTTGACTCGGTGCCTTTGCTGATCGCTACACAAACCATGGGGTACTCCTGTTCTGGTATCACCAGCATTTCAAAGACATTCAGTGGACTTGGTAAAGGAAAATCAAAATGCTGCAACAAAACCGAAGAGAAATAAGAGACATGTAGCAATCTTCTGTTCATACTGTGTTGAGTGAAGTCAGCTGAAAGCTGGAGTTACCCTGTCTCATTCTACACAAATTCGCCTCTGATGACGAGTGTGAGTGAGTTTGGAGAAACTTAGAGTACTGGCCATACTGCTGTTTGTGGCTAGGACGAGTCCAGAGCTTATTAATAACACTAAGTTACAGAGAAGATATTACTAAGAACATAAGACATCACACACAGTTCCCACAAATGCTCAGGGGGCCGTCCCTATAGTAGTAATTACAGCTTTAGCCTAGCGTAGTTAGTTACTCACAGTGTTTTGTCAAGAAGGAAAATGTAAGAAAGCCACATGTACCTTTATCAACATGAATTTCTGCATTGGTTCATACCACTGCAGCAGAACAATTCCAGACTGCAAAGCTCCACAGAGGTATTTATGTCCCGTGTAAGGGTTTCTAACTGAAATGAAAGAAAAAAGATAAAAAAAACCCACCCACATGCACAACATTGAATGCTTTTTTGAGAAAATAGTTCATCTAAAATGACAGCTGAACTACATTCACCTAACAGCTAAGAGGCCTTTCTTTCTTTTCTTTTGACACAGGCTCTTACTATATAGTTCCAGATGGTCTGGACCTCACTCTGTAGACCAGGCTGGCCTTGAACTCACAGAGATCCCCCTGCCTCTGCCTCCCAAGTGCTGGGATTACAGATGTGCACCCCCTTCGCCTGCTCAAGTTATTTTTCTTTATGAAGGCAGATGCTGGTGTGAGGAAATGCCAGTGGTCTGTTGTGAATCAACTGCAGAGCAGAAGGAAACATTATTTGAAGTGACTCTTTTTAGCTGACAAACTACTGTCTTAACCAAGATGATAAGAATGGGTAGAAAATAAATGTTGCCTTTCATTTTTATTTAAACAAAAAATACCAATTGGAGATCATAGACATTTCTTTCTAAATGCCTTTAAAATGCTGAGTACTTAACCACGGGAATTTTTGATGAGACCTATACTGTCAGTTCTAAAACATGCAAGCTACTCTATAAACCCAAAACCTGCTTCTAAATAATCTGAAATGATAAAATCTGAGGTCCAGGGACAACTGGAACTGATACATAATGTTTCCATGACAGAGCAGCTTGAGGGACGATAAAGATAACTTACCATGTTGATCATATATGCATGTATTAATTCATCTTACTGTAACACCCTTGACTCAAATCTACAAAAATCATCTGGGTCTTTTTCTCTCTCGAGTGTGACTCCCAGCAACCACAACATACAATGGTTATATGAGCAGGTACTAGCTCTAAGTTCTGCAGAACTGTGTCAAGTCTTAGGACTATAAGCTTCTAGACTTTTCTGGACCACAGATCTTGGGATGATGACAGACAAATGACTCTCCCCAGGAAGCTGAAATCTGGTTATATCATCTCGCACTGTGCAACATTTCAGTCAGTGAAGGCTTGAGTATATTGTGGTGGTTCCAGGTACTACATCACTTGGTGACATGTCACTTAAGCACAACGGTTAAATCACCTAGTGACATACGCACCACCAGGTGACACATGACTGTAGACAGGTACACTGTGGTTGAGGCATTTGTTCTACAGAGTATCTTTTCATGAAGATAAATACGTAAGCTCCCTTAGCAAACAAACAAACCCTGGAAGTTAGGAGTCCAAGATTAGGAGAGATTGGACCCAGATCTGATTCTAGGTTCTATTACTCCCTTGTGACATCATCACTGTCAAGAACTGCTGAGGGATAAGTGAGATAATTATGTAGTAAGGAACATAACTGCTGCTTCAAAAGAAGTCCATCCTCTACCATTCCTGTCCTGAGAAACAGCCGCTAAGTCTTTGGAATGCCATGCTTGAACCCCCATCATGCCTTACATCTAATAACGCAATTTAGGATAAGGTCAGCAACAGCAGATAATTTTAGTATGAGGAGCTGGTCATTCCAGAAAGACCAAGAGTGCGCTTTTGGGTGGGGGCTTTGACTCATGTAGCGTCAGCTGGTCAATGGAGGGGTCAGATGGGAGAATGGCCATGTGGGTCATCTCACACCTTCATGATGGAGCCTCAGTAAAAACTCAGGATGCTTGAATTAACAGCTGAGTGGTGATGCTGTGTGAACTGCCACACAGTCACACCATGAGGGACAACACTGGTGTCCACTATGAAGCACCACCACGGGCAGGCCTGCACCTGCCTCACACTCTCCTCCACACAGGGGTTTGAACCTATATTCTACTGTGCACTCATAGACATGAACACCACTCCTGTCAGTGAGTCTGGGAGTCCTTCTAGACAGTTTTTGAATCTGAGGGTAGTTCAGGGTTAATACCGACATGGATGATGCTAGGCCACAGCTGGTTACACTCTTCTGCTGACTTTTCATCTTATTTGTACTAAGAGACTCCTCAGGTAATTAAAGATACTGAAAGTTGTAACCCTCTAGTGGGAGAACAGCGTTTACTCACCTATGCAGCACTTATGGCAGCCTTTTGTATCAGGGATCTTTGTTGTTAAGGCAAACTTTCTGCAAATATAAGACAATATGAATGAACTCTATTGTGGCCTCCATATGGTGACATATAAACCAGCTGTACCAGAATCAGACAGGAAGGGGCTTAAAAAACAAAAACAAAAACAAAACACTGCCTTGGACTCTGCCTGTAGACTATGATTTTATAGAATGAAGAATTCGTTATAAAACTTCCGTAAGTGATTTTCATGCAGGAAGCATGAATTATTTCCAGTCTGGATGACATGTAAGTTAAGAACAGGAAGTTGTTTCACTAGACAAGGAACATCAGCAGCTTAAAAATAGACACAAATACCCTCACCCCCAGCAGGATCAAAATGGTATTCTGTACCTTGGCAGAATGCGGTCAGGAAACCTATGAGTTTGGATATGGGCAGCCAATCCTGGTTTCTTGGCTTGTTCAAACAAAGCAATAAGATTGTGAGAGTAGAGTTGAAAGGTTTTTCCTGTAAAAAAAAGAAGAAGAAGAAGAAGAAGAAGAAGAAGAAGAAGAAGAAGAAGAAGAAGAAGAAGTAGTTACTTTTACTAGAATACATTTCAGGAGAGAAAAAAGACAATTTTCAAGTAAAAGAAAATGCAGTTAGCTGGGTGTGGTGGTGCACGCCTTTAGTCCCAGGAATTAGGAGGCAAAGGCAGGCGGATCTCTGTTGAGTTCATGGCCAGCCTGGCCTACACAGTGAGTTCCAGGACAGCCAGAGCTACATAGTGAGACTCTGTCTCAAAAACACCAAAAAGAAAAAAAAAAAATGAAATTACCTTCTAAAATGACGAATCCAGTAATGTTCAAGGACCAAGCAAAACAGAAAAACATGTAAAAACACAACAAACAAACCTGGTTAATATTATTTTGAAAGGAATGGGTAAAATTACTTTTAAGCAAGTAAATCATTCTGTTTAGGCATATTCTCACAACTAGGTGATTTGGGAAGAACAAATGTAAACCTGATGGATGCTAATGATGAAAGAGAAACTGTTAAACACTGGTATACACACGTGTGTTACAGTTACAAGTGTACACGGAAAAACAAAATTCTGTAATACTGTGATTATCTCTTTGGGACAGATCTACCCATCAGCAATCCATCAAATTACCTTCAATTTAAATTGATTGTGAATAATTTTTTAAATGTATAGATTATAATACCAGGAAAAGTGAAATAAGCCAGTACTACAGCCCTAGTATAGTAAGGTACAACCCATACACAGCCAATTGTAGCCATGCTTAAAGGAGAGACATGTAAACATCATGATTCCTCACAAATGGTGCGACAGAGTAACAACACTTACTCTTTTACTAGCAGAAACACATCACACAGGTATTTCATCCTCACAACTGCGTTTTCTCAGAACAGAAACATTCTGGCCAACACAGCATCTTTCTTTTCTCTCTATATTCACCAACTATCTCTGGTACCTATGCTCTTTCCATTTTAGGAGCAACTCTAACTGCACTACAGAAATGAACTAATCATAAATGACGTCCCGCTACCCCATTTTATTTCATGAAAATATAAGGTGTACTATGTGTGGTTTTAAATGTGCAGTGTCTTTATGTCTGAAGACAGCTACGTCTAATGATAAAAGTAGCAAGTGTTAAGAAAAGTTATTCTATGTACAAAATTCAGAATCGCTGCTCAGATGTGCAGCAGAAGGGCTTGGTAGACTAGGAAGCCCAGGTGTGAGAGAGAGGCCATGGCAGTTTCCATTGGGGCTCATGGAGGTAAAGCAGAAGACAAGGAGTGGATCCCTTTCACCGAGATGGACTGCCTGGTCAAGGACATGAAGGTCAAATATCTGGAGGGCCACTTGCCTCTCCCTGCCATCAAGGAATCTGCAGTCACTGATTTTTCCTGAGCATTCCTCCAGGATGAGGTTCTAAGATCATGCCAGTACAGAAGGAGACTCAGGGCAATGGGCCAGCTTCAGGGCTTGTCACTACTGGGACTACAATGCTCATGCTGGTCTTGGTGTTAAGTACTCCAAGGAGGTAGCCACTGCCATCCAAGGGGCCATCATCTCGGTCAAGCGTACACACTGTCCCGTCTGGAGAGACTACTGGGGTATCAAGACAGGCAAACCCCATACCCCGTCATGCAAGGTGACAGGCCACTGTTTGTGAAGGCCCACAGATGTTCTCTAGTGAGACCTTACTCAGGGTCTGAGCTTGCTTTATCCAGCAGGGCTGCATAATGGGATGATTTGGCCACAGGGGTGGTTACCAGGTGTTTTGAAAGGTCTACACTTGGCTGTACATTGTGCTTTGATCTTGAACGGGTGTGGTCTTTTGCCTTGCCCGTTGGCATTGTATAAAAAGCCCTTTGGAATAAACCTTGAGGCGACTGTATATTGACCCAGAGCCCTCCCGAAGCTACCCAGTGTCTCTGTCTTTCTCGGCATCTCCTTCTTTCTATCTAATACTTCCTCATTTCTCTCTCCTCCCCACAAGAGCCCTTGACATGTCGGAGCTGGATCTGACAGACTCCCACAGCTACTGTTCTCTGCTGCTGTGCTTCATCCTGCTCCCAGAGGCCTGGGCAGCATCTCTGCTCCTGTACCCAAGAAACTGCTGCTGATGGCCGGTATTGATGACTATTGCACATCAGCCAGGGGCTACATGTCACCCACCCTGGGCAACTTCGCCTCTGATGTCATCTCCAACACCTACAGCTACTTGACCCACACCTGGAAGGAGACTGTTCACCAAGTCTCCCTATCAGGAATTCACTGACCATCATGTGAAAACCCACACCAGAGCCTGGTTCACAGGACCCGGGCTCCAGCTATGGCTCCCACATAGGGGTTTTATACCAGAAAAAGAAACTGAAATAAGTTTGCTAAAAATTTCAGAAGTCATTCAAACAGAATTGGGTTTGTTTCCTTTCACAAGAGTAATATATGAATATTCACTAAATGAAATAAAAAAATGACAGGCTAATCATTAATTAAAACCAAAGAGAGCAGCGGTTCTCAACCTGGGGGTTATGACCTCTCTGGAGGATGGAAGGACCCTTTCAGAAGGGTCATCTAAGACCTTCGGAAAATACAGATATTTACATTATGATTCATAACAGTAGTAAAATGACAGTTACAAAGTAGAAATGAAAATAATTTTGTGGCTGGGGGTCACCTCAACATGAGGATCTGTATTAAAGGGTCACAGCGTTAGGAAGGTGGAGAACCCCTGCTTTAGAGGACTCCACTTCTTAACAAGTCATTTACACACAAGGCTGTATTTTTATAAACATTGTTATTAGCTCAAATACAGGGAGGAATAATAATTAGCTGTCTTGTACTGCTGTGGGATGTTCTGTATGTTAAATGTGTTGTTCTGATTGGTAAATAAATAAAACACTGATTGGCCAGTAGCCAGGCAGGAAGTATAGGCGGGACAAGGAGAGAGAAAAATTCTGGAAAGTGGAAGGCTGAGTCAGGAGACACTACCAGCCACCGCCATGAGAAGATGTTAAGATACTGGTAAGCCACGAGCCACATGGTAACTTATAGATGAATAGAAATGGGTTAATTTAAGATAGGAGAACAGCTAGCTAGAAGCCTGCCACGGCCATACAGTTTGTAAGCAATATAAGTCTCTGTGTTTACTTGGTTGGGTCTAAGCAGCTGCGGGACTGGCGGGTGAGAGAGAATTGTCCTAACCGTGGGCCAGGCAGGACCAGGAAAACTCTAACTACATTGTACTACAAATGGAAATCAGTCAGTCCGTCTCCAGGCAGCTATGTAAGTCTAATGTGTGAGAAAATACTGTTTGGTGGGTGTGGTATCCAAGCCCACGCCAGCCCTAGTCTCTCTCTGTCTAGGGATCAGGATGTGGCTCTCAGCTACTGCTCTAGTGCCTCCCTGAATGCCACCATGTCCTGCCATGATAATGGACTAACCCCCTGAAACTGTAAGCCAGCCACAGTGAAATGCTTTCCTTTATAAGAATTGTTTTGGTCATGGTGTCTCTTCACAACAACAGAACAGTGACTAAGACAGAGGGTATGAGTTACAAGAAAAAAGTCTAAAGATAGAGTAACTTACCCAGTCTTCTCATTACCACCGGCTACCAAAAGACTGACAATGCTAAGATCAGAACAGGCTGCTCTAGAATCTCCTTGTTTAGATAAGCTGAGTGTGTGTGTGTGTGTGTGTGTGTGTGTGTGTGTGTGTATGTCGGTGTGTGTGCTTGAGTGCATGTATGAGTACAGATCCATGTGCATGTGTAGGCCAGAGGTCAACACTGAATGTTGTTCTTTAGTTAATGAGACAAGTTCTCTCCATGGTCCGAACTCGCCTACCAGGCTGGGCCTGCTGCCTAGTGAGCCCCACTACACCTACCTTTCTACATGGATGCTGGGGACAGAACGCAGGTCCTCCTGCTTGTTGGAAAGCTCTCTACAGACTGAGCTATGCATCTCCCTAGACCCCTGGATGAGAAGACTCTAAAGC
Organism: Peromyscus eremicus; assembly: GCF_949786415.1. Lineage (NCBI taxonomy): Eukaryota > Metazoa > Chordata > Mammalia > Rodentia > Cricetidae > Peromyscus > Peromyscus eremicus. The sequence goes on from NC_081430.1 coordinate 67,900,836, forward strand.
ATCAGTCTGAGGTACTTCACTTGTGGTCCAGAACAACATTTGTATAAGACTTCACAATTTACTTAGCACTTTAGGCTGTTGCTTTATTTAACCCTCACAACAATCTCATGAGGCTGTTTTTGTTGTTATTGTTGTGTTTTGCTTGGCTCTCTGCTTCCTCCCACTGCACTGCCAACACTCAGGCAGCCAGGGCGCAGCCTGCAGGGGTGTAGGTTGTGGAAGGAAACGGCTCAGATCACCGGTGTTCCCCCCTCAGTGTCCCATGCTGGGGAAGGGGTGGGAATGCTGTCCTCACGGAAGACAGGCTCTTCTCTCAAACAGCAAACGCACAGTCACGCACTGTACTAAATTTCATTTCTCTGCCTGCCTATGGTTTTCACCATCACACATACCTGACAATGACATCAGCGTGTTATTGATGACGTAGAGCCATGTACATTTCCGTGGAAACAACTGAGGAGGGGGAGGAGGAGGAAGAAGAAGATTATTAAACTGTACACCTTTGATTCTCTCCTCTTACCCTGCCCCCAAATCCCAACACAGTAAAGTGGTGCTGCCGGGGGCGGGACTCAGTGGCAGAGCATGGGCTTGGCTGCACAGGGCCCTGGGATTAGTCCTCAGTATTGTGCAAAACTAAACCGAAGGTACTAGGAAAAGTTTCGTAATTTCTTTGGGAAAAGTACTAAAACCTTAAGAGGAAAAAAAAAACTTTTAACATGAACAACCCTTTAAATATTTAAACCATAAAAACTAAGATTAGAACCCATATAAATGGATTTAAAATTATGATACTTCTTTTATCCAATTTGCTCAAACTAATTCTATAAGTTAAAATTTTTATTACCTGTTCCATAGTTGCTTCATGTAGCTCATTGAGATTCAATGTGTAAATACCATCTTCAGTTCCAAAAATAATGTACTGATCTGTAACAGCAAGTTACCAGAATTTATTATCATTTTCTGAAATTGTACACTCAGATAAGGGCTATATGTAGTGATGGTATTTAGCATTAGATGGCCACACATTCACCAAAGGACAAGCATTTTTTAACATTCATGCTACCATGTCTCTTTTCCATGTTTTAGAAAGTAAATGTAAGTTCTGTAAGACTTTAACTCAATGCTGCCTTCCAACTGATTTTTAAACTGTTATAGTAGTACATTTTTGCAAGACACTCCAAATACTCAAATATACCTTAAAATATAAACTGTAAGCCATGACACAGCACAAATAATGAACACACGTTTTGTTCAGACGTTGGTTTCTAAATACTATTACCACTAAAAAGAACCAGAGCTTCTTGGAGCAAAGACTGATTCTGAGGAAGGAAAGCTGAAACTGTTAGGAAAGTGAGGGATTGTCCCCACACTGAAGGAGACAGGAAAGTGAGGGACTATCCCCACACTGCAGGAGACAGGAAAGTGAGGGATGGTCCCCACACTGAGGGAGACAGGAAAGTGAGGGACTGTCCCCACACTGCAGGAGACAGGAAAGTGAGGGATTGTCCCCACACTGAAGGAGACAGGAAAGTGAGGGACTGTCCCCACACTGCAGGAGACAGGAAAGTGAGGGATTGTCCCCACACTGCAGGAGACAGGAAAGTGAGGGACTGTCCCCACACTGCAGGAGACAGGAAAGTGAGGGATGGTCCCCACACTGAGGGAGACAGGAAAGTGAGGGATGGTCCCCACACTGAGGGAGACAGGAAAGTGAGGGATGGTCCCCACACTGCAGGAGACAGGAAAGTGAGGGATGGTCCCCACACTGAGGGAGACAGGAAAGTGAGGGATGGTCCCCACACTGCAGGAGACAGGAAAGTGAGGGATTGTCCCCACACTGCAGGAGACAGGCACTGCCATTGCCCATAAATCCTGGAAAAATGTAAGTGTCCAAAGAAGTCACAGTGTAGATGCATCTTACTGAACATGGACTCCAACATCCAAACTGACGAAACTGACATGGAATTTTAAACTGAATGTTAGACTGGAGAAATTAAAATGAGTGGAGACAGCAGGATATAAATATGGAGAAGTTTCCTGATTTATTTATTTATTTATTTGAGACGTCGTCTCAGTATAGCCCAGACTGGTCTTGAATTGTTTCTTTTTCATGCCCACTCACACCCCCAAGCTAAGCTATGAGCACAAAACCCCTTTACTCCTAAATATTCCCGTGTATTTTTTTAAACAAGTTTTATACAACCATAGAACACTGAGACTGAAACAGGAATTCCCACTGCCTACAGACCTCAATGGCTGGTTAGGAACTAACGTCTCGTCCTTACAGATGAAGGACACAACAGCTGTGCTATCCCGTTAGCCTCCTTTACAAGAACTGTTCCTGTACACTGTACAACTTTAATGCACTTAAACCAAAGCCGACCAACTTACTTCCTTGTCATAAGGCCCTTTAGTACCTAAGGTGATAATTTTAGAGTTAACAACCTCAATTCACTAATTATAAATACTTTCTGTACAGTAAACATTTTATAGGAGGTATATATACAATTCAGAACTTGTACCTTTTGTATCAGGGTGTATCCAGGATGTTGCACAATTAATTTTCAAAGGGCAGCCATCAAATACTTTTGAAAAACATGCTCCCATCTTGTTTATAAAGAAAGAAATATGGCTTATTTTATTACATAATTTTAATATTCTTAGAAAATCAGGCAATGTCAAACTCTTTTTTTTTTTTAGAAACTTGGGGTTTTATCTCAAAACAAAATACAGATTTTAACACAGTTAAACTTTTTCTACCCAGAGTCCCAGTCTTCCCTTTCTTTCCATTTTAGGGTCAAAGTACCAAATTTACCAAACATCTACATATTTAACGAGCTGCAGGATTTTAAGTTATTACTTCAGGACTAACGCCAAAGTGAACTAGTACTTGATTTCCTTCAGCACCATGGCAGTGATCAGAACAGCAGTGTAAGTCTAGAGTATGTGCAACAGACGAAAAGGGCAAGTCTGTATTCTAGACGTTAACTAAATCAGTGAGGCCAGTTCACAAAGTACCCCGTGCCCACGGTTGGCAGTACCACCTCACAGATACATCACACCGTGAGATGACAGAGAAGTGCTAACCTAAACTGCCTTCCTTCTTCTCATTGGACATAGCTCAAGGTGAGAACGGCTTCTTAAGGAAGAAGGCCCAGTATTAACACCACATTAAAATTAAACTGCTGCCTAGATGCTAATCTGAGAACCCACTGACAGAATTTATGAATCCTCAATTTTGTTTTTCTTTTTGTTCTTTCTCCTTTCCCTTTCTTCCTCCTTCCTTTCCTCTCTTCCTCCCTCCCTTTCCTTCCTTCCTTCCTCTCTCCCTTTCAATATCTGATTGCTCAGATGTAGCCTGGAACTCACTATGTGGGCCAGGCTGACCTTGAACCCATGATCCTTCTGCCTGAGTCTATGGAGTGCTAAGATTATAGACCTGCTGTTACACCCAAGTTGGTCTCCACATTTTAACCATGTCACTCAAATTGGAGTATGTGATCTGACTACAGCACATTTAAATCTACCTACCAACTTTATATTCCACAATATTATTTCTTTTAGTGGTTCAATGTACTTGACAGGAAATCTACTCCTACTGCTTTTAAAGAGATTAAAAAAAAAATCAGCAAACAGGTCACATAAACAGTCCTTACCAAAACTTTTGGGGTGGGTGGAAGGCCATTGATGGTTGGTTTCTGTGAAAAAAAAAAAAAAATTAAAGTAATTTTTAATAATGTAAGAAACCCTAGGTTTAAAAATAGAACTTTAGTCATTTGCTGTTTCAGTTATTACAATACTTATTTTAAAATTATTTTAATTTTATGTACATGAGTGTTTTGCCTGCATGTATGTATATGCAACATGCGTGTGCCTGGTGTCTGCGGAGGCCAGAAGAGGGTGTCAGATCCCCGGGGACTGAAATTACTGATGGTTGAGAGCTGTCGCATGGGTGTGGGAACTGAACCCAGGCCCCCTGGAAGAGAAGCCAGTGCTCTCTACATATAAAAGAAAATCTTTGTGTTGTCTACCTGACCCAACCCTCTGAGCTCCAGTGATCTTTCCGCTCCAGCCTCCCGTGAGGCGGGACCACAGCCCACGCCACCATGCTCAAGTCTAGTTACCTGAGTCCTTAACCCCCCCCCCCCACCACCGTCTATGAGAACCTGTTAGGTACACCAACAGCTGAGTGCCCGCTGTACTCACAGGAAAGTCCCTCTTGTCCTTTTTTCGAGGTAACTGCGGAGCCTGTGCTGATCCCTCCGTATTTTCGCTCATCAGTTTTGAGATGCCATCACCATTTCCTAAGAAAACCGTGGGTAAGGTTGAATGAGCACACACAGAAGAAGATTCTCTGAAGAGCAACCTTTCTTTCCCCCATCCTTCCCCTTCCTCTTGGGAGGGTCTCTGCGGGAGCATATTTCTGTCAGAGGAGTTCTTTACCGCTGCTCCTGTCCTCCAGACTCTTTAGTGCACTGCGTCCTTAGTCATGCTCTTAAATTATGCCAGACATACTGCGAGCAAAATGAAATCCAGCCCGCTGGCCGTGGTACTCAAGATCTTCCCAACAGAGTTTCAGTCTACCTCCAGTCCCACCTTCTCGTGCCCTATCAGACTGCTTCAAACATGAGTCAGACATTTCTGCATTAGTGTGTTTGTCCAGCCCTTCTTATTCTCCAAGACTGCCTAAGCACTGGCTCTCCCTTCTGTAGTTCAAGCCCTTTACCACCGTCCACAGCCCAGCCCACTATCCTCCATCCTCGCCTCCCTCCGAGATGCAGAGCTCCATCCCACACTAGTGTCCTTCTCCATTCTCGTCATTTGTTTCTTTCGATTAATTACAAAGACCTGTCTTTTTTTTTGTTTTTTGTTTTTTTGAGACAGGATTTCTATGTAACAGTCCTGGCTGTCCTGGAACAGGACCAGGCTGGCTTTGAACCGAGGTCTGCCTGCCTCTGCCTCTCGAGTGCTGGGATGACAGGTAAGCAGCACCAGGCTCAGCTATCTTTTGTAATGTTGTGTGTACACAGCCTCCGACTCTTGGAGGGCAGGAACATGGGCACTTCCTCTGGATCCTAACATTACTAAGGGACTGAATTATGTTGAAATGGTCTGAAGATAGTACAGTCATATGTGTGTAATTAAAGCACAGAAACACAGGTTTGAACTGCAAAGGACTGACTAAAGAAAAAGGTATTATTACAGCCGGGAAGAGAAGGGCTCTCCTTCCCACCTGTCTGGCCCTTCCAGACCACGGCATCCAGCTGCACTGCGGGGCAGCCGGCATGCTGCTCATACCTACAGAGGATGCCTCTGCTACGGGAATGCAACTTGGACTACTCTGTCTTCTGAGAACTTGAGGTGCTCTGGTCTCCGGGTCAGGGCACCGTTTCACGGTTGCTGACTTCTCTTCATCTAGGAGGCTGTCTTCGGGGTAACTGTTTATCCTGGGCTAATGACAGAAGGAAAAGGAGCACTCTATAAACATCATAGTAATCTTCAGCACAGTACTCAAGTGAGTCACTGCTCAACAGAACTATGAACTTAACATGTGGGTTTGAAAATGAGTCCCAACCCCAAATCATAAAACTTTTATAACCAATAAAATTATGTAAGCAGTTGCCAAGTATTTAACAAGCAGAAACTGACAATGACTTAATGAAGAATGATTCTACTGAAATGTCAAATTATAGCAATAAAAGATGATGATAAATATACTTTGTATCTCCCACCATGCAGTCAAATATTTTTCCAAAAGAGCAAAAACCTATTTCTCTCTGGCATCTATTATATTATAATAGTATATATAATAAGTGTACATATATACACACACACACACACACACACACACACACGCTTATACTATATAAGTATATTATTTCACACAAAATCTTCTTTGTTATGTACTTTATATTTCCCTATCTACCTTCTAAAGAAAATTAATAAACTTAAAAATTTGAACAAGTCAATGAAATTATTTTCAAAATGTGATTATGTAAAGAAGGATTTATCGTTGAAAATCCTGCAGCAGCTCACCTTAGGAGGTAGAGGAGGTGGTACTGCACACTTAGAGGTCGATCTAGTCAAAGAGAAAAACTCAGTTTAGATGGTCACACACGACTGTAACACAGACGGACACTATCAAATTCGCACTCAAAAGTTTACAGAGGCTCTGAGACAAACAGAGCATGCCGCAAACCTATGACCTCGAATTCTAAGACTGCATCAGCACAGTTAAAAGAACTACCAAGTGGCAAAGTCTCTTCTAGTTGCATTTTGCTGCCTTTAATGTGTAATTCAAATTAGATTAAGCTTAATAGAGAAAGATAAATGCAGGCTTTGGGTGCAGCTCAGGGCCAGAGCACATGGTTAGTATGGACAAGGCTCTGGTTTCGTTTCCCATCGACAAAATGAACAAACAAAAACCCTCCACAATCTTGGAACCTGTGGAGCCCTCCCTGCTTGGGACAGAACTTCAGAAAAGCAGGTGCATGTTTGGAAGGGGAGGGTGCAAGCCACTTTGCTGGCGATAGCAGGGTCCCCAGAAACAAGGGTACATACAGAGTCTTTTTAAAATGAGAGGTGTTGATGCTCGAGGGGAAATGGAATTTTACTTCAGCAAAAGATGTGCTGATGTGTATAAGGCAAAGAACAGTGCTGGGAGGCCTGGTAGCAAACCAACAGAACCTGGGTGACCTGGGAGAGGTAACTCATGTGCATGGGAACTGTAACATGGTGCATGCTACACTCTAAGCTACCGTTTTGCTAAAGCGCTGTATACAGAATTCATGTGATGCTGTATCCCTAAAGGATTTAAACTAATAAAAAGCAAGTAAAAACAATTAAAAAATAAAATTAAAAATAAAATTGAAAACGTCCCACCACGAGTGGGCTATGGAGGCACAGGTCTGTAATCCTAGCACCACGATGGCAGAGGCAAGGTGAACAGGGGACTCAAGGCCAGCCTGGGCTACATGAGATCCTGCCTTAAAAAACAAAAAAAACAAACAAACAACAACCCCCCCCCCCCAACCCAAACATCAACAACAACCACATGAGAATAAAAGCAAACAAAACCAAAACAACCAACAATGAAATTCAGAATTCTGGAGCCCGTGAGTGCATGCTATTAATCCTTGGTTGACAAAGGGACACTTGGAAGACCCTCTGAACCAGACCCTGCAGTGAGGAGCGCAGGTGACCGGGGACACCCAGTCCGAGAGGCAGTGGCAGCTCAGCGGCCATGTGCGCTTCTCCAGGGTCTCTTCAGTGGAGCAGGGACTGCCAGGCCTGCGGCTCCACTCACAAAGACTGCACTCTACAGCAGGGGTTGGCAAACCTTCCGACGAGGGCCAGATACTAACTGTGATCTCTTCAGATGGTGTGCCGCAGCCACAACTCCACTGAGAGTGTGAAAGCAGCTATAAACAGCACGGAAAGGGATTAATATGCCTGTGTTCTAACACACCTTTACTGACACTGCTATTTTAATTTCAAGCAATCTTTTCACCCAACAAAATATTATTCTTTTATTTTTATTCATTCAAAACACAAATACCCTCTTTTAACTTAAAATTTTATTTATTCATTTTATGTGTATGTGTGCACACGTATATGCACCTGAGGATGTGTGTGTGTGTGTGTGTGTGTGTGTGTGTGTGTGTGTACCATATGTGTGCAGTGCTTGCAGAGGTCAGAAGAGGGCACTGGCTTCTCTGAAAACGGAATTATAGGCAGTTGTGAGCTGCTGGATGTGGATGCTGGAACTAAACCCTTACTGCTGAGTCATCTTTCCACACTCTTTCTCCTCTCCTCCTGCTTCTCCCCTCCTCTCTCCCCAAACACCATTCTCAGTGAATGGGCAGCAGCTAGACTGGACCCATAGGCTGTAGTTTGCCAACCTCAGCTCTGCTGACCTCACCCGGGGACCCAGAAGTCTACATTTTCAATGAATCTCTAGGTAACTCAAATGCACAAACATGTAAACAATTCAATGACTCACTGAGGCCAGCCCCTCAATTCACTGCTGAATAAAGACAGGTCTAGAATATGAAGAAACTACATTAGAGAAGCAGAATGAAGGTTTTCTGACCACCACTACAGTGTTCTCCCCCAATGACATCTTTCAGTACATTATCATTACACACACTACGTGCTGACTAAAACAAAAACCACAGCAGGAACGGTGGCGCATACCTGCAACTCCAGGACTTGGGAGGCAGAGCCAGGATGGCTGCGAGTTCAAGGCCAGCCTGGCCTAACTAGGAAGTGCCAAGCAAACCAGGGCTACATAATACGATCCTCTTTCAAAGCAAACAATTGAAAAATAAAACAAAAAAACGAACTGAAGAAAATAAACAAAAACCCCCCCTAACAGAAGAGACCCTTTAAAAATCTTATGAATAGTTCATGATGCTTTTTGTCAATAATAGGTCAAAGCTCTACACTGACAACTTTAAGGCAAATCCCCATAAAAGCTGCTCATATAATCAAGTTATTAATTAGAAAACAACTTACCTGCCTGTATTTGCACCATCCACAAAAGGATTCCAATGTAACATAAAATTTGGGTCTGACGGTAGTCCCTGTGCAGGTCACAGTTTAAAATGTTACTTCACAGACACTAATCAAGTTACTATCAACCATTTGATTTACTATTACGCGCTAGCCATCTTATCTGGTTCAAGAAACCCCCCAGCGCTGTGGCTGTTAGCTATCATGGCATCCAATCAGGTGTTACGTCTCCACAATTTGTCCTGTCATTCGACACATTTAGAGCAATGACTCATCAACATTTGATGTAAACTTAAGAACTTCCCCACATCTGCTAAATAAAGCTTTCCATCTGAAAACCAAAATCAAACAAAACAAAACAACCTACAAAAATCTGAATTATCTGCATAACTCCATCAGCCAGGACAACTAAATAACCCATTAACAAGCACGCAAAATGCCGGTGCATACAGAAGCCAGCAGTAAGAAGAATGCCCATTAAAATCCGCTATAAACTGTACTCCTCCCACCCCCACCCCAGGACGGTGTTTCTTTGTATTGCCCTGACTGTCCTGGAACTAACTCTGTAGAGCAGGCTGCCTGCCTCTGCCTCCTTAGTGCTGGGACTAAAGGTGTGTGCTACCACCATCTGGCCTTGAAACTGCACTTATATTGATTAAAAAGAAGTATACATTAAGGAACCTTCTAGGCCAACCCTAACCATATCTTATTTATTTATTCCTTTACATACATATACTTAATTTCTTAAAATATATCTCACTCTAAGTTTTCTCCAATTTTAACATGGAAAGTCACAGTTACCATTTCATCTCGGGCTTCTGTTTCTTTTCTCAGAGGTGGTTCAAACTGTAACTTGTCAACTGTAAAATATAGAACAGACACATGAGTATACATAAATAGACACACACACACAAATTCATCATCTTAAGTGGTTAACTTCAGGAATGAAATGAGAATGAACACTGTTGAGAGGAGGAAAAGCAGAGGCACAGGAGAGAATCTCTTCACTTCTGTAAACCCCTTCATACTTCCCCAGAAAAAGCAGCGATCTGGGATTTCCCCTAGTTTCTATGCTTAATTCTTGGCTGAAATCAAATTTAAAAAGCGCTTTTGTGTAAAAGAAAATGTTTAAAATATATTGGAAGCAGACAAAGGAAAAGCTTCGGAGATTGTTTTCCAAGTTGCAGAGGCTGTTTGGAGATTAGCAACAGCTTCACGGCAGAGAGAACCTTGCCACATTACGCAGATTATCTATTGAGAGCGAATGAGATGTTAGGACGGTGTTTATCATCTATGGCCACACTCTGCCTTGCATTCTATTTGATCTCATCAGGCTACTTTCACAATTCTTCCAAGGATTCAAAGAGCAAGTTCTTTTACATGAAATATTTTAAAATGGAGAAAAGCTACTTCATTACCTACTTACAGTTGTTATAATTTTAAAACATTTAAAAATTGAATATGACTAAAAGTCCAAAAAAGTTTTCTCAACATTTACACTCATAAACATATAAGATTTCTAAATATAATCTCATCTAATTGCTAAAAGGCTTTCAAATAAGATCTAGCTGCATTTATCCCTAAAAACAAAACTTGTAAAAAAAATAATACAAAGCACTAACATAATTTGTTATATGGAGCAAAAATAGTAAATCATAAATTTTTCCACCCTCCCTCCCTTCTTTCTCTCTTTTTAAAAATGTTTGTACTTTTATTTTTTAATATAGGGCCTCCACATAACCCAGGCTGGCCTGGAACTCACTATGTACAGCTTAGGCTGGCTTTCCACTCGGGACCCTCCTCCTGCCTTAGACTCTGCAGTGCTGGAGGAGATCACAAGTGCAGACAACCACATCCGGTTTAAAAATTTCAGCAGGAGAGGAAGACATTCCATAAACTATGTTATCTACTTAAATAACAATCTAAAAGCCTCTATTCATTAATAATATTTAACATAACCTACAAATATTTTTGAAAAAAGACTTATTGTTTTTATGTGTATAAATGATTTGCCTCCAGGTACGTACTGGTGTTCACATGAGTACCTGGAACTGGAGTTAAAGGTAGTTGTATGTACAGCTGGAAGATAGCACTGTGAGCATGGGACAACCTGCGGTATTAGGACACACTCACTGCACGGGACAGCCTGCGGTATTAGGACACACTGCACGGGACAGCCTGCGGTATTAGGACACACTGCATGGGACAGCCTGTGGTATTAGGACACACTGCATGGGACAGCCTGCGGTATTAGGACACACTCACTGCATGGGACAGCCTGTGGTATTAGGACACACTGCATGGGACAGCCTGTGGTATTAGGACACACTCACTGCATGGGACAGCCTGTGGCATTAGGACACACTGCACGGGACAGCCTGCGGTATTAGGACACACTGCACGGGACAGCCTGCAGTATTAGGACACACTGCACGGGACAGCCTGTGGTATTAGGACACACTGCATGGGACAGCCTGCGGTAGTAGGACACACTGCATGGGACAGCCTGCGGTATTAGGACACACTCACTGCATGGGACAGCCTGTGGCATTAGGACACACTGCATGGGACAGCCTGTGGTATTAGGACACACTGCACGGGACAGCCTGTGGCATTAGGACACACTGCATGGGACAGCCTGTGGTATTAGGACACACTGCATGGGACAGCCTGCGGTATTAGGACACACTGCATGGGACAGCCTGCGGCATTAGGACACACTCACTGCATGGGACAGCCTGCGGTATTAGGACGCACTCACTGGATGGGACAGCCTGCAGTATTAGGACACACTGCACGGGAAAGCTTGTGGCATTAGGACACACTGCATGGGACAGCCTGTGGCATTAGGACACACTGCATGGGACAGCCTGTGGTATTAGGACACACTGCACGGGAAAGCTTGTGGCATTAGGACACACTGCATGGGACAGCCTGTGGTATTAGGACACACTGCACGGGACAGCCTGTGGCATTAGGACACACTGCATGGGACAGCCTGTGGTATTAGGACACACTGCATGGGACAGCCTGTGGTATTAGGACACACTGCATGGGACAGCCTGCGGCATTAGGACACACTCACTGCATGGGACAGCCTGCGGTCTTAGGACAGACATCTGAGCTTCCGTCCAGAGGAACCTTGTGAACACTCTAGAGCCTTTAAAAGGGTCAGCCTGGCTGCGAGGTCACTAAGACTTCAAAGGAAGAGGACAAAATTTAGATGCTCGATATGGCGTTTACATTGTCCAAGACAGGTGGAAAACAGGAACCAAAGACAGTTGACGAAAAGAAGAAATATACTCAGACGATCTAGGCAATCAGCAGATAGGAACTTTAAAAACATATCAGAAACATGCTTGAGGACTTAAGAGACAGACATTGGGTGAGCAGATAATCTCAGCACAGACACAGAACTACATTTCTAAATATGCATATATATGTACATATATGATCTGCATATGACTAAAGTTTACATTTGAAAAATAGTGTACCTGAAATAAAACTCACTGATTAATAGCAGCTGTGAGAGTGTGGGGAGAGCAAAGTCTCAGTGATCCATGCAATCAGTGAGTTCACACTAACAAGAGGCGCAGAAGCAGAGGAAAGACCACGGCAGACATTCCAAAGAAACAGCATGCGAACAATGGGAAACACGGCTCCCTGGACCTACGAAGTTTGATGAACCCTACTCAGACAACAGACCCAGAGTCCAGTTGGTGTAAAACTGTATACACTAAACGTGTCTCAGCCATGTGCCTGTGACAGAAGGAGAAACCGGAGTGGGGGGCAGCATTTCCAGATGTACAGGATGCTCGGGTTTAGTTCAGTGAGGAGGTTTAACAGGCTTCACTGTCATTCAGGCAAAGAAAACAAAACACTTGGGCTGTGGAAGTGTAAGAAGTTAGTAAAAGTCCCCTCAGCTTGTTTAAAACTGTCATTTGCCTGTCTTTTTTTTTTTTTTTTTTTTTAAAGGCAAGAGTTTCACCATGCAGTCCTGGCTGGCCCGAACACTTGCCAGTCTCCTGTCTCAACCTCAGGAATTCTGAGATTATGTGCCCACAGTGATAATATGCCTATATTTTGGTTAGAGAGAGGAAGAAAAGTCTTTCCCGGCACTCACCAGCTTGGGAGGACAAGTCCAAACGCAAGGGCCGGAAGGAACGTAATTCCTCCCAAGGATGTTCTGCCCGTGTCACGTTTCATGAAATGAGCACCCTCTCTGAGCTACACTGCTTTCTCCCTGAGAACCCGCTCTTTAAATCAGGCTGCCAGGGCCCTGCCTGTGTGAAATCATGTTCACTCCAGTGAATCATCGCAGTATGTCTGGAAGATCTAAGTCACTCAGCTCCAAACCCGACACTGAGCTCCAATGAAGGCGCTTCTGAAGGCAGCGCTCAGCAATGGGAGGCTCCAGAGTCCACTTGCAGAACCGACCCCACCTCACCCTTTCCCGTACACACGCCCTCACTTTACCTTCCCCTGAACTCTGCCCCTTCTGTGCATCTTCTGTTTCTCTGTTTGATAAGATGCCACATGGTTTCTATGGAATATTTTATACCACTGCAAAGAATCAATAATGTGACCTTGTTGGACTATTTCTTTATCCCTGGCCAGTCTAACATTGGATATGTGATGGTTCTGATGTGAAATGTCCATGAAAATCTACATGCTAAGGCTGGTTGCTAGCTGATGGGCTTTGGGGAAGTGACTGGCTCATGAGGGCTGTGATCCCAATATGGATGAATTCAATGAAGGGTTCACAAATGGAAAGGCTACCGGGAGACGACAGGAAGTTGAAGGTGGGGCCTAAGTGCAGGGAGTGAGGCTTTGGGGACTGCATATTGTCTCTGGCCAGTTCATCTTACTCCTCTCATTTCTCATCCCATGTGGTGAACAGCTCTATCACGATGAACTTTGATTATATTGTTCTGCCTCACTATAGGCCAAGAAGCAAAAGAGCCAAGGGACCATGGACTGAAACTCAAGAGACCAGGAGCCAAAGCCAATCTTTCTCCCTCTGTTTCCCTCTGATACTCTGCTATATCAACAGCCAGGTTCAAAAATTATTAATGTCCACTAAAAGTACACAGTAAGAACACATAGAATGATCGTAATAGCCTCAAACAAAGTGAACAGGAGGACAGGTGAGTTGTAATATAGGTACTACTCCACTACCATGTATTCCTACACAGTGGTGTGAAGGACTCTCACAGATATGGGTGAGTTAAAGTAAAGGGTCCACTGTGTCATGCTATTTGTCTAAAGTCAAGATGAGTTGAAAAGGAACCTATGTGACAGGGATCATAATATCAAATAATCTGGACAGAGGGGAGGGTGGGGGAGTACATGATGGAAGAATACTGACTGTGATAGAGCATGGCAAAGTCTGAGATTCCAGTTATGTGCCACACATTGGGCAGGGAGACAGTTACATGGGTGTATGTATCTTTAAATTCTTACCACATGTCACATGTAAGATTTGATCATTTTACTGTATATGTTACCAGCCCAACCTAAGAAAACTGAAACAAAAACCAGAATAGAACTGAAATCTATTTAGCAAGCAAGAACAGAGCCATAAAACACTCTGGTATCTACAAAAGGAGAACTGTTTAAATGTAAAGACAGAAAAAAAAAAACCCACCAGTAAAATGACCTCAACTTTATCCAAGGCATACTCCATGAACATATCAGCATTCTGAATGCTCATGAAGAAAACTAAATCTTGACCATCTCCCTCGACCCAAAGAGTTAGAGGGAGGGAGGGAGGGAGAGAGGGAGGGAGAGAGAGAGAGAGAGAGGGAGAGGGAGAGGGAGAGGGAGAGGGAGAGGGAGAGGGAGAGGGAGAGGGAGAGGGAGAGGGAGAGGGAGAGAAGGAGAGACTTTTAGTTGAGACTGAGCATTATAAAGATGCCAACTCTGTTAATATATAAATTTAGTCACACATCAGTAAAAATCAATTTTAAAACTAGATAACCTGATTCTAAAATGTATTTATATAATAATCAGGTATAGTTAGAAGAACAACAGTTTGTGGACCTGGAAAGAGAAGCAGGAGTAGGAGGAGACACGGTCTTAATAGATTTTACCAGATGTAACACTCACAAGTGTGCTGCTGTACACGAACAGACATCTCAAAGTAACATAACAGAACTCCCGGAAACAAGTCCTAGGACATGCATGGGACTTAGTCTTATAATAAAGATGCTATCATAAATCCACGAGAAAAAAAGATTACAGATCCTAACAAACAGCACTGACCCCAAAGGGCTGTCACCAGGAAGAAGAACAGACGCCTAGTCCTCACTTGATACCCTCTAACTTCATGTCAAAGGGCTAAGTAAAAATCGGAATTGCAAAATACACAAACACACCCCAGAACGTTCTTTTTGCAGCCTCCGAATCAAGAATATAACACAAGGAGCTGAAGAAATGGCTCAGTGGTTAAGAGCATTTGTTACTCTTGCAGAAGACCTAGACCTGGTTATCAGCACCCACATGGTGGCTCACAACCATGGCTAACTCCAGGTTCAGGAGGTCCAATGCCCTCTTGTCTGCTGCAGGCACCAGGCACAATCATGGGACACATACATACATGCAAGCAAAACACTCATACACACAAATAAAAAATGAATATATTAAAACAAAGAATATAACATAAAATGCAAAGCCTATAAATAAAAGACAAACTAGATTACATTAAAAGAACGTTAGATAGCTAAACAAAATAAATAACTGCTTTGTCAAAGAAGGTTATCTTTGGTATCCGGGGCCCTCAAAATTTTTCACAAGAAGCAACAAGGCTCTGGCAAGATGGTTCCCTAGGCATGTAATACTATTTTAGAAGAAAGACAGCAAGCTGGGCACTAACATGAACAGAGGCACCGAATCTTGAGTTACTACTGGCCTATCTATGACAAGTCCTGTTGAACAATGGGAAGGGGAGATATTCTTTTAAACAGCTAGGAATACTTGGTTTGAAGAAAACAGACTTAAGCCAGGTGTGGGGTACTCCCTACAGGCTCAGGACCCTGGGGACTGAGGAAGAAAAGTCACTGTGAGTTTCAAGCTGGCCTGGGCAATACAGCCACCTCCCAAAATATGAAAATAAAATAAAATGCAGACAGTTATTTAATACTCAACTGTAAAAATTCGAATTGGTTCAAATACCTAATGAATTATCTCATTATGGCTAAAATTTGTATTTTAAATTGTATTTCTATTTGTATTTCTAGTTATGCAATACAAATATTTGAACTACTTTATTTATTATGACCTACTTTAATCTCTTGAAACAATATATATCTAAGCCAGCAAATTCATATCCAAAACTCATTTTTTTTGGTTGAGACAGGGTTTCTCTGTGTAACAGTCCTGGCTGTCCTGGAACTCACTTTATAGACCAGGCTGGCTTCGAACTAACTGAGATCCACCTGCCTCTGCCTCCCGAGTGCTGGGATCACCACCGCCCGGCCCGTGTCCAGAACTTCTGTTCTTTAAATGTAGCTGAAGTGACAAATGTGGTTAATATAAATGTTTGTCTGTCTATGATTAACTCATTAAATAAAAAATTGAAATTCCATTTTAAATATTTGTAAAGATATTGATCAAAAATATTAAAAACCCACCCAAACGCCCAATAACAGATGACTATGTCCCACAGCATGAAACAACCATGACTCAATCTGCAACATAGAGTTATAAAGCCAGTGCCAGCAAACAGAAACTGCTTCTCTAGTGTGTCAAAGTTCAATTTAGCCACATGAAATATTCATGGCAAAACAAGAAGTCCGAGGGGCTGGAGATCTTCCAGAGGTCCTGAGTTCAATTCCCAGCAACCACATGGTGGCTGACAACCACTGGTGCCCTCTTCTGGCCTGCAAGGACACATTGCAGGCAGAATACTGTATACATAATAAATAAAATAAATCTTTAAAAAAAAAAAAAAAAAAAAAACAAAAACAAAAAACAAGAAGTCCGAAAAAAATGGGATGGCTGTAGGTTATGTGATAATATGCAATGTAAATTTTCTATTTTTTATTTCTTGCTAATTTCCTATAACGGATACAATTATCTTCATAATTAAGAATAAAAACTATTTAAAACAATAATCAATAAAATTATAATAAAACTAGAACAGCAACTTATATTTTAACAGATTCTGAGATGATAAGGCATGCAGCCTCAATTTGTCTAAGATTTTATAATATAAGAAATATAAGAATACCCAGAGATCAACCCTCCAAGACCACCAATGAAAAATATATAGCATTCACATACAATTTATTTCTGAGGCTGTCCGTTCAGCTCTGGAATTCCTGTTTGTAGATCTAATGGTATGACGGATGATTGCATGGGGCTGTGAATATAAGCATAACATACACACTTAAAAATTTCAACAACAAATAAAAGATTTAAAATTTCTTTTTAAATGATTGCTTACTGACAAACATGATTTTCTACTGAAACAATTCTCATAAGAAAAAACACAATAAAGATACAATGAACAATAGGATGCCTTAAATGCTCATTCACTTATCCATGTTTACATTACATCGTGTAAAACACCGAAGGGATCCACAGTCAGACACAAACCTTGTCCTCAAAAGTTTAGTCTGGGATGACAAAGGATATAGACATGTAAAAATTAGACAATGGTCAGTGCCATTTATTTAAAAAAAAAAAAAAAAAGAGAGAGCTGGGCGGTGGTGGCACAAGCCTTTAATCCCAGCACTTGGAAGGCAGAGGCAGGCGGATCTTTGTGAGAATTCCCGTGAAAGCCCGGCCAAGGCAGCAATTCCTTCTGGACTGAACTGAAGAGCAAAGGCTCTGCACACATTCTACTGGGGCCTGCAGTACAGCAGGCATTGGCTATGCAGATGTGCAGATGCATTAGACATGGAATATGATCACAAGATGCAAGAAGGAAGTACTTGCAGGAAGTGGGGTTTGGAAATTACTTGAGTGCACTAAAATCAGGTAAGATGAGGGAACCGTGTGGACTGACTGGGTTAGACAGATCACAAAAGGCCCTGAATGTCACATGATGGCTCTTAGCTCTCATTTTTCGAGCAGAACGAAGTGTTTGGAGATGGCAGCACCAGGGACAGCTAGCTTTAGGTGGAGAATTTTTGCAAGTGTATAAGGGTACAGAAAGGAGAAACAGTGAATACAGGCAGATTAAGAGTATTTTAAGCCATGGGCCAGAGAGAGAGCTCAGTAGTTAAGAGCACCTGTAGCTCTTCTAGAAGACCCATGTTCATTTCTCAGCACCCACATGGCAGCTCACAACCATCTGTAACTCCAATCAATCCCAGAGGATCTGATGCCCTTTCTGACCTCCACAGGCACCAGGCATACACGTAGGCAATAAAATAAACAAAAACACGGATACACATTTAAAGAAAGAAAATACAAGCCAAATGAGTATCTGTTATTTCCACCTCTTAGCATAAGCTCAGGCTCCTTTGAAGCTTTGCCTCCAGGGAGCCTTGGCTACCCAATTTCTGATGACTCATCAGTTACTGAGGGCTCTGAAAGGGACCTGAGTTGCTGTTTTTCCTTTCTCCATTTCAAGATCTCCCATCATGCCAAAGGATCCCAAAGGCTGAAGTAAACGTACAGACCTGGGTTCAAGACATGGTCAGATAGCTGGAAGCATTTCGCTCCTAAGGGTTCATCCTGGACCACAGCATCAGCTCCAAATGTCACACGCCATTCCTTTCACTTCCATCATAGCTGCTTAATGTTCCCGCTTGAACATCAACTTCATTGATCGTTACTCTCTTACTCACCACTGATTGGTATCAGACCGCCACTCTTCCCCCTATCTAGTTTATACCTGGTAGTCTAAAATCTTAAGTAATCTCTTGTCAATATTTTAAACTCCTCATGCCCTTCGCTATAGTGACCCTGCAAAACACCAACCCTGGGTGCTCAACTAGCTATCCTTTCTCTACATCTGGGGTGTCAACGGCTGCTGGCAGAGCTCCCCAGCAGACCACACTGAGAACACACGGAGCTAGGCTCTCAGTCACTCTCATCTAACCTCTGCCATGTAATCTCTGCCATGTAACCTCTGCCATCATCTAACCTCTGCCATGTAATCTCTGCCATGTAACCTCTGCCATGTAACCTCTGCCATGTAATCTCTGCCATGTAACCTCTGCCATGTAACCTCTGCCATCTAACCTCTGCCATGTAATCTCTGCCATGTAACCTCTGCCATCATCTAACCTCTGCCATGTAACCTCTGCCATCATCTAACCTCTGCCATGTAACCTCTGCCATGTAACCTCTGCCATGTAACCTCTGCGGCAGTTAAGGGCCTTGACGGCTGAGCCATCGCTGTGGCAAGGTTTACATAGGACCCCCCTCTTCCCTTCTGTGGTCATCACTGGTCTTCTTCACCCAGTCGATCCTTAAACTGTGAGAGACATCTCAGGGTCTTCTATCCTACGCTTTCTTCATTTGTCAATCTAACTCTCTTCTCCTGGGGGTCAGTTTGTTCCTCAAAGCTACTCCTTTCCCAGTGACTCACAACTATCCAGTCAAATTCTCCCTAACTCCTTACTAGACCTCTTATAAAACACGTTGTTCAGTAGGAAAGTAAACTCATCATTCTTCCCAAACTTTACTCATGTTTCTACCTCAGGAAGTGGTTACATTCACCAGGTTTTCTAGTCAAAATCCATTCTTTCTCACCCTTCCATCTTAGCCTCGAATCAATCACCAGCTTTCTGACGATCCCCAGTTTAAGCTACTGTCGTCTTTGTCCTGCTCACCCTGGTCGTTCTTTAACAGGCTTTCAGTAAACGGACTCACCATTATGAATTCATAAAGATGCTTTGAAAAGTACACATCTGATCATGTCACTTCCTTCCCTTTAATGGCATCTGAGTCTAAAGCCTTAGTGTGGCTTGAGACAGTGTGTAGCTTTGTAGCTTCATGTCCCATGGCTTATTTCCCGCTCCACCCAGACTGATTTTTCTTTAGTCCCCCCAGTATTCCACTTTCTCTATTACCATCAGGCTTTCAAAATATGCTATCATTTCCTCTATTAAAGTTATTATTGGGCTGGAGAGTTGGCTCAGCTCTTTCAGAGGACCCACATGGCAGCTTACAAATGTCTGTAACTCTCTTAGAAGGTCTGACACCCTCATCCAGGAAAAATACTTGTGCCCATAAAATGATAAGATAAATCTAAAACTAAAACAACAACCAAAACAACAAGCAAACCTTACTCTTGCTCTCTCCCTCTAATCCCAAGCCACCTTTCAAATGTTTGGTTCAAACATCACTTTCCACTGAGCTCCTTCCTGATCTGCCTATGACGTCCCTCCGCAGGGCCCGATGTTCCCACACCACAGGATTATCAGTCCTAACTTATGTGTGGATAGTTCTGACTTTCCTTTATAGTAACGCCCATCTCTGGGGACAGTCTCACACCACTGTGCGCCACGATATTCTAGAAGGTTTTGTTTCAAGGACTAAACAGAATGTCAAATCACTAAACAACAACAACAACAACAACAACAACAACAACAACAACAGAGGAGGACTGAGAAAGCTGACAGGAGGAGGGAAGCCCAGCCCTCCTGTAAATGAGGGGTTTGAGTACTGACATAACCAGAAAGATTAGTTGGGAATCAAGTAATATTTAACTCAACATTTATGCTGTAAGTTTTAAGTTAAAGGATTAAATCTATTTGTTCTTTTCAGGCAGCTTTCCACAAAGCAGCCCCAACCAGCCCAGAACTCACAATGTCCCCTAGGCTCACTTGGTGGCAGTCCTCCTGAGGTCTTGGTTTATGGGCTGGATGTCTATACGCCTGCCGTAAAATCTTGTGAATCTTAATTTTCTAAAAAAAGAGTTATATTTATGTGTACGTATTCATGTACACACATGTGTGCACATGTGGAGATCTAGAACTTGTGAGGGTCAGTTTTCTCATTCACTATGTATCTGGGATCAAACTCAGCTCTCAGGTCATCAAGCTTTGTAGTAAAGGACCTTCACCCATTCAGACAGCTTGCCAGCCCAGAGCTTTATTAATCTTAAGCCTGCAAATAATGGTGTGTGTGTGTGTGTGTGTGTGTGTGTGTGTGCAATCTATGTATGGCTGGTTTATTTAATGTTTGCAATTCAAGTTAATTTAACATCAAATAAAATTATAGAACAGACCAAGGGGTGCTGGCGCACGCCTTTAATCCCAGCACTTGGGAGGCAGAGACAGGTGGATCTCTGTGAGTTCAAGGCCATCCTGGTCTACAGAGCAAGATCCAGGACAGGCACCAAAACTACACAAGAGAAACTCTGTCTCGAAAAACAAAAAGCAAACAAAACAAAAAACATAGAACAGGATTATAATATATATGAGGCATTGGGGGAACAAACTATCTTTCAAAGATTCTTTAAGGACCACATTTATCAATTTATTAATGGTGTTGTCAACGAGCAGCAAGTCCCTCATTCCTGATATACATGCTGCGCTACTATATATGGTAAACTCAAAATGATCCTAGAATATTTTCAGAGAAGACATGCATAGTAATAGAATACCTACATGTAATTATACAAAAAACTACTTATGAAAAAATTCTGGGAAGAATTTTTTCCCATTGAGGATTTCACCTTACTCCTTTGCAATTATTTGTATTTTGTTAATATGCATAACTAGAAAAATTTAAAAAATGGTCAACTGAACTTCCTAAGGAGTCTTTATGAAAAATTATATGCACATGTTGTGCTTAAACCTTTTCCTCAAGGTCCAAAGTAGTGTTCTTACAGTGTTATTTCCTAGGAAACAGATGCCATTTCTGTGTGTTCTACAGGAAGATCACATGTCACCACAGGAGCTGATCTCTGGAGAGGAGGCATCTCTGGATCTCCAGGCATGTGTGTAAGGGTTGGAGGAGGATGACCTCCTCTAAACCTCAGCCAATCACAGAATTTGGAATGAGAATAGGATTGGGAAAAGCCTTAGCAGGTATAATTGAGTGAACGTATGTATAGTTTACAGAGTTAATTTTTGTCACTAAATCCATTTGAACTAAATTGAAGGTGTAAATTAGAAAATAATTCCCAACTGGGTGTGGTGGCTTATTCAGTAACGCTGGCACTTGGGAGGTTGCGACAGGAGGACCTCTGAGAATTCAAAGTTAGCTTGGTCTGCATACTGAGCTCCAGGCCAACTGGGATCCTGTGAGACCTTGTCTACAAAGCCAGAAGTGGATGAATAACTGAAATGAAAGAAGACACTCTAAAGCCACATCAAAACATCTCAGAAAGGTCTCAGGCAGCCACCTGCATCCCATTCTCACCTCAAAGTCATCGTCGTCGGTGTAGTGTGCGTGGTTGTCTGGGTTGTTCACCTTGTCCAACAGTTCCACGGCGAGGGCCCGGGACAGACCCGACTGTCCAACGAAGGTGTGCTAAGCAGAAATCACACGGAAAATTTTCACCAATGTGCCTTCACATCTATGGCTTATACAAGCAATGTGACTTGTGTTTTTTCCAAGTCAGCAAACGTGTAAGATGAGGTGAGCGTGGGGTCTACATGAGACGTGGAGAGTGCAGCAGCGGCAGCGTCCACCAGTGAGCCTATGATCCTACGCAGCCCAGACACTTGTATAAGAGGTCAGAGTGGGAACCATTTCTCTATGTAAAGTGATTTATCCTATATCAAGCTTTAAAGTTATAACCAGCTAAATGATGATGCTCATTTATATATACTGGTATATAAATGAACACTGGGGGATGTTTCAAAACAATAAGAAAAGGTATGTTTGTTATATATTTGCATTCATTTAATTCAGTTAAATTATAAAGTTTTCTTAGGTTGCTATACTCATTAATTTCTCATACAAAGGTATTTTATAGATACATTATATAGAGCACATTATAAATCTGCATAATAAGTTAAGAAAAGCAACTCATTTTAGATACCATTTTGGAGAGTTTTCTCAGAGGCTGAGGTCATCAAACTACAGTGTCTGAGCAAACTCTGGTGTACTGCTACTTTTGTCAATAAAGCTGTCCTGGGGGTTGAGGCTCCACCCATGGATGTAAAATGTCTACAGCTACTTTTACGTTCCAATGGCGGAACTGAATAGTTGTGACTGGTCTGACAGAAACTGTACAGTCCACAAATGTAGAAATGCTTAGCATCTGGTCCCTACAGGAAGTCAGCTGCTCCCTGCTAAAGAGAGTAACAACAGTTCATTTTATTGATTGATTGATTGATTGATTGATTGAGGCAGGGTTTCTCTGTGTAGCCCTGGCTGTCCTGGCACTCACACTGTAGACCAGGCTGGCCTCAAACTCACACCTGCCTCTGCCTCCCAAGTGCTAGGATTAAAGGCATGTGCCATCACTGCCCGGATAACAACATTTTACAATGCATACTTTTCTTTTAGGGACCCATATCGTTAGCATGTCACCCAGAATCCCTCTGTGACCCAATGACTCACAGTCAGAAGCCTCTCGGCGGTTGGCCTTTTCTTAGGGTTTTTAGTTAGTGCTATTTTGACAAAATTATGGAATGTCGATGACCTTCAAATAAAGAGAGACAGTATAAAAATATTTCACTAGTGTTAGTTTTCTTCTGTTATTATATAAAATTAACATAAGGACAGTTAGAAAGTGAGAAACATCATACCCCACCCCCCCCCGCCTCTTAGTTTTATACAGGCCAAAGAAAAGCACAAAACACAGTGTATCCCTTGGACACCTGTGCAGCCATTCTGTCTTTTAAGTAATACACAGTTAAACTGCAATAGTACTTCACGACCTCCAAACACCGCCCTACAGGTCAGAAGTGAGCAGATGCAGGATTTAAGTTCTTTCCAGGTTTCTAAATGTCAAACGTCCTTTTCTTATTGCCTAATTTATGTAACATTAAAAATTTTTTTACACTGAAAGTTAGATGACATGGAGGGTAGAGAGACTATTATGAGACACTTTAAATTCTAAAAGAATTTTTGAAATTCATAAGGAAAGAGCAAAGAAAAATGAGTGATTTTAGCAACCTAAAGGATTTCCCTGCTATATGCATTGATGAGGCAGGGAAAGTGAGAAGAAGGAAAAAGTTAAAAGAATCCTATTTTCATTACTAATGACAAACAGGTTTCTTTCTGCCACTGTTAAGATTCCACTAGGGGAGAATGGCTCAAGCGCCAAGGAGGCTGCCATAGTAACTACCAAAGACAACACACACACAGCACATCTCGGCTTTGCCATGGGGTTTGTGAGAGCCACAGTCCGAGGGACTGGTACGGGATCTCTGATGCTGGCCGTGTCGTTTGACAGTATTTGCTGTCCCTGAGTGAATACTAAGGCAGTCTTGTCACAGAGCCCTCCAGTTCCAGATGACTAGGAACTCAGAGCACCAAGAAGCACGAAGAAGCAGCCAGAGTCAGTACTGACGGTCACTACAGAGTGACCTGCCTTTCACTCTACAATCACCTTTGGATGCCCCTCAATAAAAGTGTATCCACACGGGTCATGACACAGAACTAACTCAGTTCAGAGTCTACCTGGGGGAGGGGAGACTAGAATCTGAAATCTCACAATATAGACTGTCTCATCAGAAAAATAAATGGACATACACATTTGGAGGCTCACAGACCTTCAAGAAATCCACACATCTACATAAGAACTATGTGGATGATACTGGAAATTTTTATTTGCTGGTTTATTTTATAAAATGCTTGTTGATTTCTATCAGGAAAATTTTCCATTTTTATCATCTACTATTTATGAGCTATAATGCCAGCAATAGAGGTGGGGGGCGAAGTTCATGAAAATGAGCAGTGATTCCTTTAGACTTCAGGAAGGAAGAACAAAGCCAGGAAGGACTCATTTTAAGCGTTATAGCATCTGGGAAACTTTCAAATATCACAGTCCAGGAAAGACAATATGTAATTAAAGGATGTAAAAAATACAGGGCAAAAATATGAATTTCCACAATCTTCACATGTTCGTTTCAAATCCCTTCCCTCATGACTTCTTGACTCAAGCATGTTAGAAGGTGGCCGTTTGTCGAGGGCAGGGAGGACTAGAAAATAAACCCAGCTAGCTCTTGGCACATGTTCACAGATGCACAGCCATGCGACACGGGGTAGGCTGCTCAAAGCTCTGGCTCCACCATCTGTAACATAAGGGGACTGACTGCTGAATTCTGTAAGACTGTAGAAACCTTAACTCACCATTTTGTTTTGTCCTTTAGTTTTGGAGGCTGGAAATTACTTTTTGACATTAAGAAGAGAGCCCTGAAATGAAAATTTCAGTTAAGGGCACTCAATATTAAGATACTTTCATCATTGTACTCAACAGTCAGAATAAATGCTCTGTTATAAACTTGTATAAGACTACCTCACGGGAGGGGGTACTGAAGACACTGCTTAGGACGTGGAAGTCTTTCCTGTCTTGTTCTCTGGTGACACTGGGGGTCACATCCTGGGCGTGGCAGGAGCCAGACAAGCACTTCTACTGAGGAGCTGTGCCACAGCCCTTAGCCTTTATATTTTGGATAGGTTAGGGAGTATTTCCACTAGCTTTAAAAGGGATCTTTAAATGTCACACAGGCCCTTATTCATAAAACAAAGCCATAAAATGTCAAAGTTTCATTACCACACAATCACCTATATAACTGATATTAATTGTAGGCGTATTTACATAACCGTGTATTAGTCTGTAACACAGCAATTGCAAGTGGCTTTAACATTAAGTTATAGGTTTCAAAAAGCCTGAAATCTACAATTATTCTGACAAGTTATGTTTCCTTTATTTGGACAATAAATCCTCATATTGTCTGACTGTACACAAGCTGGCCTACGAGAGTATTCTATGAATTCACCTTCGATCTATTTTTCTATAAAGACTTAAAGAATTTTTAAAATGTTTTATTTCTGCATTTGCTATAAAAATCTCAATCTTTTTTATTGAACATAGCAAAGATATTCTTTCTATAAAAATCAAATAATTCAGTAAAAAACTGGAAGTGGGAAAAAAAAGCCATGTTCTTACTATTTTATATGTTATATAAAAATATATCTTTAAAAAAAAAAGGCTTTTATCCAAATACTTATATTACTAGGTAATATTATGTTCTGCTGATTTCATTACAAACAACTCCCCAGGTCCTTTCATTTTTAAATATGTAACAGCTGGCCCAACTGCTAAAGAATTTGTTTAATAGTGTACAAAGATTTTAGATTTATCACGCCAGTTGATTACAAATGGATCATTCTTAGACTTTCCCCCCTTTAAATGTTTTTCACTTTTACATCTACTTAGTTAATGTGAGAAGAACATGGCTGAAGACAGCTTGTGGGAGTTGGTCCTCTCTTCCTACCACATGGGGCCTGGGATCACGCTCAGTCACTCGTCTCCCATGCATAATTTCCCGAGGAGGGTTATCACTGAAACACTTGCATACTATGAATGCACAGACTGAATCCAATTCTAGATTGGCTCATGTACAGTGGGCATAAAGTTATTTTGATAAGGACTGAATCTACTGGCATTCTAGTCTGCGGAGATTTTCTTTCAGTCTGTAGGCCTTTAGTGTCCCATGTGATTCTTTAGTAGCTGGTACTTGTTCATAAACTATTTGGCTTGAAAGAAAATAGCACCCATAGGCTTGCACATT
Source organism: Peromyscus eremicus (assembly GCF_949786415.1). NCBI lineage: Eukaryota > Metazoa > Chordata > Mammalia > Rodentia > Cricetidae > Peromyscus > Peromyscus eremicus. The sequence continues at coordinate 67,927,007 of NC_081430.1, forward strand.
TGCATGGTAGTCCTTAGTTAATGAACTGTCTGGAAAGGGTTAGGAGATGTGGCCTTGTTGGAGGAGAGCGGGCTTAGAGGTTTGAGAAGTCCCTGTCAGGCCCAGTGTCCCTGCTGCTGCCTGTGGATCAGGATGAGGGGCTCAGGTACCACTCCAGCAGCACCCCTGACGCCATGCTCCCCGCAATGATGAGAATGGGATAACCCTCTGAAACTGTAAGTCCCCAGTTAAATGCTTTCTTTAGAAGGGCTGCTTTGTTTATGGTGCCTCTTCACAGCAAAGAACAGTATCTAAGACACTATTTTTGCCCATAGTCTTTGAATAGCTCTCAATGTAGTACATGTTAATCCGTGGCCAATCATGTATTAGGAGACCATTTCCCTCAACTTGATGATTTAATTTTTATATTGTTTATGAAGTTTAGCTCAATATATCCTTTCCTTCAAAATATATATAAAAAAATTTTCTAGAGCCGTCACTTTCTTTTTCTGGAAGAGAATCCATCTTAAAGCATAAATGACTATTATACCAAGCCTTGATACTCCATTATTTCTTAAACAAAGTAAAAAAAAATTAAAGTCAAAGAGAATTCAACAGTCTTTTCTATCATTTACTTATAATTTCATAGAGGTCAAAAAAGACACAAGATGAACTGATGGAGGGATAAAGTGAAGACTAAAAAAGACTTAACAATACCTGGTGTCTCCTGGTTTAACTATTGGGGAAATTTGCATGATGGAAAAACTTCAAGCAAGATAGACACCCACTCTACTGTTCTGTTGTTTTAGGAGCAGCTATGCGACTGAGAGAGAGAAAGGAAGAGGGTTTGCCCTGCATGTGTGTGCACAGTGTGTGTGTGTGTGTGTGCACAGTGTGTGTGTGTGTGCACAGTGTGTGTGTGTGTGTGTGTGCACAGTGTGTGTGTGTGTGTGCACAGTGTGTGTGTGTGTGCACAGTGTGTGTGTGTGTGTGTGTGTGTGTGTGTGTGGTGTGCGCGTGCGCAAGCGCTTGCCCGTAAACAGGTTATATGACACCACATCTGGGTCCCTTACGGTCCTTTTGCTATTGTGATACACTTGAGAACACACTCGGAACCCAGAGGACTCAGATTGCATCTCCCCAGTGCTGTGAACAGTGAGAACACCTCATGGGATGAAGGTCGAACATGGGCGGCTGCAGCTCTCCCAGCTCAATTGCTGTGATCCCGACTGCCCAGATATCACAAAGTTGGTTGTAGCCGCCATTCTTTTCCACTGCTGCAACCTCTGGGGCCATCCTAGAGGGAATCAGAGAGACACACACTACTTTGTATACTCATACACAGGAAGAAAGAGGCTGGTAGGAAAGAAACCTCACCAGCCAGCTCTGCACCTCCACTTCTAAAATTCGTTGTTTGGTGGCTAAAGAATTGGCTGTGGTTAGAAAGACGTGTTACTCTTGCCGAAGACCTTGGTTCAGTTTCTAGCATCCACATGGTGGTTCACAAACACCCATAACTCCAGCTCCAGGGGAGCTGATGCTTTCTTCAGACCTCTGTGGGCACACATGTGGTGAACATACATACATGCAGGCAAAATACCCACACATATACAATAAAAATAACTCTAAAAATAAAAAAATAAGAGAGCCTGCATGGGACCGAACTAGGCCCTCTGAATGTGGGTGAAGTTGCGTGCCTTGATGTGCTTGTGGAACCCCTGGCAATGGGACCAGGACTTATCCCGGGTACACGAACTGGTTTTTTAGAGCCCATTCCCTATGGTGCGATGCCTTGCTCAGCCTTATGCAGGGGGGAGGGGCTAGGTCCTGCCCCAACATGGTATGCCAGCCTGTGTTGACTACCCAAGGGAGGCTTTACCCTCTACTAGGAAGGGACGGGCTTGGTATGGGGGTAGGTGGGGAGAAGCAGGAGGAGGGAGGGGGAACAGGGGTTGGTATATAAAAGAAAAATTTTTTAAATAAAAATTATATAAAAAAATAAGTAAAATTCACTATTTAAAAATCTCAACTTCCTTTTCTGAATAACTGTGCTCCAAGAACACTGCTGCTTTATTCTGTGTTGGTGACATTGTTAAAGAGTACTAAACACCTCGTGTAGGTCAAAGAAAAATTCCCAAAGCAGGTAGAACTTTGAGAATGAGCCAACAGGAAGCAGACAGTGAGTGGTCTGCACATTTCAGAGGGAACTCCAGCAGATGCAGGATGATATGGAGGGCAACATCTGGAACATCTGGAGAGCAGAGGGACCACAGGACTCACCCTGTGACTTACACACTGAGAGGCCATACACTGCTTGTCACTGTCAGGGATAGGGACAGAAACAGTACCCACTCTCTTGTCTAAACATAGCACCAATTTCCAGTAACTCATTTTATTTTACAAAAGTGTAAGTCTGATCTGAAATGGAAAAAAACCCCACAGAACTTCACAACTGAGGGCTTAGAGCAGTGGGTCTCAACCTTCCCAATGCTGCGACCCTTAATACAGTTTCTCGTGTTGTGGTGACCCCCAACCATAAAATTATTTTGTTGCTACTTCATAACTGTAATTTTGCTACTGTTATGAATCATAATGTGAATAGCTGATGTGCAGGATATCTGATACATAACCCCAAAGGGGTCATGACCCACAGGTTAAGAACCACTGGAAAGTACATGGTTTAAAACAGATTACTAAGGTGGGGCTAGAAATGGACAACCTACTTTTATGCAAGAATTTACTTGTGAAAATGATGTGGACCCACTGAAAGGCTTAATTATGGAGGCAACTTACTCTAAGACGCACATCAACGTGAAACACAGTGTGAGAAGAGGTGAAGTCAGGCAAGCAGAGGAGCTACAGGGTGCTTGAAAATACAGGGGGCTGTCGCCAACACCCGTAACTACAGGCCCGGGGGGTGAAATACAGGGGCTGTCGCCAACACCCGTAACTACAGGCCCGGAGGGTGAAATACAGGGGGCTGTCGCCAACACCCGTAACTACAGGCCCGGGGGTGAAATACAGGGGGCTGTAGCCAACACCTGTAACTACAGGCCCGGGGGTGAAATACAGGGGGCTGTAGCCAACACCTGTAACTACAGGCCCGGGGGTGAAATACAGGGGGCTGTAGCCAACACCCGTAACTACAGGCCCGGGGGGGGGGGGGTGAAATACAGGGGGCTGTAGCCAACACCCGTAACTACAGGCCTGGAAGGTGAAACAGGAGCTACCTTGAGTTCCAGGGCAGCCTGAGCTACACAGAAGATCATGTCTCAATATCCACACCCCCAACCAAAAAATACCTCAAAATACACACTGATACCATCCAGGGTCATAAGGTGGAGGTGAGACTGCCCAGGGGAAAATTCTCTTTTTCACTTCCATTTTCAAGTTTATTAATATATAGTTATATTGAATATCCACAAGTTACTATTGCTTTTACATACACAGAACATTACAATCCACATGTGTTGAGATACATATGGTATCTCAACTTAAATGTGGAATATAGTACATGTGTTCTAAAGCAAGGACATAAAAATTTACATTGAATTCCTTACTTTCTTGCTGTGCTGGGGATTGAACCTGGCGACTTGAGCATGTTAGCCAAGTGCTCTGCTATTGAGTTACACTCCCAGCCCTTTCACTGAGAATGTTAAAAATGCTAACGTGGACAAAAGAGAAGGAAATAATTACCACTGAGCCAGAGGACTAAAAGCCAATTTGAGCCTTGGAGGGGACTGAGCCGGAGCCCAGAAATAGCAAATACATTTCAATTCCTCTACCCGCTGGAGTGAGACTGTGTAGCTAACTGAATGCTAGCCTGAGTGACTCCGTCCTGCTTCCTAACTCAGGAAGGACCTGAGCTTAGCTCAGAAAGCCACCATAGCTGGTGACAGAAAGCTGCCCTAGGTGGTAGCAGCGTGCACAGCTCTGAGGAGCAGACAGAACTTTGAAGGTGAGCACAGGGAAAGGCCTTCCTGGGATGCAGGACACACAGCTCAAGTGGTTGCAGACGTTGTTTACAGCTGAAGACAGGCACAGAAAGTCTCGGAGAGGCTAGAGATAATCTGACCTGTCTATGTTTCTAGTTAACTTTTATTTAAATGATACCAATTGGTTTTTTTTTTATTAAAAATGGTATGTGTTAACTGAAGAGAATTATGAATATAGAGAAAAATATGGAAGAAAACAAGTTGTGACCTCAATCAGATACAGCCACTGTCTTACATATTTTCATCCACACATTTTACTTGGAGACACATTATCTTTCCTAAGAGTATTCTATCGCATGTGCTAATGTTGACCTTGAGTTTTAAAAACCATGTCCACCTTGAGCCTGTCTGCTAACAGCTCATCTGTGACAGCATCATTTTTAGGACCATCATGCTAGTCCCCTGAACTGACAAACAACTCTCCCGTAGCTTACTGGAGCCGCTATTTTCTTTCTTAAAACGTTCCGGAAAGCACTTTGTATATAAGAATGCACGAGCCTCTGATAAAGTACCACTAGCAAAAGTGTTGAGACTAAAGGACACAGACACCACTTAGGGTTCTTAAAAGCCTTAGTGACAAGCCACTCCACCGACTGTGTGTATACCTAGTGATGGGGCGTGCTACTCCTGGGTTCCAAGTACTTTCCAATCTGACTGAAAAGAAAGTCACTTATGTGTTCATCGAGGGAAACACTTCTCCGGTTTTATGATTTGTTACACGTGTTATTATGATAACTGCTGCTCAGAGGCACTATTTTAGTGATATATTAAAGATATTAAATAGTTTGGCCGAGTTAGTCAGTCCTTCCTGTATTTTGCTTGCCTTTTAGTTTTTCTTTCAGCTGCAGCTATAGAGCTTGAAACTGTCATGTGACGTGAACAATCTTTTCCTTTAAAGTTTGACGCCGACAAAAACTTCTTACATCTCTCCTTTTCTTTGCTGTCTCCTGCCCTTCCTTTTTTCTAAGACAGGATCTCATACACCCCCGGCTGGTCTCAAACTTGGTTTTAGCTGAGGATGACCCTAAAATTTCTGATTCTCCTGCACTTCCAAGTGTAGAAAAAAAAATGTGTGCCACCTCTGCAGTTCATGTGGGCCTGGGATGTGCACGCTGAGGAAGTACTTAACAACTAAGCTACATCTCCAACCCCTGATTCATTCGTTTTTACTTCATTTTTTTGACAAGGTCTCACTATGTAATCCTGGCTGGCGTGGGACTTAGTACATGGTGCAGGTTGGCCTCAAACTTACAGAGCTTGCCTCTGCCTCCCAAGAGCAAATGCCATGTCCAGCCCTGTTTTTACTTTTATACTTTAACTCCATTCTCGGAAAGAGCAGCCAGTGCTCTTAATCACTGAGCCATTTCCTCAACCCCCATATATAGTTTACTTTGTCACTTTCAATTATTTTCAAAATAATAAATTATCCAAATGTCATATATTAATAAACCCAACATTTAACACAAACTCTTAATGCCACCTGTTGTAGCATTTATTAGATTATTTTAAACAGAGATTTTGTTATTGCCTTTTTTTTTTGAGAAAGGGTCTCATACTAAAGCTCAGGCTACCCTTAAATTCATAGCAACCCTCTTGCCTCAGCCTCCCTAATGCTGAGATTACAGGCATGACCCACACGCCAGGCTCACACTAGCGGTTATGAGGTCTTCTGCTACTTCTCAACTATTGGTCAGTAAGGAAGGCATTGTTTTAGAGAGATTACTGCGGTAGTCACCAGGAGGTCAGTGTGTGGGTTTTAACAACCAGGAGTATAGTCCTTGACTAAACCAAATTAGAAGAGGCACTAAAGTCTTTCTTTTGAAAACTCCACTCTGTGTAGGCCCTTTGCCACGGGGCGGGCTGGATGCTCTGAAGAATCAAGGCTCCTAACATAATCAACGCTGGGAAAGCAGTTAGGAGCACGCAAGGCTCTTGGCCTTCGATGGCTGCTTCTAGTATCAAGAATTAAGGTTGAGCATAAACCATAAAGAAATCAAAACAGAAGGACAATCACAATAACGTCTTACCAATAAGGGGTGCCGATGAAAGACTTTCTCTTTGCAATGGTAGCTGTTATTTTTGCAGCCACACCAAAATCAGCTGGTGAGGGAAACAGAACAGAGCAGAAAATTGGTAGTGGTTTGGTTTTTTTTTTTTTTTTTTTTTTTTTTAACACAACCAGCATTTCTAAGTTTCATTCTTGGCACAGTCATTAATATTTTACATACTAATGTGAAGAAGCTGTGTACAAATTTAGTACCAAGATTTGTTCTTACTTGGTTTATAACATACTCATTAAAAGAAAATTTACTGAAATTTTACTAGAATGAAAACTGTACTTTATTAGGATAATTAAATTATTTTAATTATAAGCACACTGAAATTAATTTGGGGAAAAAAGCGACAAAATTAAAAACATGGGAAAACATACAAAACATAAACCTAGTTCCTTTAATCCTAAAACAGTACAAGGTTATTGTTTTGTTGCTACTTTTTAGAATATTTTTCCTATGTATATAAAATTTTATAATTGTTGTTAAACATGGTAATAAAAATTAAATACATTACTTAATTCACTTTTGCCATTTAATAAATCAGATTTACTCATATTTTCATAAATATTAATGACAGGCTGAAAAATATTCCATGGGTTTGTATTTTTCTACGTAAGTAATATGATTAATAGTTTTATGAATATGGGTTTGTTCACATATAAGATTAATTTCCTTGAGTAGAATTTTACTCCTTCAGGAATAAAATCAGTATATCACAAACACTGATCATTACGATTACATATAAAAAATTAGGTCTATTCAAACTTAAATCATTTAGTATTTTTGGTAAAAAATTTAAAAACTCAAAATAACATACCTAATTTTACATCACCATGGTCTGTTAATAAGATATTTGCACCCTAAAACAAAAGCACAAATACTATGAAGCTGGCATCATAAAATTTCTTTCAAAACTCAGCAATGTAAATATGTGAGATGAACTTACTTTGATGTCTCTATGCATTTTGCCTTTAGTATGCAAATAGGCAAGACCCTGAAGTTAAAAAAGAATATGCATTAGCTAGACAGTATCAAATGTCTACCTTGATTACTGAATAAGAAAAACTAAACAGCCTTTTCAGGGGATAAAGGGCTTCTTTTAACTAGTTAAGGAGCACTGTTAACTCATTCTCTGGTAGAACTGAAAACGTTTTCCTAACGCATCAACACCATGATGAAGATACTGATCACTCTCCAAAGCGTTCTCCTCTTCGGCGCTTTATAATCCTTCTCATTCCATCGACACTGCCCGCCGCTCTATGCCAGTTTCCAATGGTATTGGCCTATTCTTCCTGCTTTGCATTTCCACAGGGATTCCAGAATCAGCTGTCAATTTCCCTGCTGCTCCCCCACATCCCTGCCAGACAGGTCCCTATGCAGCCTAGACTGGCCTCAAACTTATGCTTTTCCTGCCCAGTGTCCTGAGTGCTGAGGTTACAGGCGTGGGCCAACGTGCCTGACTGGCTTGCCAATTTCTTTAACAACAAAAAAGTCTGGGTGGATTCAACTGGAACTGGGGTTCTGTTTGGGGAGAACCCCACTAATCTCCTAGCTCATGGGATAGCACAGTTATAAGCTCACTTAGATCTTTTATTCCTCTCAGCAATTCTGTGGCTTTAGTACGCAGGTGTTTATATACTTCTGCTGTCTTTATCCATGAGACTGTCATATCCCTTATGCTACTGAAAGTAGCTTGCTCTTGAGATTTTAATTCCTAATTCTGAAATCCACCTGACTTTTGAAAAGCAACCTGAAGCTTGCCAATGTTGGTTCTCACTTAACGTGTTAGCGCTAGGGGCTGCTTTGTGGATTCTCTTCAATAGAAATGATTATGTAGTTTGTGAATGAAGATTTTTGTTTGCTATTTTCAAAACTAGATTCCTTTTTATTTTATTCTTTTTTCCTTTCACACTATCAGAAACCTGGACTACAAGGCTGGAGCGGACATCTTTGTCTTGTTGTATCAGGGAAAAGATGACTTGGCTGCAGCATTTTCCTAGATACTCTGCATTGAGTTAACCTAACTCCTTTTAAATGTGCTGTAGCTGGATGTTTACATTTTATTTTTTAAATCAATTTATAAAGCAACCGTTTTCCTTATGCTTTTCACACATTTTTAGTGTTGGCTGGGCCTCCTCCTCTTTTTTCTCTTGCCTCGGTTTCCTTACCACATTCCCAAAGCTTTCCCACACTATTCCTTCATATACCAAATGCTCTCCTCCCCCTGCCTCCCAAAGCCCTTTCACCCTGAGGGCTCCTTCCCAGTTTCCTGGCCTCCTTAGAAGCCGTAGCCACATAAACAAGCACATAAAGATCGGAGGCTAGGGCCCCACATGAAGGAGAACTATGTGGTATTTGTCTTTGTGGGTGCTCAGACATTTATCAGGAATAAGCACTGGTCTGCACTAAATGTCCCCTTCGCTGACCATGCAGGTTTCTCCAAAGTTTACTGTAAATGAACACACTCCCTAGGACCATCCACTTCTTATATAATGTCTGCTCTTACATCTTGTTGGACTATCCTGGGAACTTGCAGTAGAATATTATTTTAAGGTGTGTTACTTTTGTTTATTTTGCATTGGTTTAACTCTGTGAAGCTGTGTTACTGTGCCTGTCTAAAACACTGATAGTCTAATAAAGAACTGGCCAATAGCAAGGCAGGAGAAAGGATAGGTGGGGCTGGCAGGCAGAGAGAATATATATAAAGAGAAGAAAGAGATGGAGGACTGAGGAGAAGAAGGAACGAGAGAGAAGGAGGACTCCAGGGGCCAGCCACCCAGCTACACAGCAAGCCATGGAGTAAGAGTAAGATTTACAGAAGTAACAGAACGGGAAAAGCCCAGAGGCCATAGGTAGATGGGATAATTTAAAGCTAAGAAAACTGGCTAGAAACTAAGCCAAGCTAAGGCTGGGCATTCATAATTAAGACTAAGCCTCAGTGTGTGATTTATTTGTGAGCTGGGTGGCAGGCTTCCCAAAAAGCGTAAAATACAAACAACAACAGGAACTTATTTAAAAGGTTTTGGTGTATGTTGCTGTATGTTTTACGGCATAACTGTCTTTGAATGATTTACAGAATACAAATCTTCTGAGTATTCATCCACCTTCCCACTTTTTTAAATGATTTATTTTTATGTTACATGCATTTGTGTCTTGCCTGTATGTATGTCTGTGTGAGGGTGCCAGATCACTTGGAGCTGGAGTTTCAGACAGTTCTGTGGGGGCTGGAGGTCTTCTGAAAGAGCAGCCAGTGCTCTTAAGCACTGAGCCATCTCTCCAGCCCCTGCCTTCCGACTCTTGAGCCACAGGAAATTATGGTCACTCATTTTACTTAGGCAAGCCATAGCTGCTATAATACACCATTTATCTCTGTTGTAAAATCTTTTCAATATAAACTCATTTTGAAAAGCCTTTACATTTACTTATATATTTATCCATATGGCTACCCTGGGTAACAACACAGTATTTTAATTTTACATGGAGAATTTCCCTGCATTCTGCCTGTATGGCCCCACTGGTGACTACCTTTCACAAACCTGAAGACAGTTTGTTATGGTTTGAATCTGAGCTGTCCCTCAAACGATCATTTGTGTGAACGTTTGGTTCCTTGAGACACAGAGACTACTCAGTCAAGTGAGGTTCTGGGACCTTGAAGGCTGTATCCTTAGTGTGTCAAAGCTGTCACAGGCTCTAAGTAAAACAAAGGCATGCTTCATTTATTTATTTATTTTGCAAAGGCATGCTTTTGATTTGTTAATGAAACTTAGGAAAGGGAGTTCTGCTAGCAATGACCTGTCTTAATGACACACAGAACTAAGGTATGGCAAGAGACTTCCTGCTTCTGGAGAGCATCCTGTTCACACCCATAAAGCTTCTGAGGTGAAGGTTAGACAAGTCAGTTCAACCGACAAGTCTACAGACCCACTCATGTTAAACAAGTCATAGGTATGGCTCTCTTTAGTTTTGGTAGCAACCCATGCCACTGAAGTACACTACCACACATGACCATCTGCACATCATTATCAAAAACAAAATAAAATAAAATGTGATCACTGCACTCTCAAAGGCTCTCTGAATAAATTGTTGTAAATCATTCATGAAAAAGTTAGTAGCTTTACAAAATTAAAACATGGAAGCTAGATTGGGAGAATATTATTATTAACTCGTTAGCTTTTGGGCAAACCATTATTTATAATTACTAAGTGTGAAACTGCCTTTCTGGCTACTTAAGCAAATACATTACCTGTAACGTCTCTCTGCACACATAGGCTATTTGCAATTCAGATAATGGTCCAGTAACTAGAAAGAAAGAACAAAAAAACCACATTGTCATTTGATGCTAACGTTAAAAACAAGTCTGGCTGAAAAATGATGAAGTGGCGTACGAGTCTATATGCATCACTGGGTGCCTTTTCTTCTGACCATGAGCAGACAGTATCTGTGTAACTAAGAAATGAAGCACAACACTGAGTATTTTAAAGTCTGTTTTGAAAATAAGAAGTTGCCGGGCGGTGGTGGCGCACGCCTTTAATCCCAGCACTCGGGAGGCAGAGCCAGGTGGATCTCTGTGAGTTCGAGGCCAGCCTGGGCTACCAAGTGAGTTCCAGGAAAGGCGCAAAGCTACACAGAGAAACCCTGTCTCGAAAAACCAGAAAAAAAAAAAAAAAGAAAATAAGAAGTTTATTCCCGGACAGCTGTGGACAGTGAAAATGTAAAGTGTCCATTATGTGCAAAGCTTGGTACCAGTGCCACAGGAAGGCCCGCAGAAAGCCAAGGCCGTAAGCTCAACCCAGTCTCAGGACAGGCAAGAGCAGAGTTGGCCGTGTGTGAATCACACATCTGTGGCACAGAGCACCGTAAGGAGACTAGCTGGGACTCACTGAGGAGTATTACAGGCATGTTTTTAGAGGCTGGGGTACTCTTTCTGGTATAACTCTTCACGCAATCTCAGAACAGGGAGGAGGCTTGATGCAAAGCATCAAAAGGAACCAGATTACTTCTGGAAAGCAGATCTTTCTCTAACATGAAATATAAAATCCTTATGCAACTATCCATCAGGGGCTTCTGAACAATGCTTTTCGGTTTGTGAGAGGGAATCTGGGGTTCTGCCCGCTGCCGAAATCCAAACTAGAACTGGCATGAGACCTTTTATAAGAAAACCTCACTGCATCGTTTAACTGCTGGCTGGCTAACCTACTTGGGAACATAAAAGTTCGATTTTTAGTATGCTGATGAAATAGCGATGCAAGAAGTGATGTCACTTTATTAGTAGCATCTAATTTACACATGTGTGCACACACATATCTTTCTTAAATAAGGTCTCACTACACAGCCCGGGCTGGCCTGGAACTAACTCAGAGATCTGCTTATAAACTGTGCTTTTTAGTATACTACTTAAAGGAATACTCTGTAAATTCAATTTAACTAGGAAAAATAGTAATCAGGTTTTAATCTTGCAAGCAGAAATTTCATGAAAATGTCTCAGAATAATTCTTTAAGCATAAAAGGGAAAATGAAAAACCACCAGATATACTCTCCATATTTTCAATAGCTCTCATTTATAAAAGCTTAAGTGGGTAAAGATTTTAATTAAACAATCATAATTAAAAAATCATAATTCTTTAAAAATCTTAGAAAATAATTTTAATTGGCAGGTGGTGGTGGCATATACCTTTAATCCCAGCACCAAGAAAGCAGAGACAGACGATATCTGAGTTCGAGGCTAGCCTGGTCTATAGAGTGAGTTCCAGGACAGCCAGGGTTACACAGAGAAACTCTTGAAAAAAACAAAACAAAAACAGAAAAGAATTTTAATTCAGTGATATAGAGATGTTATTATTTAATCAATATTTCTTTAAAATCAATAAAAGGACAAAAGAGAATAGTTATTCTGGTAGTTTTAATATACAAAAACTTTCATACTACTAAAAGAATAAAATGTTTTTCCTTCTTTTTTAAAGTAGGGTTATATCTTATTGAATTTTTTTTTCTTTTGAGACAGGGTCTCGTGTAGCCCAGGCTAGCCTTGAGTCAATCCCCATGTAATCAAGGATGACCTTCAACTCCCGACTTTGTACTTTTGCCTCCTAAGTGCTGGAATTTTGGTGTGTACCACCAAACAGGCCCTTATTAAAACTCTCAATAGATAGTCTAAACCTCAGGATTTTGTGTACTTGTAATATTTATGCAGTAAACTTTTGAAAAAAAATAAAGAGGAGTATCCAAGACTTTTTGTTATTTGCTATAGTTATTTGTTGTGACAAAATTGGCAATTTTAAAATTTATAATTGAATGACACATAATACATAATTATCAGAATTCAGAATTTTCTTCTGGGCTCCATTTTTCCTCCCTTAGAGGCAGTGACTTGAGACTTTGGCATATCAGTCCTCCCATTTTGCTATACATTTACATTTGTGTATATTTATAAAAATAAAAATTCAAAAACCTAAGCATGATCACCTGTGCTATAAAATTTTTGAGGAGACCTATTCAGGTCGGTCTACACAAAGCTATGTTCTATACTGTTAAATACAGTTAGTTTATTTCACTGCTCACCTGATATTATAAAAACTTACTGATCTTTACAGGCTGCAACACTGGAATAATACTTCTCTTTTTACATCTATTATGGCTATTTCAGAAGCTACATGAACAAACTTTGATGACTTTCAATGTAAAGATTTTAGCATAGAAATATTTTTAAGTATGTCACATAATTCTTAATAAATTATACATATTTGCAATGGGTCTTTCACTATCCCATACTAAACAAAGAAAAGAAAAATATTTCATAAAGATTCATTCTCAATTTCACAAATTTTAGCAATTCAAGAAGCTGTCAAGCACACACCTTAAACAGTAGACACAGAAACTACTTCTAAAACAGGTTATGAAGAAAGCCACGTTCAACCGAGAAACTGACTAACTAGTCTTTCTTTTCGAAACTCACACACGTTAATACAGATCGTCAGAGTGCTGACTTCCATCCTGTAGCTCTGTCTGGCTGACTTCTTCCTATGACTGTCCTGTAAAGCAGCTCAGGTAGTCCCTCTGCAGCTGCCTTGCTGCTTTCTTAGAAACTCACTCTGGGGGATCTGTGGTTGGTATGTAAAATGAATAAAAAAATTTGTTAAAGAAAAAAAAAAAAAGAACTGACTAAAGTCGGGCAGTGGTGTCGCACACCTTTAATCCCAGCACTTGGGAGGCAGAGGCAGGCAGATCTCAGTGAGCTCAAGGCCAGCCTGGTCTACAGAGCAAGATCCAGGACAGGCACCAAAACTACACAGAGAAACCCTGTCTCAAAAACAAAACAAAACAAAACAAACAAACAAACAAGAACTAAAACTGACTCTAAATAGGATTTAATTTTTAGCAGTTTCAATGCTCAGTCTAGATTGGCCTTAAACTCTAGACCTTTCTCACTGTGCCTCACATGCATCTGGGGTAACAAGAACACACGCCATACCCAGGTAAAAAGTAAAATTGATATTCTACAAGCATTTATGTTTCTCTTAGTTCCGCCCCAAGCAAAATTAGCTGAATAATCAAGGGCAACAATAAGAATTCTTAGTTTTTAAATATGTGTCTGGGGACAGAAAGAATAATGCCAGAGAATAAATCTACCCAAATCATTTCCCTTGTTAGTTAGAAATGCCCAACAACAATCATAAAAGCCACAGTAGAGTTTAAGATGTAAAATTGTATTAACAGTACCATGATAAATATCTTGAAGTGATCCGCCACCACAGTACTCCATGCAAATCCACAGTTTTTCCCTACTACAACGAGAGAGAAAGAAAATTATAGCAGCCTGTAATCCTCTACCACTGACATAAGTACTCTACAGCTCTACAGCTCTCACTCTTAGCAGCACACTGGGTGCTCTGCAGAAAGCAACAGGAAGCTGCCCTGCAGTCCTTCCTCAGCACACATGAGAGAGAGCACGTCACTTTCAGTTTTGTTTCAATCTGAAAAAGGTTTTCTGTTATCATCATTCATAATGACCCATTAAGGCCGCCAGACAAGGCATGGCCATAGAAATGGAGGTGCACATGTTAACCCAGCAGGAAGATGGAGGAAAACCCTACTGGACTTAGAATTCTGGACACCGTTTTCAAGTCGCACACACGCGAGGGCGCTGGCACAGATGGAGGGAGAGGGGTAAGGAAGAGAACAGGAAAACTAGATCAAGAGACGGTGCGTCTGGACTTTACCTGAGATAGCTCCCAAAGTAGGCCACAATGTTGCAATGTTTACATTCTTTAACCATAAATATTTCTTGTTGAATCAGAGAAAAATCATCACCTGAAAAAGAAAGTAAGTTGGTCACCATGTTACCCCAAATTTGAAGAAATATGAGACTGTACTTTGCAGCTGTTGGAATAGTCTGTAGTTACGGTCATGCCCACTTGATCTGTGGTACAGTTTTTCTATGTACATAATCTACATTATATACCTCACGAATGTTAGGATGCTCCCACCACTGAACTACATCCTATCTCTTTGTTCACTCTTTGTGGGTGATCTACATATTGACGAAAGTGGGGTAATGAAGTCACCCACTACTTATCTGAGAAAAGAAGAGGGAGGGGACAATGAGGATTTGTGGGCACACCTGTACAGTTGAGAGGTCAAGGTTGGGTGTCCTCTACCACTTCCTATTTCCTTCTTAAATAGGGTCTCTCAATGAATCTGAAGCTTGCTGACTAAGCAAGATTAGCTTGTCTGTGAGTCCCAGGGATGCTCCTGTCTCCCTCTCCCAGTACTGGAGTTACAGGCACACCACCAGCAACAGCTTTTTTATGTGGATGTTAGGGTTTCAAACTCAGGTGCCAACTCTTGGATGATAAGCAATTTATCCACTGAGCCATCCTCCCAGCCCCAAAGTCACTCACTACTATTGTGTCTGAACTTCAATGTCTCTATATGTACAACAGTGTCTGTTTTATGCAGTTGGGTCCAACGTTCAATACATATCTATTTATAATCATATCTTCTAGTTGGACTGCTCCATTTGTTAATACAAAATGAACTTCTTTATCTCTTGGCTCATTTTAGTTGGTTTTGTCAAACATGAGAACAACTACTTGTGTTTGCTTTCAGAGTCCAACTGCCTGGAACACCAGCATTACACTTTCAGTTCACGTGCACCTTGTCCAGTGAGGTGAGTTTCTTGTGGACAGCCACCAGTTGGTTCACCGAGCCTGCACCTTTATTTTTTCTCTCTCTCTAAAACTGGCTACAACAATGGGTTTCCTTATGGCATTTTCACGTGTCTATCATTGCACTTTGTTCATGCCTGTTCCTACATTCCCATCTCTTGTTCTCCCACCACATTCCCACCGGTCCCTTCCTCTTCTCAAATAATACCCCTTTGTTTTCCACACACATACTGCATGCACACCCATGCACACACACTTTAAAAAAATTAACTGTTTTTAGAAACGCAATAAAATCTGTGATATAAGTATCGTATTTGCTAAGCTTCAAATAGCCATGAAAAACAGTGACACTGGGGATCATGTAGATTTGGTTGATTCAAGCGGTAACCAAGAAACATGAGTTTTTCTTTCCCCCCAATGAGCAAAATGAGTGTGGAATGTTTACTGATAAAGTACCTTAAAAACATAAAAACAAAACAAAACAAAGCAGTATTGGGGCTTGAAACTAGGGCCTCTTGCATTCTGGGTAAATGCTCTACTACTGAGCTACATCTCCAGCCCCTCCTCTGTTTTAAAAAATATTTTAAGACAGGGTCTGAAGCTAGGCTTGAACTCACGGTAACCTGCAAGCCTTAAACTTACAATCTTTCTGCTTCAATTTTCTTTTTTCTGCTTCAATTTTCTTAACCTAGAAAATCTCTGCAAGTTTCAAATTTACTAATCTAGAACCTGACATTGGAGGCCAATTTAGAACCTGGCATTGAAGGTCATGGATTTTTTTTAAAAAAATGAAAATAATTTTAATATTGTGTTCCAAGACAAACTGGGAAACAGAATGCCTTAGGAATACAATACATAGGATTACCTACACTTTAATTGGCACAAAATTTTCTACTGAGCCTTTATTCGTTTTCTATTACTTAACAATAAAACAGAACTTCTGTGTGTGGAGTACACGCATATGTACACATGTGAGAACATATGCCCATGCAGAGGTGGAGGCTGGGGAGGATGTTCAATGCCCCACTCTATCACTACTCAACGTATTTCTTTGAACCTGAACTTGGACTTAGGCTAGACAGCAAGACGGCAAGCCTGAAGGAATCTTCTGTATCCTTCCTCACAGTGCTGGGGTTACAGGTTTGCTCTGCAGGCTTTCTATATGAGTGCTAGAAATTTAAAAAAAAAATAAAAATTTGTCCTGGAACTTGCTCTGTAAACCACGCTGGCCTTGAGCTCAGTGACTCCCGCCTGCCTCTACCACCACCTGGCTAAACTGAACAAAAAAAAAAAAAAAAAAAAAAAAGATTTACTGTGTATATGTGTGTGTGCACATGTGCAGGTACCCAAGGAAGCTAGAAGGTGTTAGGTCCCTTGTAGTTACAAGGAGTTGTGAGCCACCTGATAGGGATGTTGGGAACTAAACTTGAGTCTTCTGGAAGTTAGTTTCTATTTCTGTGATAAAAACCATGACCAAAAGCAACGTTGGGAAGAAGAGTTCATCTCATCTTAGAACTTTCGGGTCACAGTCCATCACTGAGGGAAGTCAGCGCAGGAATCTGGAAGCAGGAACTGAAGCAGAGACCATGGAGGAACACTACTTATTGTCTTGCTCCCCCTGGCTTGCTCAGTTTGCTTTCTTACACACCCTAGAACCACCTATCCATGGATGTTACTGCCCACAGTGGGCTGGGCCCTTCCATGTCAATCATCAATTAATACATTGTCCCACAGGCTTGCCTACAGGCAAATCCTAGGGAGGCATTTTTTCAATTGAGGTTCTCTCTTAGATGGCCTTAGCTTGTGCCAAGTTGACATACAACCAACCAGAACAGGCAGAAAGAACTCTTAACTGCTGAGCTCTGTTGCTTGCACAGAAAGTGGTCTTATTGCTAAGCCATCTCCCCTGCCCCAAAACAGAATTCTGATGTTCATTTGTGCCCTGAAATTTATTATTATTACTATTAACATCTCCCTAGCTCAGAACTGAAGCATCCAAACAATGAAGAGAGGGCTACAAATATTATATTATAGTTTTAGAAGTGGAAACTGTAGGCTGAGATACGGCCCAGCAGTTAGGAGGGCATGCTGCTCTTCCATCGGACTGGAGTTCCAGTTCTCAGCACTCACAACTCCAGGGCATCTAATGCCTTTTTCTGTCATCTGTGGGCACCTGTACATACACATACACACAGAGGATATATAAATAATTTTTTGATTGAAACTATGGGCCTTGCTCAGCAAAGAAGAGCATTTGCTGCACAAGTGTAAGGACCTGAGTTCTCATTCCCAGAACCCACATAAAAAAGCAGATGTGGTCATGCACATGCTTTTAACCCCAGGGCCAGGGTGCAAGGCAGAGACAGGAGGATGGCCTGAGCTTTTCGGCTGCCAGCTTAGCTCCAGGTTCAGTGAGAGACCCTGTCTCATGGGAATAAAGGACAGAATGAGGGCAGGCATCTCCATGTTACACACACACACATACACACACACACACACACACACACACACACACACACCCCTTAAAAAGAAAAAAAACTGTTAAGTTCCCTTTTTTTCTTAAAGGTCATTAAGCTTTTAAATAGAGTTTCAAAAGCAAGAATGTACCACTTACCTAGAACAGCTGATGGTTTTATTCAAGGCACATCTTTATACACGACTTGACATTTCTCCCTAAAATCTCTTCTAATACTTCCAGGAAATAGGGTTTCCTGGTAGCATTAAAAAAGTTTTAAACATCTATTGAAAGATATTAGCACATTCCCACTTATTTAGAAAACTCTAAACTAAGGAAGTACACTCAACTTTTTATTTTAAAATACTAGATCTTTCATGAATATTCCTAACAGCATTAAAACACGCCCCCCCAAAAAACCAACCAACCAACCAAACAAACAAATAAAAAACAAAAACAAAAACAGCTGGGCAGTGGTGGCGTATGCCTTTAATCCCAGCATCTAAAAGTCAGAGGCAAGGGTTCAGTCTGGTCTACACAGTGAATTCGGGCCAGCCAGCATTACATGGTGAAACTGTCTAAACAAATAAGTAAACACTTGTAGAGCCAGGGGCAGTAACACACCCTTCTAATTTCAGCACTTGGGAGACAGAGGTAGGAGGCCTTTGCTGCATAGCAAGTCTGATGGCAGCCTGGGCTACACAGGACCCTGTCTCAACAAACCAACCACCATTACCAACAAACATACTGTGGAGTTTCACTCTAACAGGATAAGAGGAGAGCAGAAAGGAAGAGGAAGCTTTCCTGGGGTTTTGTTCCTGCTCTGGCTGCGGGCCACCACCAGCTACAGACTGCTGAGCAGGCGCCAGGCTAAGGTAAGCATTCAGACATACAACAGGCCATGGTGGCACACATCACCATCATCTGAGCCTCAGCTAAGGTGAGCCCAGGTAAGTCAAATTCTATCTCATGCCACTATGTGCAAGGTGGTGACTACTTTGGTTAACACAGTATCTACTCTGAGAATGAGTCAGAAATAGTCAAATCTTTCCTGAAAATAGTCTTTCTGTATATAAAAAGACAAAGAGAACGTAGGGCTACAGAAAGACAGCAGATTTCCCTTTTTTTCACAATCATTTCTGTGGCTAATAAATAATATTCTGTGTTTATCTTCATTGGTTAAAGGTTTACTTTAGCATTTTTATGAATATTAGGAAAAGCCCCCAATGCAATCTATTTCAGTAAAATTTTGACCGAAGTATTATAAAATTAAATTGCCAAGGGCAAGTCAGTAAGGCTGTAACAAAATTTAAGACTCAAAATTATCATAAGCACTATTTTTAACTATGAAGGGAAATTATTACTACGTCTAAAGCTGGCATTCCATTTACTTAATAGTAGTAATAATAATAAACTTCTTTTGTTTATGGTCTACCAGACATAGGCTCTTTCTGGTCATACTGGCAAATAATTACCTTTTCATGTCTAACACAATTCTAAACCAGTTCATCTGCTAAGTCAATGCAAGGAAGTGCTTTTGTATTATATGGCTTCAGTACAATTTCCTCAGGGGCTAAATACAGTTAAGAATTCAACTTTGGGCCGGGCGGTGGTGGCGCACGCCTTTAATCCCAGCACTCGGGAGGCAGAGCCAGGCGGATCTCTGTGAGTTCGAGGCCAGCCTGGGCTACCAAGTGAGTCCCAGGAAAGGTGCAAAGCTACACAGAGAAACCCTGTCTCGAAAAACCAAAAAAAAAAAAAAAAAAAGAATTCAACTTTGAAATAATGCTGTCTGCAGAATTTTTAAAAATATCTGAACTTAATAGTAGGAAAATTCATCAACATGTCACTGTGTTTTTGAGTTAATATTCCCAAAGTCTGCTATAAGAACATGGGGACCACTACTATCCACTTTGGCTTTACTGCCAATGCTGAGAGAAAAAACACTGATTCTGCTCAAACATGTATCATGGAAAGAAAGTAACTACAGGATGCAAAAGCCGTAAGAATTCCCTTGGAAAGACATTTTTACACAACAGAGCTTTGAACTTTGAAGGAAATGAAAGGGAGAAATACAGGATCACCTAGGCTACAGATGAAATAAAGAACGCTGGGAGAGTCCAGTGGAGACGCTGAGGAGAAGCAACACGTGTACAGAACCAACTAGAGACAAACGGAAGCACTGAAGGAGAGCACAAATGCGCGCACACACACACACACACACACACACACACACACACACACACAGCCGAAAGCAAACATGTCTGTAAGGAAAACACAGGGAAGGTGAGAGCTCCGTGAATAACTGGCATTAGTTTTTAAAAAATTCTCTCTCTCTCTCTCTCTCTCTCTCTCTCTCTCTCTCTGTGTGTGTGTGTGTGTGTGTGTAGCACAGACACTTGGAATTGGAGTTAACAGGTGGGCGTGAGCTGCCCAATATGGATGCTGGGAACTGACTCAGATGTTCTGAAAGAACAGTATGAACTCTTAACTACCAAGTCATTTCTTCAGCTTTAATCTGTCATTCTTTTTTCTTTTATAAGGTTTATTTATTTATTTATTTTATGTATGAGTGCTCTATCTCCATGTATGCCTTTATTCCAGAAGAGGGCATCAGATCCCATGATAGATGGTTGTGAGCCACCATGTGGTTGCTGGGAATTGAACTCAGGACCTCTGGAAGAGTAGCTGGTGCTCTTAACTGTTGAGTCATCTCTCCAGCTCCCAGAAACTGACATTCTTAAAAACAATGAAATTCTTTTTTAAAAAAATCTAAGAATGATAAAATAAAATTTTGTGAAAGAGAGAAAGAACAAAATTTTCTTTTTTTTTTCCCCCCCAGAGCTGAGGACCGAACCCAGGGCCTTGTGCTTGCTAGGCAAGCGCTCTACCACTGAACTAAATCCCCAACCCCAAAATTTTAAATAACTGACTCACTGTATTTTTTGGGAGGGAGGATCCTGCAAATAATTCTCAAAGATCTAGATGTATTCCATGAAGAACCTAGCTTTAAAGACCAGGGCAGACTGCCAACCTGCCCTAACACAGAAACAGCAATTTCCCAATAAGGGGAGAAATCCACCTCCAGGCTGGCCCAACAGCACGCTCCTCCAACATTCAAAGGAGACCTGCTATGACTTTCTGACAGAAGAATGAGTACACAACCATCCTATTAGTCAACGGCCATTCTTCTTCAAAGGCAACAGAAACACGGGTACTTTTGTAGGAAGAATAGGAGTGTCCAGTATGAGCCTATACTGTCCTACATGCTCAAATACAGCAGTGGAGATCAAATTCTTATGGATCATACATTTTAGGAGAGACAAACGAATATTCATATAGGAAAAGTACCAAGCAGTCACATGCTATGCAAAATTACAAATCCACATGGGTTTGGGTTAAGTTGGCCTGTGCAGACATAACATCTCAGCTGAGTTTTGAATGGCAAGGAATCTTCTTTCTCTTAAAAAAAATTATTTATTTAATTTCATGTGCATTGGTGTTTTGCTTGCTTGCTTGTCTATGTGAGGGTGTTAGATCTCCTGGAACTAGAGTTACAGATAGTTGTGCACTGTCATGTGGGTGCTAGGAATTGAACCCAGGTCCTCTGAAAGGACAGCAAGTGCCCTTAACCGCTGAGCCATATCTGCAGCTCCGACAAGGAGCTTCTAAATCAAACACCAGTACTCCTGGTAGAATGAAGAGCTGGTTTAATCTCGGACCATTTAAATATAAAGCAAACGGAGGCAGAAGAGCAAAGGGGAAACCTAAGTGACTAGTTCAGAGAAGCAGCTGAGCAGGTCATGCAGGATTTTAGGAGCAAGGCAAGGCTGGACATCTGAGTATGATTCCAAGTGTGCCTAGAGCTTCAGAGAGGGTTTGAGCAGAAGTCAGCAGTGATCAAAGTATAATCTCACATTCAAACATGGTGTGTGTGTGTGTGTGTGTGTGTGTGTGTGTGTGTGTGTGTATGTGTACACGCAGAGAGACAGAGAGACATTCAGGATATGTTTTGAAGGTAAAGCTGAAGGATTTGCTAACAGACTTACTCTGGAGTATAAAAAAAGAAATCAAATTATAGCCCAGTCTGCGGCTTGCCTGGCTGATTTCCAAAATGAGGAAGACTAAGAGAAGAACAAATTGGGTTGAGAAAACAAACCAATTTGTGGATACACATTACATTATTCCTAATATTTAAAGGAAAGTCTACCCGTATTTAGTTATTTTTCTGTAACTGTGATAAAACACTATCTTAGTTAGGGCTTCTATTGTGGTGATAAATCGCCATGATCAAAAGCAACTTGGGGAGGAAACGGTGTATTTCATCTAACAACTCCATTACTGAGGGAAGTCAGGGCAGGAACCTGGAGGCAGGAGCTGCAGCAGAGGCCATGGAGGAAGGCTGCTTACCGCTTTGGTCCTCCTGGCTTGATCACCCTGCTTTTTTATACTGTCCAGAACTGCCACCACTCCCATTGAGCTGGCCCCTCCCACATCAATCATCAATCAAGAAAATGCTCCACAAGCTTGTCATAGGCTGACGGAGGGGTCTGGATTTTCTCAGTTGGGGTTCCTGCTGCCGAAACGGCTCTAGCTTATGTCCAGTTGACAAAACCTAACGAGCACAAACACCATGACCAAAGCGATCACAGAAAGAAGGGGTGATGTGGATTTACAGTTCTAGAGAATAAGAGCCCATCACAGCAGGGACGTACGGCAGAGGTGACAGTCACAGCATCAGGAACAGCTGAGAGCTCACACCTTGAACCACATGCTGGAAGAGCCAACTCAAAATGGCATGCGTCTTTAAACTCTCAAAGCCCACCTCCAGTGACATACATACCCAGCAAAGCCACACCTCCTAAGCATCCCTAAACAGCACCACTAACTGGGGACCAAATATTCAGATGCCCAAGACTATGGTGAACATCTTATTCAAACTACCACACTACTTAGTGATATAAAAATAAGAGTAGCTGAGACATGGCATGGAAATACCAACAATGAGAACTGAATCTAGATAAATGGAGAGCTAATTCTGGATAACTGGTCATTACATTTATAAGTAGGTTATAAAGATGATAACTATTTATAAAAAATGACTTTAAAGTGTATGAGCATTCTGCCTGTATGTATGTATGTAAGCATGTATGTGCACTCTATGAGTGCTATGCTCATGAAGGCTGAAGAGGGCACTGGATCCCTCTAAGCTGGAGTTACACATGGCTGTGAGCTACCGTGTGGGTACCAGGAACTCAACTTGGGGCTGCTGGAAGAATAGCCAGGGCTTTTAATCATGGGCCATCTCTTCAGGCCCCTGTTTAATTTCTTAATAAAGCTGTGTAAATTTAAATCTGTTATTCCAAAGCTCCATAAATCATCTTCTAATAAAACTAGATTATGTTTTTCCAAATTATCAGCAGCAAAAATAAAAGAAATTGCCAGCCATTTAAAAAAAAAAGACTTACAGGAAAGATTAGAAACAAAATAAGAAAATAAACACAAGAAAGTCAAATACCAGAAGGGAACTCCAACATCCTCTAAATAATAATATATTGACGAACTCATCTATTAAAGGGGGAAGATTCAGATTATGTTATAAAATAAACAGATTATATTCTCCATGTGAAATGACAACAAAACGCAGACAAACCGACAACAAACAAAAACCCAATGACTGTAAGATGTAGTAAAGTACAAAATAGAGCTGGGCGGTGGTGGTGCATGCCTTTAATCCCAGCACTCAGGAGGCGGAGGCAGGTGGATCTCTGTGAGTTCAGGTCCAGTCTGGTCTACAGAGCGAGATCCAGGACAGCCAGGGATGTTATATAGAGAAACCGTGTCTCAGAAAACCAAATAAATAAACAAACAAACAAACAAACAAACAAATAACAAACATTTGAAAAATAAGAGAGGATTTTAATAGATAATAAAAAGTTATTTTACTCAAAACTAGGATGTTACTGGACTTAAAATAGAAAGCAGAAACCACTGTATCATGATATAAATCCAACCAACACACTTCCAATCTGTCAATAAAGGAAGCTTTTGTGGTAATGGTTGTAGAAACTGTTCAGCAGTTTGAAAAACAAACACACACACCTAGCGCTTGCTCACTATTTAGAAGTGTTCTGATGGATAAGATATTTAAATTTGGAAGGAGACAACTCTTAGAAATTTCAGTTAATTTTTGAAAAAATACAATTATCAACAGAAAAGGCCTGAAAGCGGGGACGAAGAATAAAGAAAGGAAAGGCTGAGAAGTAGAAAAGACATCTCTGTGCAAACAAGACAAAGACCAGAAGAAGAGCAAAGATAAGGCCAGGCTGGGGACGCTACAGACGCGAACATCTAAAAGTCAGTCATGAGGAAGAATAACCCGACAGAGGCAGGCAGAGCAGCCGACAAGCCATCAACTAAATACAGAAATGTCACCTACTGAGGAGACGGCTCACTGGGAAAGTGTTGGCTGCACAAGCCTGAGGACCTAAGTTCAAATCCCCGGAACCTTATGGGGCTAGGTGTGGATACATGTGTCTATAATCCAGTGCTACAGTGAGATGGCAGTGGAGACAGGAGGATCCCCACAAGTGCCATGGAGAGCTTGAGCGTATACAGTGGTGAACAACACAGGCCGACCCCCCCCCACACACAAACACACGCTCACACATGTGCACATGCTCTTGTGTACGCGCGCGCGCACACACACACACACACACACACACACACACACACACACATCCAGACAAAATGGTGAAATACTGAGATCACATCGTCAATATTTTCTGAATGAGGGAGTTTGAACATCAGTCTTTATAAGTGACCTCTAATATGAAACCAAGGGCTTTTACAAAACAAGGAAATGAGAATTCCAGCCCTTCCTAGAGTCTTAATTTATGACCCCACATTTAACCACTAAGCTAAACACCACCACCATGCATGGTATGGTTCTCTCTTTCCTTGGTGTGCATAAGTGTGTGTGTGTGTGTGTGTGTGTGTGTGTGTGTGTGTGTGTGTGTGTGTATGCATGTATACAGACCAGAGACTGACAGTAGGCATCTTTTCTGATGGTCTGTTACCTTATACACTGAGGCAGGGGCTCTCTTTTGAACTTAGAGTTTATTGATTGAGCTAGTCTAGCTAGCCAGCTTGTTCCAGGATCCTTGCTCTGTCCCAATGGTGCTGGGATCACAGTAAGGCCCCCATGCCCACCCAGCATTGAGGGTGCTGGGACCACAGTAAGGCCCCCATGCCCACCCAGCATTGAGGGTGCTGGGATCCAAACACTGGCCTTATGTTTGCAAGGCCAGTAATTATCTAGTAAGTCATCTCCTTAGCCTTGATTTTTTTCCTTTTTATTGAATCAAGTTTCTGCATTATTCACAATATATGGTTACCTGATAAGTGAGACTTGTAGACTTTAAAAATATACTTATTAATGTGAATTATAATGAAAAGTAAGCCACGCACAGGTCAATCAATCAGTACAGAACCCAGCCTCGTGTACTCCCTGTGGGCAGCAAAAGGATGAACATTTGTGCTTCCTCTTACAGCCCAGCCCAGAACCTAGACCATCCCCAGCCCTTGGACACGATGTGATGCAGTGTGACCCAATATGACGCGTTCACTCAAATGACTCCTCCAGGGAAGTCTGTTCACAGTCCCATCTCTTTAGTTAGTGACATTTTGGAGACCAGTCTATACTCATCACATGGAATAGTAAGAGAATTCTGAAATATCACAACAATTTCTGTCAGAGGAAAAGGTATTATGTCATGTCTGAAAATGTGATTTTAAACTGTTCCAAAACAGGCTATTTCAAAGTATCAGCTATCTATTGAAGTAATATGGATGATGATCCAAAAATGTATTTGAAATGTAAGAGGCACTCAAATTAAGAATCCCACATAATTATAACCACACGTGACCACACAGGTCTCCGTTTACAAAGCAGCAAATGAGCAGACCACCAAACATTCTCCTCCCTGCTCTACGACTCTGCTCCCTCATCAGACACTTCAGGGACTGGCCAGCTTTATATGGTTTTTGTTTTCAAAACTGATCTCTCCGTGTGTTTTAAAATACAGTGTCTTCTGAAATACACGAGGTGCTGATAAAATAAGCATTGAGCTGAGATGTGATTTATGAAAACTGAGTCAATTAGAGAACAGCTTATATACAGAATATCATTATCTTGAATATTAACTGACTTTTCCTTTAAATTCCTCTGTATTAGTATGTTTTGTTCTTTCACAATTTCATACACGTATATTATGTAGTCTGGGCACTCTCTCTCACCCCTATCAGCCCTGTCTCCTGCCTATGATCTCTTTCCCTATTTACTAGTTTGGGTTTTATTTAGTGTCCCCCAGAGTTTAATTAGGACTGTCTCTGTGACTTCTAATTACACTTTTTAACAGCTAAAGCTAAAGTTAAAATGTTCACTATAGCTGCAAAAGAAAAATACTTTGTCACTGTGAGTCGATAAAGCTTTTAATTTTTGAGCATGTACATCTCTAATTCCCTTTAGCAACAAAACTGTCACATTAAAAATAACTTTGACTATCTTTAATACAATTTAATATGATCATATTGGAGATGTTCTACTGACCTGAAAGAATATATAAAGATTTATTTTAGGAAGAAGAGAGAAAAAAAGGAAAGAAATATAGAACATGCATGTAAGACTTAGAATTATATAAAAAAAATGCTCAAAAGTATATAAAGTATTTTAATACATACCCACACCAGGCAGGGTTTAATCCCTAGCAACACACACACACACACACACACACACACACACACACACACACACACACACACAGTATATAAATACATACCAGGCTCCAACTTGATGATTTTTACTGCAGCTAATTCTCCTGTATGTACATTTCTGGCCTAAAAATGAAAATAGAAAAATTCAAATTTGTTAGGTATATAAATATTACAAGATACCGTCCTAAAAACTGCTTATCAACCATGGTTTTAACAAAACAAAACCCCAAATCTTTTTTCCAGTAAAATGGATATAGTCATTTTCTCATTAAGGAAAAACATAGAAAAGAAACAAAAGTCTTTTAAAAAATTACTTTAGTCCTACTCCTCAAAAAACAGCTACTGTTGCCGGGCGGTAGTGGCGCACGCCTTTAATCCAAGCACTCGGGAGGCAGAGCCAGGCGGATCTCTCTGAGTTCAAGGCCAGCCTGGGCTACCAAGTGAGTTCCAGGAAAGGCGCAAAGCTACACAGAGAAACCCTGTCTTGGAAAACAACAACAACAACAAAACAAAAACAAAAAACAGCTACTGTTTAAATATTGTAGTATATTTCTCACAATATTTTTTCTTTATATGTGGGCTATTTTCTCAGTACTATTTCTCAGAAAAAAACTACAGCTAGATGGGGGAAATAGTACCAGTGTTCTTCTGCACAACACAGTGACTACAGATAATTATGTGTTGTGCATTAAAGAGACTTTATTTCCACAGAGATGACAGGTGTTTCAAGTGACAGGTATGCATAGGCAGCGTATCCATCTGTCAGTCCTGACCTCGGAAGTGTGTACGATTATCATGTGTTGGCTTACACAATAACAAAGAAGCTGGGCACCAGGGCACACGTTGCAGTCCTAACTGCTGGGGGGCAGAAACGATCACTTGAACTCAGGATCTGAGACCATGCTGGCAGCACAGAGCGGTAAATACTTCAATGAATGAATAAACAAACACAATTTCCATACAGCCCAAACCACAAAAACAGAACATTCATGTTTATTGTATACTATAATTATAACCACAAGCCGCTAAAAGAAAAATAAATCTAAATGACTCATATCTAAGTATCCAGAGAAAAAGCAACCTTTCCCATGCTGACTCCTCCCCATGTATACACATATGTGACTGTGTGTGCACGTGTGTGATGGAAGATGAGGATCCCATTACAGTCTTCTACAACATTTGCAGTGCTACCTAATTTTCACACAACACAATTTATAACTCACTACTGCTTTTAACACTCTGTAATTGTTAACAAAGGAATAAATATATCGTAGCTTTCTCTCTACCCATAGCTTTGATTATTACCTTCACACAAATCCTTGGTATAAAAATTAATATTTTATAATGATCATGGACAAACTATAATCAGTGCTACAATGAATATCCCTGCAAATATTTTAGCATATATCAGCTTATCAATAAAGTAACCTAGACATAGAACTGTTAGTTTAAAACATATGTGACTTAAAATGTCTATGCTCCCACAATGCTCTAAAAACTGCAGAAAAGAATATGGCAAGAGAGCCATGAAAGCATAGTTTGTTTTTAAGTATCACATGGTATCTAACATACATGCTGATTTGAAAAATCTGAATTTATACTCTTATCGCCTTGGATGGTATATGCAGTCTATCAAGATCTAGTGTAGGCACAAATTTTTATTGCTTTAAAAATAATATACTCTCTACCTGCTATGCATAATCTTAAGTAGCTATTCTAAAATAGTCCATATAATAGTTCGTTTGCAGTTCCTACTAATATCACAGATGTTATAATCCTTACTGATTCTATATATCTTTTCACTGTTTAAATTATTTCTTCCAGATGGTTTCTAAGACAACAGAATTTCATGTCAAAGCTTATGAATACTTAAAGCTGTTTACACAAACTGTTAAAACAGCATAAGAATATTGTATTCTTATTATTAATATCAGAGCTCATTTTCACTATGACCAGATGCATTCTGTATGTGAAAATTAAATTTAATTACTGATAGCATTTTTACTATTATATTAGGTTTAAATGACAACTTTTGTCATAAAAATAAGTACTATACGATAAAAGAGGCAAGAATGGTTTTGGTAATTTGCTGGATTGGGTAGATCATATCATCAGATAAACACGAAAAAGAGAAGGGACTCAAGGAACAAATGCAGCGAGAAGAATGCTAGCGGAGAGGCCTTCAGAATGAGCTGGAGGCCGACAGACGGTGGGAGGATGGGAAAGACAGACAAGCAGAACGGAGGACAACTATCTTCAACGACGAAAGTCCAACTGTACACGATGAGTTCACATACTCCTCCTGAGGTGAATTGTGATCACTCATTTTCATTCCCTCAGCTGTAGTCACCCCACCCCAAACCACGAACATATTTAGAAAAAAACAGGAGCACAGACCTTCCCAACATTCCGACACCTTCCTTTCTGTCCTTGAATAAAAGGACTGCCCATTAACTCAGGTCTTGTAGCTCTGCTACATTCAGCATTTTCTCTCTCCTGGGTTGTAGAAAGACTGGTTCATATACACTGAGGCTGTCCTCACGCCAGTGAGACCCGGGTGCAGAAGACGTGGTAAGAGGTTACCGAATAAGTAGTTAACTGACCTTCTGAGAGACTTACTCAGTGGATTATAAAATGTGTTTTAGAAGACGGAGTCCACAACAATGACGGCAATTACTCCTGTCTATTTTACGGTTTGCAGAGTGCTTTACATTACTTAATTTAATTAATCATAAAAAGATTCAGCTCAGTAAAATCAAATGACAGTCCAAGGCCAAGCTGCCAACGGCAAGGATCAGATTCAAAACCAACCAACTGGGCACTGTGAAGGCGACAGGGCTTCTTTCCAGAATGAGTGTTCTCTCTTCCTCTTCAACATGTAACAGGTACTTGATAAAGTATTAACTGTACACCATCTAACATTGATGACTTTTACTGAAAAAAATCCACTAATACAATCATCTTTCACATTGAATTAATGCTTCCAAGAGGATTTTATTTATTTATTCATGCACTGATGCATGTATAGTGGGAATAAATGCATACTAGACAAGCTACATTCCTAGGTCCTTATAGTGATTATTAATGTCACAGAATTTGAATTATTATGCATTAAAATCTTTTTAAAAATTTTCAAAGCTAAACTTCATCCACAGAAAATATTTTTTTTAATAATCTGTAAGCACACGTGCACGTGCACACACACACACACACACACACACACACACACACACACGTGCGCACACACGCCCCTTGAAGGCTGGGATAAAATCAAGTTCAGACTAAACTCTTCTCTTAGCCGCCTGTGGCAAACCAGGCACCCGCGCACGTGCATGTCAGCATGTTTCCTGACCTGCATTCTTTCTCTAGGAGAATCTTTCAAACTTTTCACTCGAATTCTGTAGAAAACAGAAAATCCTCTACGGACATAGAAGTTTCCTTATTGGGAAGAAGGGCTTAAGAACAGCGGCAACAGAGAACACCAGAAAGTAACACATAAAACCACAGGACAGCAGTTAAGCAACATGCCTACCTGGGAGTCTTAGGTAAGACGCACAAGGTTGAATGCATGGGACGTTGACTGACTAGCACAATTCCAACCACAAACTAGTCTCAGGATATTCAGTATTCCAAGTCTTGCTGGTATCTCAAAGCCAGTTAAGTGTGTAGTCCCCAGGACATGAGCCTTTGGAGGTGAGACATTAGTAGGTGTTCTACCAATCCTGTGAATACATAGAATGAAATGCTCCAATCTCTGGACACTAGGATATGTTATGAGACTGAAAACACACTGAAGCATTTTTTCTGTGTGTATGTTGATTCATTGCTATTTTTATTTCCACAAATTAAAAAAATTTTGGGGGGAGAGGCTATAAAAATTATCATAGAGTAAGATTTTGTTGTAAAAAAAATTAAAAATATGAGTCAGCAAACATGGTAGTCCTCTCCATCCCATCTCACCCTCCTAGGTGACTACTGCTGACAGTTTAGAGTTCATGCTTCCAGGCTTTTGACTAGGTTGACATTCTCTCAAGGTTGATGTTTACTATCTGTGTGTGGGTGTTTTGTCTGCATATGTGTTTGTATGCCATTCACGTGCTGGGTAGTCACAGAAGACAGAAGAGGGACTCTGAGCTCCGGGAACTGGAGTGACATCTATCTATGGGCTGCCATGTGGGTTCTGGGACTCAAATCTAGGTCCTCTTAAAGACCAACCAGTGCTCTTAAGTGCTGAGCATCTCTCCAGCCTGGATTAGATTGATTTTTAAGAGTACACATGTACAGACATGGGCACTGAAAATTTGTCTGTTTCTCACAAAGCTAAACAGTCTTAGCATGAACTGGCACTCTCTGCTTTGAGGCATGTACCCAACTGAACTGAGGACTTACTGCTACATACAAATGTTTACAGCAGTCAATCCATAATGAAATTAGACAGGTGACATTCATGATATCACTCAATAGATAATTATGTACTGGTATTAAAAAGATAGACGCCAATAAGCCATGGACACAGATGGAGGCACCTGAAATACAGATGGTAACTAAAGAAGCCATTTGAAGAAGGTATAAATATAATATAATAAGCTATACATATAATCCCACCTATATGATATGAAAAGGCAAAGCTTCAGAAATAGTAAAAAACAACTTCACTCACAACCTCCGTACCAAAACTAACCAAACAACCACAACAAAGCCAAAGTAAACAATGTTATCAGGTGGTTAGAAGGAGAAAGAAACAGGTGACATGCAGAGGATTCTTGGGGCAGGCAAGGTGTTGTGTGTGAAGACGTAACCCTGGAAACACAATGCTAAGAGTAAACCTTTATGTAAACTAAAGGATACAGAAACATAGTAATTATAAGACACATACCACACTAATGCAAGACGATAATAAAAGCTGAAGTTGGGGCCGGGCGGTGGTGGCGCACGCCTTTAATCCCAGCACTCGGGAGGCAGAGGCAGGCGGATCTCTGAGTTCGAGGCCAGCCTGGGCTACCAAGTGAGTTCCAGGAAAGGCGCAAAGCTACACAGAGAAACCCTGTCTCGGGGAAAAAAAAAAAAAAAAAGCTGAAGTTGTATATAGGTTAGGGATAGGTAAATACAGTTCTATGTACTATCTGATCAATTTTGTAAATATAAAACTGCACAAAAATTAAGTCTACCAATAAAAAATTAAAATATTTTTTAAAGAATATATCTGTTCAGACGCATTTTTAAGATCACTTTTTAAGATTGGAACTGTATAAACTGACAACATGACTGCTCTGTGGTATGGTTAAGAGGGAGGTTTTATCGTAGATATGAGAGAGAGAACAGCCAGAGGCATCTGGAAGAGTCCAGAGCAGAGAGAGAAAGAAGTAGACTGAACACGGCCAGCAGACTGGCCACGGCCAGGGCAATATGTTGAGAGAGGGGAGAAGAGCAGAGGGTAGAGAACAGAGAAAACATAGTGACAGGCAGGAACGGAGCATAGAGAGAGAGAAAAAAAAAAACAGAGAGAGACTAGCAGGGTTAGAAAGAGAATGAGTAGCTGTGGGGAGGGAAGTCCATGAGCTGGACGGAGCTTAGAGTAGAGGAGGTGAGGAGAACTAGGATGCTAGCCTGGACTCTGAAATATGTGGTAGGTACTTGTGATGCTGAGGGAGCCTGGAGCCAGCATGGGCTTTGATACACTGATAAGCACCACCGGGTAGCCATGTCCCTTCTGCCAGAAGTAAGGGAAATGACTCCTTTGGTAGATGGGAACTGGTCTCTCAAGTTCCTGAGGAATGCTGGCTTTTATCTAACTGCCAGAAATCCTCCTGTAGCCCAGGTTGAGCTCATTTCTGGATATATGGACTGACTTTTGGGGTTTGGGGAAGTGGAGTTTCCTTTGGACCTGATAAAAAAAGCAAGGTCCAAGGACTGATGCATCCCCCGCCCCCCACCCCCCAAGTTGCTCAGAAAGAAACACAGCTTTGGAAGATTTGAAAACAACTATGGAACCACAGAAAGATGGTGTTTTAAAACTCAGTTGCACTGTGTAGAAGCCTGAATACACATAGTTACAGAAGTACACACAAAGAACCACAAACTACAACTCCCACCAACAGAAATATTCAAATGTCAGTTTGTACTTGGAAGACATATTTCTGTCATCTCCAAAGGAAGAGCTGATGGGCAAATGTTTGTACTCTGTAATTTTCCAGCTGAATTTTTAAAACAGAAAGCAGTACCAGGCTCTTTTATAATGAAAGGCAAAGAGGCTTGGGGGGAGGGGCGGGGGCACATGCACATGCACACACACAGAGAGACTTCAGATTCAATTCAAATCAAGAGATCTTTCAGAAATTTAACTATGTAATTTCACAATATAATTCAAAGGAGTACTGGATTTTAGAATACTGAATTTTAAAGTTCAACATTCCCGTCCAACAAATTATTGCTCAGTGTACTTCTTTTTAAACTAGCACATAGAATTTGAAGATCTTGCACTGCTTACAAAAGGAACTAAAATCCCACAGCACCTCTACAAAGAAAGCTCGGTGTATTGCTAATTCTCATTTTAGTAGGTTATTAGTATAAGCAGGCAAGCATGGCGAGCACCCAGGAATCTAATCAATGTAGTTAGTTAGTATAGTTACACACCTTAGTTAATGCTTACCAGCCAGTACTGAGATCATCAGATGGAAAAAAGATAAATTCCTATTAAATAGGCTTTACTGCCCTTCACATTAGACGCCTCATCCTACTCCAAATTAACTTTCTTCTGGAATATTTTTAGGGTCACAAAACTTCATGATGCCAACTTGAGGCTTTCATCTTACACATGCCCTCTTCCTACAAATATTTTTTAATAACTTGAAAACGAGAGTCTCAATATTCAGTAAGCTATCTCTAGTGTCCAGTATTTGTTAGGGTCAGGATTATAGACCTCAGATTTAAGAACTGGAATTATACTACAAAAATAGCAACACAGCATCCACAAGGTTTAAAAGAGGAACAGCAGCTGGTTCACACACAAAAGAAGTATGCCTCACTTTAAAGTTCTATGTCCCATTCTTTAAGGATATTATTGTTCAACCAGTTCATTCATACCACAGTACTACAGAGCATTTACTAAGTGCCAGGCACTGTTCCAGGTACTAGTGGCATAATAAAACCTGTGCTGTCTTTGGGGACTGCAAACAGATGGTTCTCTTCTGCCTGCCAATTCCCGAATAACCACTCAGAGGCTTAAATTAATTATAAATGTTTGGCCGGTAACTCAGGCTTATTACTAACTAGCTCTTAAGCTTATTTAACCCATAATTCTTATCTATGTTTAGCCACGTGGCTTGGTGCCTCTTCTCAGTACGACAGTCCTATCCTGTTTCCTCTGTGTCTGGCTGGTGACTGCTGACTCTCTGCCCTTCCTCTCCCAGCACTCTTAGTTAGGCTTTCCTGCCTAAGCTAATGGCCAATCAGCGTTTTATTAAACCAATTCGAGTGACAAATCTTTACAGTATACAAGAGGATTATTCCACAACAGGGGATTTTTTACTGGAGGAGGAGAGGAGATACAGACATAGAAGGCCAATACACCACAATAAATCCTGAGCATTTCAAAGCATGGGAGCGTTCTTGGCCCACAGACAGTAGATTGGAGAAAAAGTTTCCAAGAGGAAAAAATAAATCCAAAATGAGACCATAGAAAAGATTTCCTCGGTGGTGGGGAAGGGTACGTTACAGGGTTATGGGTAGCAGAGTCCCATGCAATAGCCCAAGGACAGGAGACAAGATGGCAGTTCCAAGAAGTCAACATGTCTGCCACTAACTGGTCATAGCCCATGAGAGGTGACAGGTAAGGATGCTTTGCAGCTCGGGGACAGACTGCACCCCCCTCTGTTTTCCTGTAGTGATTACCCACTAACTTCTAGACATGAGTCCTTTCCTCCTACAGCTCAATAAACAACCCCTGGCAGTTTCCTTCTACCCCTACTCCTGCTGGTCTCAACACTTAGTTCCACCCTCTGACCTCTCAATTTCTGATTCTCCTTGCCCAGTGCTGGGGATCACATGGCGCACCCCCAAGTCCAGTTTACACAGTGCTGGGGAATGAACCCAGGACTTTGTGCATGCAAGGCTTTATCATGAGCCAAAATTTATACTATTTTTTGTTTACTTTATTATTTTGAGACAAGGTCTCACTCTGTAGCCCAAGCAGGCTTGGAGCTCACTGTGTAGCCTCAGCTGGCCTTGGACTTGCAGTGATCCCCCTGCCTCTGCCTCCTGAGTTTGAAGTTAGTCATGCACTGGCACATCCAGCCTTTCACACATATTTGCTCCTTGCCCCTCCACCCGCCCATTGCAGAGATCCTTTCACTGCACCAACGGAGCTCCTTAGTTTTGACATGCCTACTTCCACACAGCTGAGGAAATCTGTCACAGGAGAAGTCTGCACTTGCAGGGTTTCTCCCACAGTTAGGCAGACAAATTCAGATTCTCTAGCCAGAATCTGAGCACATGATTTTTTTTCAATTTTATTTTTTTAATTGAAAACAGATTTTTTCATACAATATATTCTGATTATAGTTGCCCCTCCCCCAACTCTAAAAACATAAAACTGGGAGCCATTTTATACACACACACACACACACACACACACACACACACACACACACACACAAAGACCCATAGGGTATGGGGGGGGAAAAAGGCCCAGACAAAGCATTATGAGACAAAAAACAAAAAACCCTCCAAAATTACCATGAGTTTGTTTTGTGTTGGCCATCATTGCTGAGCACAGGGCCTGGCCTTAAGAGTGGTGAGCCTGTGAGACTCCACTGGAGAAAAGTAAGCTGTGGTCAAGTGGAGAAGGCTCAGGGTTAGGTAAGGGAACTTGTGTCCATTTCTCCTCTCGGTGCTGGGACCCCATCTGGTGCAGAGCCCAGACCCGGAGGACATGATTTTATCTCCAGGCAACTAAAGCCTTCCACTTAGTCTGCTAGGATGCTTGTTTGTTCCTGAGAAGACTAACTCTTCTAATGTGGACTGCTTTTACGGAAAGGCAAGCTGCTTCAGAGATCATCCAAGTTGAACTACTATCTGGAGGTCATAAAGGCTTACCTTTATAACCATTTAATTAGTGTGCATACGTGCACATGCACACAGCGGACAATTTATGAAGTTGATCCTCATGGTGCTGGGTTTGGAACTCAGGTAGTCAAGGTGGCAGGAAGTGCTTTTACCCGACGAGGATCTTGCTAGCCAGAAAGGGTGTGACTTGTAAGGTAGGAAAGATACTGACTTTTAGTCACTGCTGATGGATCCAACTCCTTTAGAGACAATGGTCAAAATTCACTAAAACTTTAAAACAACGTACAAAACTTGATTCTAGAAATGTTCTTAAATAATTAAGAATGCATGAAAAGAATTTGCTTGTGGGTACTGACCACAGCTTTGTTTATAAGAAGGAACTACAGAATGCATTAAAAACTAGCAGGGAGGCCAGAGAGATGGTTCAGGGTTTAAGTGCACTTTGTGTCCTAGCAGAGGACCCAGGCTGGGTTCCCAGTGCCCACATGACAGCTCACATCCATCTGTAACTCTAGTTCCAGAGGATCTGACTCTCTCTTCTGGCTTCTGGTGTCAGGCATGCACATGATATACGTATGTGCATACAGGCATTCACATATACATATGAAAAATAAAAACACAAGTTTTTAAAGGGGGAAAAAAAACCTAGCATGGCATGGTGGTGCTGTCTGTAACCTTAGCACTTGGAAGACTTAGACAGGAGAACTTGGAGTTCAGGACTAACCTGAACTACAGCAGGATACCCTGTCTTACAAACATGCGCGTGCGCGCACACACACACACACACACACACACACACACACACACACGAGAAAAATTATACAACCATATAAAGAAATAATACAAGAAATTAAAAATGTACATTTCCTCAAACTAAAAGTTTGGCACACTACTTAAGAAACATCCCAAATATGTCTCTATAACTCATATTTCAATGATTATACAGAATGTCTAGAAACATTCCCAAATATGTCTGTATAACTCATATTTCAATGATTATACAGAATGTCTAGGTTATCATCTATACCTATTGTCCTAGGTTGCTTTCTGTAGCTGTGATTATACATTCTGACCAAAACTAGTCTGTGGAGGAAAGGAATCATCTGGTTTACAATTCCAGGTTACAATCCATCTTTGCAAGAGGTCTGAGCAGGAGCTCAGGCGGGAACTGAAGGAGACATCATGGAGGAGCCATGTTTACTGCTTGTACCTTAGCCTCTGCTCAGCTACATTTCTTACACATCCCGGGATCTGAGTGGGGTGGGGCCGCCCACAGAGGGCTAGGCCATGCTACATCAATTAGTGATTAAGTAAATACCCCACAGACATGTCCACAGGCCTATCTGATCTAAGCAATCCCCCAAGTGAGACTTTCTCAGATATTCTACACCAGTGGTTCTCAACCTTCTTAATGCTGCAACTCTTGAATACAGTTCAAGTTCTGGTGACCCCCTAACCTCAAAATTATTTCATTGCTACTTCATAACTGTGATTTTGCTGCTGTTACAAATTATAATGTAAATATCTGACATGCAAGACAATTGACCCACAGACTGAGAACTGCTACTCTAGGCTGTGTCAAATTGACAATTGATAGGAGACCTATGTCCTTAATAGGCATAGTATAGGATGATATTTAACAATGTCTAACTGCTAGTAAAGAAAACACAAGGAAATTCTCACTGTTTCAGTTCTCTAAAATGAACCTATATTACTTAAATTTTTTTAAGGTAGTAAAGAGAAAACAACTATCCACAGGGAAAGAAAAGAAAAGCCACACAGACTGTGAGTCCTACCCGTGAGCCTGCACTACTGCAGAAATACCCACAATGGCCCCAAGCAGCTCTACCACAAGCTAGAAAGTTCTCAGCCATTCGGTCCAAGTTGCTTGTTTTACAATGTATTAATCCACGCAGGCATTTAACACACACTGGGATCTCACAACTCAGAAAGTGGAGGCAGGAGGTCTGAGAGTTTGAGGCCAGCCAAGCTACAGAGTAAGACCTGTCTCAAATGTTAAAGGTTTTACACACACACACACACACACACACACACACACACACACACACACACACACAGGGTTGATTTCAATGACAAGGAGGATTAAAGGGGTGGGGAGGAAGGTATGGGGCAGCCAAAGCGGGGTTGGCGGCTGCATGGGTGAAGTCTGCTCAGACAGTCCTACTTTCCTTAGAGACAGACAAGCACCCTTTGCTGCAGACTCAGGATTTTGTCTAAAATGCTTAGCATTTTGTTTAATTTATACTTGCATTTACAACTAGTCTATGGGTCCCAATAACTTCAGTAACAGTAACCATAAATCCAAAATTCCAAAACAGAGGGCAAAAGACAGCAAGGCAGGAAGGGCTCCGACAACCACGGGGTGGGGTGGGGTGGGGTGGGGGAACGGACAGTTTCCTGGCAGTGCTGCTCCTACTGTCTGGCGGATAGCAGCAGGCTCGCTAGGAAAAGCAAAGAAACGCTGAGCCTGGGCTGAGCCTGGGAAACATCAGGGTGAGAGATGACCACAGAAAACCCAGGAGGAAGTGCTTTTACAAACTGGTGCTTATGTGCATCATCAAACATGAGTCCATCAAACCCTACACCTCTCAGCGGGTGAGGGAGCCTGCCAAGCTTCACCACAATTTGTATAGAGCTTATCATGTACCAGGCAGTGTGTGCAGGGCTGTGGATTTAAATGTTAACTAATGAATGAAAAGATGCAGCTTCCAGGAAACCTGGGATAAAGACGAAAAGCAGAAACTCCAAGACTAGGAGATCTAGATTCAAGTCCTAAGAGTGTGCAATCTACCACCAGGGCAGAAACCAGCTTCTTTTTTGAGTGAAACAGGGGGATGAAAACACGTCTGTTCCACCTACTTCATAGGATTACTTCTCGAAACAAATAATGTCCTGGAGGGTTATGCAAACATTAGTCACTCTTAGTCACTGTAATCCGATTTTATTTTTAAAAAATGTTGGAAGGTGGGGGCTACTATGATTCATGAGCTCAAACACCTGTGAGGACAGACCCAGCCATCAAACATCTTCTGAAAATCTCCCGGAGACATAATGATATTCAAGAGAAATAGTTACATTAGCCATGCATTTTTGCCCTTTTCAAAGGTCATGCACTTTCTTCAGTTTAACTAGTACTTTGCAAAATCAGGAAGCAAAAGCCTTCTAAAAGTACTCTAAAATGCACAAACACTGAAAATGGTCCAAAGCCCCAAGAGCAAGTGCTCTGCTCTGGTTTACCTGGAGTTGGGGAAGTTCTCAAATCACTAAGGAAGCCCTGAAAACACAAGTATCACTTTTAACAGGCTTCATCTTCCTTTTCATGTGTTCTCGGCCCAAAACCACAACTTAAAGTTTAGAAGTGAAACTTTTAATTTTTGAAAGCAAAACTGAGGGGAAAAAAATCAGTTAATCTGCATTCCATCCTACATATCTTCATCAAAACCACTGGAAATGCTCAAAATAAAAATGCTTAACTTGTGTCAAAAAGGAAGTAGACTCGTAGATCTGTGCAAGGCTGGGGTGACATCTAGTTGTAGAATCTGTGTCCCCACGCTGATGACCAGACCATCTCACATCTATCCTCTCCATGCTGAAATACTTGAAAGGTTTCTTTCCTAGCTTTCACATTGCTAGGCAAGCAGAAAGACGTTTTGAAATAATTTGCTCCCAGCTATGGTTCAGAGACTCACACCCATCATTGGAACCATGTTTTCTTTTCAGACAGTTTTAAAACATACTTATTTCAGCACTGTAATAAAAATAAATACTAAGTAAGATCTTAACCAGATGACTTATAAAATAGTAAACAGTTATAACACTTCATCTCAACAAAACATATTTTATTTTCATAGTAACAGACTATGTAATATAAGCTCTATTTTAGAAGCTTTCAATAAGGTATCTCTGCTTAACAAAAATGTAATTTAGGATGAGATTTTGGAAGTGCATTCCTTCATCTCTTACTGTTAGCCTTACTTCCGAGTTACCCTCTAACTCCAATGTGAAAACCAATGTTCTCTTCAATGTCAGCCACCCAGGACACCAAGAGAACACACTTTAATCATGTCCCATTCTCTCTTAACTTCAGGGTTGAGGCCATTAGGTATATTGACAGGCTTTATTAGATGTAAGGATTAGAGAATACCCATAGAGCAGGACTAAAAAAAGACTAAGACCTGTCTTTGCCTACAAAATCAGGCTTCAAAGAGTAACACAAAATTTGGTCATGCAACTAGTGAACTTTATTTAACTACATTAAATATTTATATTAATTACAATAGCTTGTAGTTCTTCCCCAAAAGTCGTAAGATAGTTTGTCTTAGCTCCAGTGCCGGCCCCTGAGCTGACAATTTAGCTGTGGAACCAGGCTCAGGTGAGTCAACAGAACAGAGCTGTATCTCCCACCCCTGAGTACTCAGATGAGCACTTGGCTAACTCCCTCACTCCAAGGCTTTGCTCAAATCTAAGCGTCTCAATGAAGCTGATCCTGATGATGCTACTGATTCCTCCACCTGCCTCCTGCATCCCTCCCAGGCATTCCAGATCCCCTTAACCTGTTCACTTATTTCTTCCTCTTCATCTTTAGTGGCTCCAACATAACACACACTTATTGTCTCTCTCCTGCATGCTAGACTATCAGTTCCATGAAGGTGGCAATCCTTACTGTGTTCACTTGACGTGCCCAAGGGCAGTGTCTGTCCTGTAAGGGACCCTATAGAAACCTGTAGAAGCATCCCCTTCCCCTTGCTATCCCAGCTCCCCATCACCATTCCTCATCAATCAATGTGTCTCACTCGAACCATCTCGGGGAAAACGGGCTGGCGCTCACTGGAGGAGCTCTGCCTCGAGCCATCCGCCATGTGGGTCCTGGGCTCAGACTCAGCTCCTCAGGTTTGGCAGCAGAAGCCTTTACTCGCTGAGCCATCCTACCGGCCCCACACCTCCATTCTTAACAAACCTGTGACTTTCCATGACGACTACACTGCTCTCTTCTTCCAGACCTATCTATTAGGGTGGGTGGTGGTGGCATATGCCTTTAGTCCCAGCACTCTAGTCCCAGCACTCAGGAGGCAGAGACAGGTAGATCTTTGAGTTCAAGGCCAGCCTGGTCTATAGAGTGAGTTCCAGGACAGCCAAGGCTACTCAGAGAGACTTTGTCTCAAGAAACCAAAACAAAAAAAAAGAAACAAAAACAAAAAACAAAAACCACCACCACCAACAAAAAACTCTTTATTGAGCAGATACTGTGTGCTGGCACCATGCTGATACAGTGGTACATGTAAGGTCACTGTTTTCATGTGGTTTCAATAATAATAATAATAATAATAATAATAATAATAATAATAATACCTATTATTATTCAAATTTAATAAAAATTATTAATAAAATAATAATAGTAATAATTGGAAGACTGCCATGTTTCCTCATTACAATCAGGGCAGCTGAAAGCAGGAGAGGGCCGAGAGCTGGTCTCAAGACTCCTACGGAAAGGACCTTGGGCCCTGCTTCTTCTGCACCCTCGATAAGGAGAGTCTCCTTGGCTCTCCTAAAAACTTCCTGGGTGACCTCACTACACATCACATGCACCGAGATGACTCTTAAACCTGTATCCCCAGTTCAGAGCTCCCAGGGCTGGAACCACATTTCCTCCTACCCAAGAGACACATTCACTTACACAATGTCTGACGGTCAAACCCAAACCCAAAATTCAGATCCCACAAAATTTGTATTTCCTGTTAACAGTAACAAAACTGTCACCCAAGACAAACAAAAGCAAACAAACAAAACACTTAA
Source organism: Peromyscus eremicus (assembly GCF_949786415.1). Lineage (NCBI taxonomy): Eukaryota > Metazoa > Chordata > Mammalia > Rodentia > Cricetidae > Peromyscus > Peromyscus eremicus. The sequence continues at coordinate 67,968,306 of NC_081430.1, forward strand.
ATGCCACCAATTACCTTCTCTTTCTCTTACAGATCACGTGTATTTTTAAAAAACCAGTGTATAAATCTGAACTCAAATCCATCACTCTTTGGTCTCCTATACCAGTATCCAAACTTATATCAACTCTCATCTGGATTATTCTCTACATTCCAACCACTCTGTATCATCTACTGTTATACCAAGGAAAACTTGCTCTTAAAATACTTCTTCACACTACAGAAAAAGATACAAATTCCATCTCGGCAGCATACAAGATCTGCCATCCTGTCTTTTTCTGCCCTCCGTTACCAGCTCTTCTGAAAGGCGTGATACAAGGGAGCTGGGAGGATGCATACCCATCAAGACTCATCAGGGCTTCCCCCAGTCCCTAGGTTCCTAGGTGCTTGCACATAGTAGTCCCACAATCTGAAATCTCTTTTCCTATCTTGTCAAGCTAATAACCAATCTGCATAAACAACAACAACAACCCCAGAACTCCAGTTTCTGAGTCTTCTGTTAATCTTCCCCAGCTGACCACCCTGCCCCATCCCTACTGAAGAGAGGGTTGAGTATTTCTTCCATATCTGTCATGGCACTTATCAATTATTCCATGTCTCCTTTCCTGACGAACGACACTCTCCTTCTGATAGCGTGCTTTCTCTTCCTCAGACCTGCATCTCCAGACCCCAGCACAGGTCGGCACTCTCTACCACTATCCAGTGCTGGGAGGTACTAAGCTGTTTCTTTACAATGGATCCTAGCATAGGTTTCAAATGCCTAAAGCCAGTCCAGAATCCTGACTGTGGGCTTGGGGGAGAGAAAGGGAGGCCTTGAATAAAAGAAGGATTCATTACCACAGCTCTAACACATCTAACTCCAGAAGAACCCACAGAAATGGTAAGACTATATGACGAAAGATTTCTATACAAATTATGTCATTTGTAATGGCAAAAGAATCTTAAAAATTGGAAATAACTAATGTGAAACTCAGAGATTCATTCAATGGGTCCTTTTAAAAACAGCAATTTTAAAGAAAACTGTTGGTCATTCCAAGCACATGCTATATCATGGCTGGCATCATAAAACAATGTAAGTCAGAAACAGATTCATTTAAAAACACTTAAAAGGCCTGGGGGAAAACCCTATATTCTTAGCAGTATTTATTATTATATCCAGGCAATTTACTACCACTAATATCATTAAACAAATTTCCCAAGAATCAGTCTGTTTGCTATTGTACAGGTCATCCTGGAACTAAACCTGTCACACTTAGATGATCAATCAGAGAATTAATAAGAGTTTAAAAGAGGCACCTTGGTGCCCTACTCTAAAATTACATCCTCCAAAAGGTGAAAAGATCTTAGAATTCTCTGGAAACTAAACTGGAAGCAATTTTGGTACAAAATGGTAGAATGGCTCCGGCTGCTGGCTGTGAATCATGATAATGACCCGCCGACCGCTCAGCGTGCCCAAATCATCTGTGGACAGAAGGTAGGAGACACTTATCTTCAGAGTTCCCCTTCCTGTTAGCAAGTGTTAAATTTTACAAAAGGATCTGCCTCGCTGGGACTTAGTCCTTCATCCCATCCACCGCATTCTTCTTCTCTTCTGGGTTTGCCCAGCCACCACTTCCTGCTCTGTCCTCAAAGATTTCCTGCATTTAGCTCAATCTTACATTCCTTTTCTTTCAAGCAGAGAACAGCCATTTAGGATGGAGTGTGCACCTCTTAGGGAGTTCTAGGAAAGACAGGAGGTTCCAACAAACCCTGTGTGTTTGCAGGGTGTGAAAACAATTCACAAAGAATCTCAAGGTTTTTAAGTTATTAGTTCATAATATATACAGCTCAGGTAGAAAAAGAACCTAGGACCAGTCAGTGGTGGAAGGGACTACATTATTTTTTCACAGTGATTATTTTACTAGTTTGTATCAGGAATGGAAACCACTTCTAAAGCTCCCTAGGATTTTCAGTTTCTTAAAAATACACAATCAAAATACAATCACTCTGCCTTAAAAAATTCCACAGTTTCATGTTCTAGGCATATGAAGGAATAAGTATAAACTCACAAAATTCCACAGGACTTAGATCACTGACAATAAATATGCCATGAAACAGCTTTTCAGAGATGTTTTCCCAGGGAACACAAGTTATTGAAATTTGTAATAAAAACAGAGATGTAGCTACCACAAAGAGCAGTGCAGGAATACAGAGAATTGTATACACACTGTTGTGGTGTCAAAACTAAGTGCTCAGATAACTCGGTGACAGACTCACCTAGAGTCATTTATTCCTTTGTCTTCCCCTGTCAACCTTTTAGGGACCATGTACTCTGCGCCCAGCCTAATTCTAGGTGTTAAGATACAACAAAATGGGGGTGGGGGAGTCCCTGTGTCTGTGAAGTATTTCACTGGACCAAAACAGACAAAAGAAGTAACACCCTATGTCTGCCAGCAGTAAGTATAGAGATGGTCAGGTATTCTAAAAGGAAGGAAACAAGACACTTACTGTCTGGGAAAAGATACTGAGCAGAGGAAGCAGCAAGAACAAAGACTCCAAAGTGGGAAGATGTTTATCGTTTAAGGAACAGGGAGCAAGCCGGTGTGGTCAGAGCAGAAAGGGAGAGGAGAGTGGTGGGTGAGGCTGGAGGTCAGGGAGGGGCTGGGGCTTATAGAATGGAGTATGGCTTTCCTGGACAGCAACAGTGGTAACAGGTGGAGAATGGGGGAGGGAGGTGATCCCGGGTAATTAGAACAAAACCAAACAGAAGGAAGGCCACATGAATGTCTAAAGGCCGTCTGAGACCCAAAGGCTGGCCTAGCGTGTGAGGAGAATACATATGATGTGAGCTTGGCTGGGAAAGGTGGGAGGCTGAGGTGGGAAGTTATTTCGCCTCTGACTGTCCGGTGTAAAAGTGAGCTGCAGGGCCAGGAAGCAGCTGGGGAAGAAGCAGGCAGTCAGCTGTCCTTTTAACACAAACTTCGCTCTCCACAGGCAGGAATACAGTCCTTCTAGAGAGCTGCTCTGGTACTCCGTAAAGAAAAACGTGGAGGTCTTGGCAAGATCCTTTGGGAGAAAATATTCCCTTTAAATTTCTGTAGTAGGGAGAAGTGGGGGGGGCAGTGTGTGAAGCAAGAACTAGAATTTAGAGTATTGTATAATTACATGAACAGAACTGGTCTAACTTACAGTGAATCATAAGACAAAGATGATTTAGGATGGGACTGAGAAGGCAAACAGGAGTTTCTGTTTCTTAAAGAGCAAGTGTTTCCTAAACGCCCAGATAACTGAGTATGCACTAACTACTCCAATTTACATCAGGAAGGAGAGTCCATTATAATCATGCGCTTTGCATCAAAGGTATTCAAGGCCAGTGTTGGGTCTGTGCTCACTGTTGGAGCAGCCCAGTATCTAGAACACTGTCTGGTTAGGACTCAAGTGCTTGTTTTTATGGTGGTAAAAAGCCTGGCTAGAGAGCCCTTACCTCAGAATCAGTGCTAGTGGTATCCTGATGCCACCCCGAGGTACTATTAACAAAATTACTCAGAAACAAGTCGAGAAAAGAGATATTCTCCTTGCACTGGACCGCCTGAGCAAGTCAACATACCTCAGTGGAACCAAGCAATGGCTCCTTAAACAAGCCATTTGGGCTATGTATGTAGATTGCTGTTTGGAACAGACTGATACATAGGTCAAAATATTAAGCTGCTGCAAAAAGAAACTTTTTCTTAATACCCATAAGGAACTGCTTGCAGTAAGTCTGTCCTTTGGGGACAAAGAACAAAAGCCGTAAGAGAATCTTGGACAATCTTTTCCTTCTGAACCCTTCAAGAACATAGCTGACTTAAGAATTTGATGTGCTTTGCAACGGCATGGCTTTTGTTGTTTTTGCAATGGCAAATTACAAATTATTATTTATCTTAATATAAGAGCGCACTAAAATGACAGCAGCTCTTATCTACTAAGGATTATGGAATGCTACAAATCCCGAAAAGAGGAATTGCTGGAGTAGGAAAACCCATTAAGTTTTCTTATTATCAACCAGGCACAAATGCTTAAACTTCTGCCAGGTGAAAAACATCTTTAAATTTGTTTAAACTCAATTGCATTTTACTTATTTATTAGGGGTGTGTGTGTGTGTGTGTGTGTGTGTGTGAGTGAGTGTGAGTGTGGGGTGGGGGACGACTTGCTTCCACCGGGAGAACCCGAGGACCGATCTGGGATCGGAAGGCTTGGCAGCAAGCGCCTTTTCCCGCTGAGCCATCTCACCAGTCCCTAAAAACATCTTCCTACAGGCCGTCACGTTTACACACCTATCGTTCTTACACCAGAACCAGACTGCTTACAGTTCACAATTTACACCCAGGTTCCATAGTGCTTTTTATGTCAAGTTCATCCATAACAATAACTGAGACTACAAGTGTCTGGATTTGCAACATTCTCTCCCGTCTATCGCCTTCCGCGAAGCATTTTTTTTTTTCCACGCTGACACCAGAACATCCTTCCGAGTAACTTCAATACCAAACAATACGCCTTTTTAAAAAAAAAAAAAAAAAACCCACAAAAAAGCTCAGCCGCGGTTCGGAAGGTGCGGTTAGCCCTGCCCGTGGGCAGCATTAGAAGCGGTGGGGAACCCAGGGAGCTCGGAACGGTGCCGCGGGGTCCGGGCCGCTTCCTGGCCGGACGCTGTGGTCCGGCGCATCCCGGGAGGGACGCCCCACGCTCGCAGGCCGGGGCCCGGGCCTCACCTTGTACACGTCCCCGTAGGTGCCGCTGCCGACCCTCTGCACCAGCTCGTAGTCGTGCTGCGGGTTCCGCCTCAGGATGTCGGCGGCAGGCCGCAGCGGGGCCTCCATCTTCGCTGCGCCCAGCCCGGGGCTCTGCCCGCGGCGCCCGGATCCCGCTAACGAGGGCGCGCGGCGCTTCCCAACATGGAGCCTCGGCGCGCCGCTGCGCCTGCACCCGCGAGAGCGAGCGAGCGAACGAGCGAACGAGCGAGCGAGCGAGCGCGGGGGCGTCACGGGCCGCGACCCCGGCGGCCTCCGGGCCTTCCCCGGCCCCGCGGGGCCCCCGAGCCGTCGGCACGCGAAGGGCCGCCCGTTCCCTGACGAACACCGCGCCGGAGACCCGCGTCCTCTCGAAGTCGGCCGTGCGCACAGTCGCCGCCGCCGCCGCACCACGTTCCCCACCCGCGGCTGCGTCACCGGGAGACACGTTCGCGGCCGGCGTGGATCGAGCCGGCCCGCCCGAGAGCGCAGGCCGCAGGCCCAGAGTGCCGCCCTGAGGCCCGCCGAGCGCACGACACCCTCGTCGCCGTCGCGCTCCGCCTCCCAGCGCCTTGCGGGGCGCCCAGGGGCGTTCGTGCGGCTTCTGACCCGCCCAGGCCTGGCCGGGATTCGTCCGGCTGCCCGCGGGACGAGAGGAGGAGGAGGGCTTGGATGCAGGCCGCGGGAGCGCTGCCTTCCTAGTTCTACAGCCGCCAAGGTAAACTGAGGCCGCCCGGGCAGGAGGTGGGGGAGTGCCGGGTTAACTAAACGCCGGCACACCCGACTGCACCTTCCTGTTTTACAGACTGTTCCCCGTGGTACCAGTTCTGAGGCTGGACCGCACACCTACCTGCACAACCTGTCTGCCACCGGGGTTTTCCGAGCCATTTCTGAAAACCCCCAATTCCTACCAAGTTCCAGTGGTCTCTGGGCACCACCCCAGTGTTGCAACTGTAATGGGACCAGGAGTTCTGGAAATGCTAAAACAAAGCTGGGGCTCTAGGTCTGGTTCTGGCTCCAACACTTCCTAAGTAGGTGAGCTGGGACAAGGAATACTTGGCAACATCTCAGTGTCCTTATCTGTAGTTGGAAGAGGATGGGGTTTTTGCATTTGACACCCGAGAAATGTTTGTAAAGCTTTTTGTAAAGAGGCTCATCAAATGGAAGAGGTTTTTGAAATGCTTAACAATTAACACAGAATGTTGAACAGGAATCAAGAGAAGTGATTTGGTTAATGTTTCACAGTCTGTTTTGCAGTTTGAGTTCCAATCTTGTTCTGAAGGTAGAAATTAAGATACCATCTTTAGGTAGACTGGTAAAGTTATTTCTAGAGTCCTGCAGAGATTTTCAGCAGAAAAACCAGATAAGGACTGAAGAGATGGCCCAGTGATTAAAAACACCGGCTGCTCTACAGAGAGAGGACTGGAGTTGATTCCCAGCACCCACACAGACTCACAGCTGTCTTAACTGTAAGTCAGGGGAATCCGACGCCCTCTTCTGGCCTCTGCAGGCACCAGGCACACACATGGGGTACAGACATACATGCAGGCAAAACATAAAATTAAATAAAAATTTAAGAAAAATTGGAAAAACCAGATTGATAATTGGCTACTGTATGTTTAATGACTGGAAAATTACAACAAGTTTCAGGTGGTGTGTGGCTCCAGACACAATCCAATTCTGTTTTTGAGAAATGTGCTTCTTATAGTCAGTAAATGAAGAAATTAAATTAACACCTTACCAGAACAGGGAATATATGCATTTTCTTGTGTTCCACACACAAAGGGCACTTATTTAGGGAACATAAGTAAAGCCCGGGCTTACATGCTCCAGGGACAAAGCCTGTGTGTGTGCTGCCTCGAAAAAAATTGCTGAAGAACAGTTCTGTCTTTCAAAGCTTCTTGGCACTTGTTTTGGTGGGCACATACTTTTGGCTTCGATGACTCAAAATCGCTTCAAATGTTCAATTGGTATCTTAGTACTTGTTTACTGTCATGGATTTATGTTGGTCATGTAGTCAAACCCACCCTTACCCACTCTGAGACTAGGCCCGTTGTGGGGCATTCATGGGTTGAGGGCCCTCCACCAGACTGTTCCCAGCATAATCAGGTAAACTTGGAGGGTGTAAAATTGGAGGGTGATGGGAAAGCAGCCCTCCACGGTCAGGGTCAAAAGGGGAGCATTGATCCTTTCTCTAGCATGAAATGTATTTGTCCTTATTTATGTCTATGTTATCCCATAGAGAGTTTGATTGGCTCACACAAGATACTTATTTTTACACAAGATAAGAATAAGTGAGAGGGAAACTGCGTGAAATTTGAAAGGGGGGAAACAGGAAACCAGAACAATGCAACCAAAAAAAAAAAAAAAAAAAAAGCAGAAGGTTTGATAGTGGTTTTTTTTGTTTGTTTTTGAAATAAAGATGAACAAGTTGATCATCCCTGACGCTAAGGCCTCAGAAAAGTTTCTCTCCTAAACTGACACAAAGTGGAAACTCCAAATAACCAGTCTCAGACAAGAATAAATACCCTGTGACAACCCTTTAAGTGTATTATTTTTGAAACACGATATTTAAAATGAATTAGGTAATAAAGAGTTTGAAGTCACAAGTGGAGATGTTGTATGTGGCCAGTAATGGCAGATCCATATGCTTCGACCATCAACCATGAAGCGGATATCCCGGGAAGCCAAGATCCTGAGTGGTGGTTAAAACAGTGTCTGCAATAATCATTATTTTACTTGTACCACAGATGATGCAAATAGGAAAACATTTGCTTTATACTAACTCGAAAGGAATTTTAAAGATTTTCTTTTTCAGAGCTAGCTGAGTTAATTTTAATAAGATCGGCGATAAAGGTTGTTTGGTAAAGAAATTTAAATTCAATTTACTTATGAACAAACTATGAATAGGTTTAGTTTGTATATTAAACAATTATGCATATAATTTCAAGGTTAAAAGTTATATAACAGTAAATCATTGGAGCTAACATTGAAAGAACTCCTACAAATTGCTCAGTTTTATAATGACAAGATATGGAATGAGAAGAAACATGAAATATGACTTAAGTATCTCATCCAAAACTAATATATATATATATATATATATATATATAAAATACTTGACATGAAAATGTTTTCCAGCTTTTAAAAATTTTATTTTTGATAGAATTTTTTTTTGGGGGGGGGCGCAGTGCTAATGCCAGTGTGTGTGTGTGTGTGTGTGTGTGTGTGTGTGTGTGTGTGTAGGTTGGAGGACAGCTTGTGGGAGTCGATTCTGTCTTTCATGTAGATCAAGCTGAGGCCATCTGGTGGAGACAAGGGCCTGTACAGGCTGAGTGTCTCGCCTCCATGTTTCCAGCTCTTTCTCTGTTCCATGTAGCAAACGGTGGTGGTTTACTGTCTGTTTGTAATGTTTTCCCTCTCTTAATCTTCTTCAGTAACGTGCTGCTTGTGATTGGTGATCCTAAAGTCAACTTGAATTTTAGCCAAGACTAAATGACAACAAAAACCAAGGCCTTGGAATGTTTTACGTTTTATGTAGCTAAGGTTCAAATTTATTATCCAAGCAAAGCTGGCTTAATAAAATGCTAAAATTAGGCAGCTGAATGTGGTGGTGCACGCCTTTAACCCCAGCACTCAGGAGGCAGAGGCAGGCAGAGCTCTGTTAGTTCCAAAGCCAGCCTGGTCTACAGAGTGAGCTCAGGCCAGCCAGGGCTACACTGTCTTAGAACATACAGATTTTAGCAATGTAACATCTCTACCCACCCCTTCCTGGCTCCACCCTCGGCTGTTTGAGACAGGGTTTCACTGTGTAGTCCTGGCTGGCCTGGAACTCACAGAGGACCAGCTGCCTCTACTTCCCGAGTTCTGGGATCAAAGGTGTGCGCAGCTGCAGTATTTTTATATGATTAAACAAATAGCTCCTTGTAGTTGTTAGATATCAATCTAACAAATTAATCAGTTGTCAGAAGACATTGTAACAATTATGATATGAATTTTTAGATAGTTGATATTAAATCATTCTTTCTGTTACTTGTTATAAGGAGAAGTCTGTTAAGGAGAAAACCATATTTTCAAAGTATAGGGTGGTTCTTATAGTTTGTCCTGGCTAGCACTAGAACATGGACTTCATTTACAATTCAGATCTGGTCACTGTGATGAAAGTTTTCAGAAGATATGAAAGTGGTTCACAGATAATGCAACTGGAATTATGTTTGGACATGTTAAGAAGCTGTTTCTACTATTTTAACCAGGGGGTGGTTTAGGGGAGTATATTGGGATTGGAAAAGGGGTTTCCTTCTATATTTGGCTCACAAATTGTTCTGTCTGAAAATTCAGTAGCTAAGAGAAGAAAACAAATTACAAATAATCTCCTGCTGTTCCTTATCTTCACTTTGTATCAGGTAAAATGTTTGGAAGGATACCCAAAGGTTGCCTTTATATCACATGGACAAGAATTGTGAGCAGAAGAAGCCATGGTGCCTGGCTATGGCCCTATCTTACAGCTACCCCGCCCCCTCTTTGGAGACAAGTGCACTCGCTCGCGCTCTCTCTCTCTCTCTCTCTCTCTCTCCCTCTCTCCCCCTCTCCCCCTCCCCCCCTCTCTCTCTCTGTCTGTCTGTCTATCTATCTATCTATCTATCTATCTATCTATCCATACACATGCATACACACCTCTGGCTGTCCTGAAACTCATTATGTAGACCAGGCTGGCCTCAGATTCACAGAGACCTGCCTCCCTAGTGCTGGGTTTAAATGTATGCACTACCACATCTGGCCCAATTATATTTCTTACAGGATTCCAGCAAGATTTCCTTTTTATCTCAGGATGTATCACTATGCCTTCCTATTTTTTAAAAGATTTTTTTTTCTTTTCTTTTCTTTTCTTTTTTTTTTTGAGTCAGGGTTTCTCTGTGTAGTTTTGGTGCCTGTTGTGGATCTCGCTCTGTAGACCAGGCTGGCCTCGAACTCACAGAGATCCGCCTGGCTCTGCCTCCTGAGTGCTAGGATTAAAGGCATGTACCACCACCACCCAAAAGATTTTTATTTATTTGTGTGTGTGTGTTTGTGTATGTATATATGTGTATGAATGTTTTACACACACACACACATGTATGTATGTATGTACACCATGTGCAAGCCTGGTGCCCAGGAAGGCCAGAAGAGGGTTGGATCCCTGGAATTGGAGTTACAGCCAGTTGTGAACTACCACTTGTGTGCTGGGAATTGAGCCATGGTACTTTACAAGGTCAGCACGTGCTCTTAACCACTGAGCCATTTTACCAGCCCTTCACTATGCCTTCTTAATATGTGTGGTGTGTGTGTGTGTGTGTGTGTGTGTGTGTGTGTGCGTGCTTGTATGTGTTTATTATATATATATATACATATATATATATACACACACACACAGACATATAATTTAATTGAAATGTCTGTATAAAAAAGACCTCCAGACATCTCATGAAACAACTCCCACCCCCACACTCACATCAGGGTCACAGAAATACATCTGCAAACTTCAATCAAGTTTTTGAACTTGAATCTGTCCTCTGCCCTAGCAAACAGATTATACAAAGTCAGTAATTTAAAACTTCCCAGCACAGGGCAATAGGGCCCCCAGCTCCCCTTAAATTACCCTGTGGAAATTCCTCCTCTCACAGACACATTGGCTCAGGGATTAGGATGGAGTCGTGATTGCACAGCCACCCTCAACATTCCTGTGCTCCAGGGGCCCAGAGAAGGTGGCTGCTTGGAAGAAGTGACTTTAACAAACAAATGAAGCAATAAAGAACCCCAGCAAGGCAAGGGCACCCTCTCCCCACAGCGGGGTGTCATACTGTAATTTAAGAAATGCTAGCATACCCAAGCTGTTTGCTAGGGGTGGTAGGTGGACATCAGTGGCCACTGTTGCGTTGTGTATGTGCAGACACTGGAGGATGAGAGGGGCACTGGAGAGGTGCTCCATGTCACACACAGGTGCCACCAAGATGGAGCCAGGTCCCTGGTTCAAGTATCCACCCAGCAAAGGTGGGACACTGACTTCTTGATTTCCCTAACCTGTCTTTACTTTGATGAGAAGTTCTTTTATTAGCTTCTCTTTATGTCTTTTTTCCTCTCCAAACCCTGATTGATAAAATTATATGAGCTGGAAATAGTCTCAGAAAAGAAGACCCTTGAGATTGCACTCTTATGGTGCTGCATATCTGGTGATGAACTACATAAAACCTGCAGAGGAAAGTGAAGTAGTGATGTTCCACAGTATGGAGTAGCCCACATGGCATTAGTAGTGACGTGAGCTGGAAGCCGGCGGAAGGCATGGCATCAGCGCTGAATCCCCAGCACTCAGCTGGTGATGATAATAATGGTTCCTAAAACCGGAATGTCATTTAGTGTGGTCTTACTGCTTCTGTGAGAAAACACACACACACACACACACACACACACACACACACACACACACACACACACAGTGTGTGGGGCCCAGGGTGGAGACTGAGAGACTTGAGTTCTGTACTTAAAGTATACGTAGACACTCCAAAGTTGTGGTTTTTTGTTTTTTGTTTTTTTTGATAGCTTTGAAGAATTCTATTGTCTCTTATAACTGCCAGCCACCAATGGCTAAGGATCAAGGCTGGGGCCTGACTGCAAGAGCTCCAGAGTTGCAAACTCAGTAACTCCAAGATCTATGTCTGTTAGGCTAAGGTAAAGGCACTGGAGGGGATGGTCTGGAACCTTGTGCCAGGGCTTGGGGCATTTGAGCAGATAGGAGTCAGGATAAAACTCTTGAACGTGAGTTAGAGTTTTAGCATAGCCCAGATGGAGAAGGTCTAGCCTGGTCTTGGATGGAAGAGTTCATATACTTGAAGATGTTACAGAAACTTGCCACATACTTGCCTAGAATTGAGATGTCTGTGTTGACCGGGCATCTGGAAGCCCTTCCACATGGGTTAGTTGAAGCTACTACTTAGTAAGACTGTCTTACTTTTTATTGCTATGATCAAAAACCATGACCAAGGCAGGAAGGATTAAAGAAAGGGTTGAATTTGGCTTACAGTTTCAGAACATTAGAGTTCATGATGGTGGAGTGAAGGGACAGTTGAGAACTTGCATCTTGATCCACGACAGCCGGGCGGAAAGAGCAGTCACTGGGAATCACAGTTGTCTTTGGAAACCTGAAAGCCTACCCTTAGTGACACACCTTCTCCAACAGGGCCGTACTTCCTAATCCTTCCCAAACAGTTCCGCCAGCTGCAGACCAGATGTTAAAATATATGGGCCTATGGGGGCCATTTTTATCTAGACCACAACAATGACTTACAGTATCTATATGGAAGTGTCAGAATTTCCCTCATCTATTGTAAAGGAAGGACTCTGTAGGTTTAGAAAGATGGAAGTATTGCACTTTGTTTTAGATATGACATGTACCTCCAAATGGTTAGGTGTGTAAGGTTTTATTCATAGCTGGTAGATCCAGTCACTGGAAGATGATTGGTTTGTGAAGGCTCTGATTCAGCTGATGGATTGATTCATTGATAGTGTCAAAATTTGAATGGACTTTTTAGGGTGTTGCAAACTAGGAGCCTCATTGGAAGAAGAAGGTCACTGGTAACATGCCTTTGAAGGGTATTTTTTGTGCCCAACTCCCTACTCTGTTTCTCGTTCCTTCCTGGCTGCCATGAGGCAAAGAGCTTTGCTTCAGCAGGCTCTTGTGCCATGATCCCCTCCCTCAGATCACAACCAACACTATGGAGCCGGCTGACTGTGGCTCATAACTTCTGAGTTAAGTTTTCTGTTGTTTCTGTCATGTGTTTGTCGCAGTGACAGAAAGAAGACTCATAAGCCGTCCTGCACAGCTATACTTTGTGCACAGCTCCTCTGGGAGGGCACATAGAAGTTACCCAACCGACACTGAGTGAATGGGAGCAGAGATATGCTTGCCAACTTCTCTGGTGACTGTCCTCAGTAGGTTGGAGATGATGTTGCCATAGTAACACAGGGAGATCCTTGGAGAGACCAGAAGACGAACTCTCAAAGGCATGCTGATTACAGTTACTATTGATAACCCTCAAAAAGAAGGGATCACAAGGGATTGTAGTGGTGGCCTCTTGATCCTCAGATCTCTGGAATGAGTGAAACCAGTGGCGGGCCTAATTGCTACTTAATATATGTGAGTAGAAGAGTTACAGAAATGGTGAGCAGAAAAGGAACTGGTCACTGTAATAGAGATACAGAACATTATCTAACCTCTGATCGTAAGCCAGTTCGTAAACCTGGAATCCCTTAATTAAAGGGTGGAAGGCAGGTTTCTTTGAGGAAGGATGTTGCCTCTGGTTACATACAATGATTGTCCCTTTCCTGTGGTTATTTCAGAGAGACATGTGACCTTTCACCAGGGAGAATATGAATTGAGGAATGTGAAATTCTCACAGTTTACAGGATAGTAGCCTGAACGACATTCCCTGAAGCCTCAGTGTAACACATCAGGATTCCAGTGATCTTAGTAGAGGTTGAAGAAAGTCAGATGTCTTTCATGAAAGGTCTAGAAGAAGCAACCGTAAATGCTGAGGTTGCTTTCCAAGTTACAAAATGTATGTGAGAATGGGCACACTGCACAGAGGAAACTCCACAAGAGGCTTGTGAATGTCAACCCTGGGATGTGAAATTGTAGGACTGGTAGGACCAGTGTGACCCCTGGGCGTAAAGTAGTAAAGCAATTAAACCTTATTACTTGGGAAATTAGTTTAGTGTCACTGTTAAAGATCTGAAAGACATTAGTGCATTCATTGAAAATCAGAGAGGTTGCTAGAGGGATGGATCAGAGGATAAGAGCACTTTCAGAAGATCCAGGTTTGTTTTCCAGCACCCACATGGTAGTCACCATTGTAAGACAAATTGCTAAATGGTCTTATTAATAAAAAACCTGGAGCCAGATATCGGGGTAAAAACTGAGAGATCAGAAAAGCAGAAAGAAGCCACTTGGAAATCCTCAGCCAAAGAGACCTACCTACTCCCTGCATACCCACGCCTATATATGCTTTTCTGTTCTGCATCTCACTTCCTCTCTCCGCCCAGCTACATCACTTCCTGTCTGTCTGTACAGACCTCCAGACCTCTGGGTTAGTGCTGAGATTAAAGGCGTGTGTCACCATGCCTTGCTCTGTTCCCCAGTGTGGCCTTGAACTCACAGAGATCCGGATGGATCTCTGCCTCCTGAATGCTAGGATAAAAGGTGTGTGCTACCATTGCCTGACTAGTATGTTTAATATAGTGGCTGGCTTTTTCCTCAGATAAGCTTTATTAAGAGTGCACAATATATTGGGGGACACAATATATCACCACACACTATCTATAACTTCATTCCAGGGGATCCAACACTCTCTTCTGACCATTACAGGCACCATACAAGTAGGCAAGATACACATTAAGTAAAATCTAAAAAATGAGATTTTTTAAATCTGAGAGACAAAGTTTTTTGTCTTTTAACACATCTGTTTGGGACATTCAGTAGTGTCTTGGTCCATTTTTTGTTGGTATAACAAAATACCACAGACTGAGAATTCATCTCTTAGTTCTGAAGGCTATACAGTCTAATATCAAGGTGTCGGTGTCTGACAAAACCTCTAGTTCTGTGGTCACTCAGCAGAAGGCAGGTGGACAAGAACTTGCTAGTGAAATGGGTAGATGAGGGAAACTCATTATTAAAGAATTGAAGTGGACCCAGCCTTCATGAGCTAATCATCCCTTAAAGGGCCCATCTTTTGACATGGTCACAATAGGGATTAAGTTTCCAGCATATGAACTTCGTTTGGTGAACACTTCCAAACCACCCCTAAAAGACAAATTAGCTTTGGAGATGTTTGTGAATTAGAAAAAAAAAATTCACCAGTTTCAGGGGAAATGTGTCTACAGGTAAAGAACTTGCTGATCAAATATCACCCTTAGTTCAGGTCCCCAGCATTATCTGAAAGCCAGGCATGGTGGTATCCCCTGTGGCTCCAGCACCAGGGAGGCAGACACAAGAGGATCTCAGGGGCTTGCTGGCCAGCCGGTCTAGTTGAAACTGAACTTGGAGTTCAGTGAGAGACCTTGCCTCAACAAAATAAAAAGGCAGAGAAGCAGTTGAGGAAGAAATGGTCAATCCCTGGCTTCCACATACATACACATAAGTGAGCAAACATAGAGAAGCTTACCTGTGCATGTGCACACATGTGCACCACTCACAAACATGAACAGTCAATTTATCTGTAATACTGCATTTAGAACCTTTTCTAGAGCTAATAAACATAAGCTTGGTAGCCTGAGCATGGCTGCTGACTTAAAGCCCAGAATGTATCTTTTTCAGTTCCTGTTAAACAAGGATAATCTGAAGCACTTTGCTTTCCTGGGGCTGTGTTAGCATGGTCATTGTTCTACCTTTTCTGCTCAGTGACACAGTGTGATTGTAGACTGATCTTGGTTTCTTTACTATCTAGAAGAACATCATGGCAGTTTATTATTTTGATTCCATTATATAAATAGGACCTGAGGAACAGGAAGTATCTATTATCCTACATACTTTAGAAAGACCATTAAGGCAGATGTGGTCTGGCACATATAGTCATGGCCATTTAGGACTTAAGATGGGAGATCCATGAGCCTAGGAGTTTGGGACCAAACTGAGCAAAAGTATTTCAACTCATTCCTTAAAACAAAACAAAAACAAATTACCCTTATACCAGAGGGTGAAACATACCACATGAAACCATGTGGTCCTGGCACATTAGTAAAATTTATCCATCTCAGAGGATGATTTGATGTGCTCAGCTGTCCTGTTTGGATTTTGAAGACAATGTACTACATTCACTGCTCTTTGGTCCTTTCCCTCGTGACACATGACTACCAGTTTTCATGGAACCTGGAATGACCTAACACCTGGTTGATGACCCATGCTATGCCATACAGTGTCTTGATACTTGGGCTTTAGGGCTCAGCAGACCTGATGGTAAACACAAATATGATATGGAGTTTCTTGCAAACCCCAAATGAGAATTGCAGCACTAAGGATGCTACCTAGGATTCTGGAATATGAACATGCCCGATCTGTGATGACTACATTACTAAAAGCCGACTCTTGGCTTATTACCAAGCATTTGGTAGATATTTAACACCAGACTATGGGATACTAAGTGACTTGGTGACATAAACTGGTCCTTAGGAACTGTGTGTTATCTAGTTTACTGAATTACAAGTGCAGGCATCAGAATTTGATTGTTGAACTGAATAGTACATACTGGAAAAGCTTGGCATGATCTGGAAGCACAGGTAAATTTCTAACGAGCTTCCATGGTGTCTGCCCACCCCACACCCCTTTTCTTTTACTTACATATTCTGGCTCAGGGTCATTTAGTGGAGGGAGAACGTGTGCAGACCTGGTTTATTAATAGTCAGCATTCTATGTTAGCACCAATGTGAAGTAGCTTGCTGCTGATTTATGGCCCTGATTCCACAAAGAGGAATGACAGTGAAGAGAGATTCTCCCAGTGGATACAACGTTGATAGTACATTTCATTGACCTTTTCGTTAGGAAGGAAAATTGGCCTGAGGTATGAATCAATATTGATTTATGCACAGTAGGTAATACTTTGGTCAGTGACTTGGAAAGAGGATTAAAATTAAGGAAGTTGGTAGATAAGGTATGGGTGGGTTATTAGAATTACACAGAACGTGAAAATATGTGAACCGTGTTACCCCCCACCTGAGGGTTTCCACCCTGAGAAGTGAGTGATTCTTCAAGATGATCTGCCCTGTAGATGTCAGCCAGCCAGTCTCTTTCCCAGTCACTGTAGTGCTTGCTTAGTTGCCCCAAACGGCAATAAGAACTTAAGCTAAATAGACTTAACAGTGTGGATGTCTGTTTGCCAGCTGTAATTCAGTATTGTCATTATGGAGTGTTTAACATGCTTTAGCAGAGGCCAGTACAGCGACTCCAGTCTGATATTGCTCCCTAGATCAGCCAGCCATCTGATGGTAATCTGATTGTACTAGATGGTTTCTATTTTGATGGGAAAGGCCTCCACAGAAACAGACACATACTGCACAGAGTTTGTCTTTCCTGTCCACAAACTCCTTCTAGTGTCATAACCCATGGGCTCATAGAACACCTTGTTTCGCCTCCATGTATCACTGTCTTTGGACAAGAAACTGAGGTTGCTAAGAATGCGGTGTGCCAGTACAGTCCTGCCTTTGGAGTTAGGTGCTTGGCCTCGCACCCATGAATCAGAAATGGCTAATTTGATATAATGGGAGGGGGTGTCTGCTGACTGAGATGTGGTCTCCACGAAGATATGGCATACAAATTAACCCAGTATTCATATTTTGTCATGTAACCCACGATCAGAATTCATGGGCTTGTGAACCAAGGATTAGAAATCTCATTGATTTTAGATTATTCCTAATAATTATTGGAGAGTTTTTGTCCTTATAACTTATTCTTTGTAATTTTGTCTCTACACACTGGGCTTAGTTATTGTTCCACAAAGGGAGGAAACTATATCTGGAGCCCGTTAATACTCATGTTAGCTAGAATAATAATGTTAATGCTCAAGCTAGAGCCAGTAGCCTGGTTCATACGATGGAAGCCCCAAGTAAAGAATGAAAGAAAGTACAAATCTTGATCTTCTTTTGAAGGCACCATGTTCAGTGTTCATGTTATTCCATGAGAGGGAAATACTTTCCTTATTTAAGCCACTAGAATTTGTTTTACAGCAGCCCAGTTTACTCCCTAACTAGTATAATCCATGATATGTTGAGCTGATGAATTAGCCAAGGTCAACCTGTCTTCAAACAAATTTTCATATGAGAGCAATATCCTATTTTATTTAAGCCTTTTTGAGATACATGTAAAAGCATGTTGATCGATACAAATGCCTCTTTAAATTTGCTTATTATAGACTCTATAACATAAATGGTACATCATAGACTCTTTAATATGGAGGGAAGCATTAATTTGGGCATTAGTGATAGAAAAACTCCTGGCATAGGGAGGACTTTATTTATGATAAGGCAAAATGAATGTGAGAAAGGACCAATAGAAGGAAAATTGAGGATACAGAGTAGAAAACAGTTTATATAAGATGTTAGAGATTCAAAAGCTTTACCTCAGAGTTGATTGATGTAGAATGTACCAGTCCTTCTTCCTTATGACCATAGTATTCCATCATATGGATATTCTACATTTGTTTACCCATTAGTCATTTGGCATTTGAGTTGTGTCTTATGTAGCTAGTCTTTCTTGTCAGACTTTCTTTGGACCCCAGTCCTCAAATAATGATGCAGAGACTTATTATTAATTATGAAAGTTTAGTCTTTAGCTTAGGCTTGTTCTCAACTAGCTCTTATAACTTAAATTAACCTGTTTCTACTAATCTACATTCTACATGGCTTTTTACATCTCTTCCATTCTGTACATCTGTCTCCCTCTGTGTCTGACTGTGTTCCCCACTTTACCAGATTCTGACCCTCTGAGTTCCTCTCTCTGCCCAGAAGTCCTGTCTATTCTCACCTGCCTAGCTATTGACCATTCAACTCTTTCTTAAACCATTCAGGTACCTTAGGCAGATGAGGCCAAAGACAGACACATCTTCACATAGTGTAAACAAATATCCCACAACAGTCTTAGTTAGGGTTTTATTCCTGTGAAGAGACACCATGGCCACGACAACTCTTATAAAGGAAAACATGTAATTTGGGCTAGGTTACAGTCCAGAAGTTTAGTCCATTATTGTCATGGCAGGATGCATGGCAGCACGCAGGCAGACATGGTGCTGGAGAGGTAGCTGAGAGTTCTGCATGTGAATTGGCAGGCAGCAGGGAAAGAGAATGACACTGGGCCTGGCTTGAACATCTGAAACCCCAAAGCCCACCCCAATGCCACACTTCCTCCAACAAGGCCACACCTCCTAATAGTGCCACTTTCTACGAGCCTGTGGAGGTGAGTTTCAAACCACCACGAGTTGCGTCTACTTTTTCATATTATTAACACTAACGTTGCTGTATGAGCTTCTGTGCGGACTTCCCCTGTAATTTCTCTGGGATGCACACCTAGGAGGAGAATTGCTGAGTCACACAGTGATCCTGTGTTTAGTTTGCGGAAGGACCGGACTCCTTTCTCATTGCTGCAGCATTTTATGTTTTCACATGCAGTGTGTGAAGGTCTTAGTTTTCCTGCCCACTCATCAGTGCCTTCTATCGTCTCTTGGGTATAGTCACTCCAGATGGGAAGTGGTATCATGTGGTTTTGCATTTCTGGAATGAGTGCAGATGTCATCATTTCATGTCCTACTAGCCATGTGGTTCACTTGGGACATACGAAACATCTTAAGTTTAGCTACTTAAAATTTCAGATTATTTGTATTTTTATTGTGTTATACTAATACTTTATATTACAATTCAGTGTCTCAGAGTTCATTCTGTCCTCCCCCTCCTGTCTTCTAAACCTTAGGTAACTCTATCTCTGTCATTATGTGCTTTACATCTCTTTAATCCTAGTGCACACATAGTTTCTAACCATGTGTGCTAAGCAAACAGAACAACAAAAGGGTGCAGTTCTTGTATTTAGTTCCTGTTGGTTTAACTTTTTTTTTCAGGTTCTCATTATGTAGCTCACTTTGGCCCAGAACTTACTTATTCAAGACTAGCCTTGCCCTTGAAATCCTCTTTCCTCCCAAGTGTTGGGTTAAGTTGACTCTTACTTTATTTTATTGATTAATTTTTACATTTACTTATTGTTTGTAGGAGAGGGTGTATAGAGGTCAGAGGATACATTGCTGGAGGTAGTGCTTTTCTTCTATTGTGTAGGTTCAAGGACTGAACCCAGGCTGTGAGGCTTGGCAGCAAGTGCCTTTCCACGCTGAAGTGCGTGGCTGGCCTCCACTTTTGTTTTAGATGGAGTTGTGCAGCTGGACTTTAGTTCCTTCCACATTGTACTTGATCCTGGCCAAAGTGCTAAAAATAATTCCGTCCACATCCTGGTTAGTTCACTTATTTATTTTGGAGACTGTGAAACAGTGTCATGGCTGTAAGAGAATTATGTACACAAGTTATGCGTGGAGAATATGAGTACCCACAGCCCTTCCTGCCATTTCCTTTCTCCTGCTCCTGCCTACCTCTCGTCAGCAACCTGTCTCAGTACCTTCTGAGTTAGTTTTACCATGTTCATTGCACAGATAAATAGAAACATTATTTTATAGAATTTCTATTTTATGGGAGGGTATATTATTATTTGATCCATCTTCTACTTAAATGGGTGGAAATTAATTTTGACAGTTGATAATGACCAACTGAATTTTTAAGGACTCATAACAGTGCATTGTGCAGATAGATCACATTTTATTCAACCAATCCTCAATGTGTGGGCATTTCACTTGCTTCTGGTGTTTTACAGTTATAACCCCCACACAAACATAACAAATAACTCTTTATGTTTATTTTCATGTAGTTTAAAGTATTTCCTTGGGGTTTATTAAGTTAATGGTTAAAAGTAAATAAAATCCAGAGGCCAGGGATGGTTGTGCACATGTTTAATCCCAGCACTCAGGAGGCGGAGGCAGGAAGATCTCTGAGTCAGAGGCCAGTGTGGTCTACATAGCAAGTTTCAGGACATCCAGGGCTGCAGAGTGGGACCCTGTCTCAAAATACAATACAATACAATACAATACAATACAATACAATACAATACAATACAATACAATACAGCCAGGCATGACAGTAGCACATGCTTATAAAGGATTACTCAGGAGTTGTAATCAGGAAAACTAGGGGTTTAAGGCGATATCCTGTTGTAGATAAGTATTCCAGAAATGCCTACTGACAGAATCCAGAAACAGTGACACCCCAGCAGCAGGAGCACAACCTGAAAGGAGCCCAGAGTGCCCAGAGAAATGCCAGTCCTGAGGCAGGGCAAGAGGAGGGAATCCTGAAACATTTCCTTGTGCCAAAAACCAGGAAGTGCCTAATACAAATGAGGCAAATGTTACAAACACAGGAGCAGACTCAAAGAGGCTCTTTTAGGGTAAATCTAGGGAATTTCCAACATTAAAACGAACAGGAGGACTGAAGAGATGGCTCAGTGGATAAGAGCACTTGCTGTGTACATATGATGACTTGAGTTCAGATCTCTATTGTGTAAAAGCCAAGTATAGCGCTGGTGCCTATAACCCCAGTGCTAGGTCGGGGAGAGACAGCAGGATCTTAACCCTTGCTAACAGGCAGCCTAGTCTAGTTGGTGAGCTCAGGGCTAATGAGAGACTCTGTCTCGATGAGTAAGGCAGAGAGTGACAGAGCAGGACCCTGGGCGTCCTCCTCTGACCTACACAAGCACCAACATCTGCACACATATGCATGCACACTTGAAAATTAAGTAAGGGTGGCAGTGAACCGTCTTTAAAGAGTTCGTGAATCTATAGTTCTTTTTCTGTTGCTGTGACACAACACCATGACCATGCTGGCTAGTTTTATGTCAACTTGTCACAAGCTAGAGTTAACTCAAAGGAGAGAGCCTCAATTGAGAAAATGCCTCCATATGATCTGGCTGTAGGGCATTTTCTTAATTAATGATCAGTGAAGGAGGACCCAGCCCATTGTGTGTGGTACCATCCTTGGTTCTGGGTTAGTTATATAAGAAAGCAGGCTAAGCAAGGGAGCAAGCCAGTAAGCAGCTCCCCTCCATGGCTTCTGCATCAGCTCCTGCCTCTAGGTTCCTACCCTGTTTGAGTTCCTGTCCTGACTTCCTTTGATGAGGAACATTGAGTGATGTGGAAGAGTCAGCCAACTAAACCCTTTCCTCCCCAACCTGCTTTTTGGTCATGGTGTTTCATCATAACAACAGAAACCCTAACTAAGACAATGACCAAGGCAACTTAAAGGAAGGGTTTGTTTTGAGCTTCAGTTCTACAGAGATAAGGGTCCATTACCATCTAGGCTGAGAAGCATGGCAGCAGGCAGGCAGGGTGGTAGGAATAGCTAAGAGCTCACATTTCCAACTGCAAGTATCAAGCAGGCTCTCAGAACCTGCCCTTAGTGACATACTTCCTCCAGCAAGGCCACATCTGGTAAACCTACCAAAACAGTGCCACCAAATGAAGACAGAGTGTTCAAATGCTCAAGATACTTGGGAGATACCTCATTCAAACCACCCTAGTGTTGCTCAGTATATAAAAGTGTGTGTATGTGTGTGTATGTTTGAAAGAGAGAGAGCTTCTAACTGTAAAAGTAAAAGAAATTATAGAATTATTTTTAAATTTCCATTTAAAATAATTAATATAAAAGTACTTCAGACAAGAATGCCAGGATTACGGAAATCAAGGGGTAAAAAGTCCTTGGACAGCAGTTGAAGACATACTGTATGCACAGTCATTTACTGAAGGTTTTTTTGTGATGTCCAGTTTCATAGTATTTACCCATAAATTCCTTCACTAAGAGGGAGAATGGCTTCTACAAAAGTGAGGACTTGTTGTAACATGCGCTAAGTAGAGACCATGGGTCTGGTCATTGAGAGGCTGGCAGTGTGTGGATCAGTAGAGTGTGGACAGGACAAACTGAGGAGGTGAATGGGATGGAAGGATCTAGTGGTCAGAGTGTGAAGGGGTGGGTCTACAGGATGCTGACCACACCAAAGTTTGGGCAGAGAGGCAGAGACACTTTTTAAAAAGTAAGAACATGTTTTAGTATTTGTTGCATTTTCCTTGAGATTTGCTGCAACCTTTATAGCTGCCCGAGCATCCTGCACCTGACGATGGAGCCTGTTCCCAATGTCTGCTGTCAGACTGTGTGACTTCAGACTGGCTTTGCAACCTGGAGATGTTCCATTAGACACTGAGCAGTTACAGATTACAGTTAATCTCTAGCTTACTTTGATCTAAATTAACCTAATTATACGACTCAGACTTGCTTAGTGTACATTTACAACAATACAAGGTATCTTCTTTTTAAAATATGACCTTCTAAAATGAAAACTTAAAAGATGCCTGGAGGATAATGCAGAGCGCTTTAATTTGTCCAAATGTTGCTAGCGTGTGTTGGAGCAGACAGAATAATGATGGTTTATGTGTTTCTGTCACTAGATAATGCTTTTAAAATCTGTGAGTGTGTGCTGGGGGTGCTGTTTGTGTGTGTGTGTGTGTGTGTGTGTGTGTGTGTTGAAAATGTTGCAGTATATAGTCTGCCACGGTCTTCACAGTTTAGGGGTGGGCCAAGGTACAGAGGGTGTGACGCTGGTATTTGTGTGAACTCCAGCTGGTGATGCTGAGTTTGGTTCATCCGCTTTCTCCTCCCTTTTCCTCCCCGGTCCTTCCCACCAGCGCCACAGCAACATCCTCAGAGTCTGAGCGAACTGCGCCCAGAGCGGGCACAGAGCCTCTTACTGCCAGCAACCTGCGGCCCTGGAGACGACCACAGGCGCAGTGACAGCACCTCGCCACCACCAGCCCAAGGACCGCCATGGCCAAGAGCCGCAGGGACAGAAACAGTTGGGGTGAGTAGCAATCGGTAACTTGTGCAGCCTTCAGAGGGTCTGGTCCTCTGTTTTCTGCTGCCGAGCGCCTGCCTCTGCAGACTGCTCGCTGCTGAAGGAATCGCGCTGTCACCAGTGCTGAGCCTAGTGCAGGCCGGGCCTGCGGCTCCTTCTCCATTCCGTGCCGCCGCCGCCTCCCAGCATTTGGACAGCACCCTACGGACTCAGAGCTCTGGGCTCCGCCCTAGAGATAGGTTAGAAGGTTGGCACACAAGGTGGTCTAGAGCTGTGGTTGTGGGCGAAGAGGGGCAAAGGGTCGATCTGGAGCAGGTGGAGCCCCAGTCTGCTTCCTGGGGGCAAGGGCTTATTCAGATGCTGGCGGGCTCTGGGCGGGCAGTGGAACAATGAGGCGGAGCGCGCGAGCTAGGACACTGCGCTGCAGATGCGTCTCAGCAGCCTGGGATATGGGGTACCCTCCTGAGAGTCCCTAGCACTGCACACTTACTTCAGTTTGGGGTTAGTGGAGGAATCGGGGAGAAGGCGAGCAGAATTGGGGTTTGTAGCCTGCCGCCCAACCCGGATCTATTCAGACTAGCCTCAGGACTGGCTTTGTTCTTCGATTTTTACCTTGTGGAGATACTGGGTTCATGATTCAGCACCGGGCCTAAGGAAGGGCTGGGCCCAGTGGGTTCACGCGCGAGTGGGTGGGCGGTGCTCACGCAGGCAGAAGGGAGAGGAGCGCAGCGATGCAGGAGAAACCGCGCCCCGCCCGCTTTGCTGTTCCAGACCAGATCTGGAGGAGTGTGGGCAGGCTGGGCGGCCTTGTCGGGTTGGGCTCCCTATTTCTTGCAGGCACAGTGGTTAGCTCATCAGCATCTTAATTAAAGCCCTATAAACACAGTTTATGATCGGAACCAGTGTGGATCTCCAACCACCGACAAGGTGGTGTATAGAGAAACATTGTGTTCTACTGGCTTTGCATTGTTATTGTTTTGAAAGTTCACGCCCACTAGGAGTGCTCCTTGCTGCTCTGTCTCCAGCTCGGTTTCTGTCTTTCTAAGAGGATAGATGTACCTTCTAGTTGGTTATTTCTGTTTCCTTTTGTCAAAAGATCATAATGCCTCCTTGCCTCCTGTTGGTGTGGTGGTCACAAGATCAGCCCCTCCTGTGGGCAAGGCTTGCGTTTGAGAGAGTACCCTAGAGCCCTGGTTGCTGTGGAGAGGTGGAGCAGGCAGGCAGTAGTTGACTAAATTTAAGAGAAGCAATTTCATTTCCCCAGATCACCAAGCCTGAATTTCAGTTTTGCAGGCACAGTCTTTGCTTCCTTTGAAAACTTGGGTAAGGTCTCCAGTGTCCCTTTCCATTCCCGTTCTGGTTCTGGAATAGGAATTTGAACACTATTGACCATTCACGGTGAAGGTGCATATGTTCAATTCAGATTTTTGTCTTGATCCCTGGATTGGATCGTTGACTCCACCCTGCCAGGAGCCAGACATGTAGCTGTTTATTCTAAGAATTCTTCTTTATTATGTTTTCACTCATTCTTCTTCAGTATTTGGTTACAGGTTTCTTAGGTAGCCCACCCCCATGCCATTCTCAAATGAGATTTACATAAGAATAAATTGGAACATTAATAGAAATGAAGGTTCCCACAGCATCCAGCCAGGGGTTTTGAGTCAACAGGTCTGAATTAGGGCCTAGAAAGGTGTGTTTTGACTAGTATTGGAGGTGGCAAAGGAGCAGACAGTCTGTGATGTTACTTTGAGAAGCAGTCTCTTGGCTCATTTATGTTTGATAGAATTATCTTCCGAACAGTTTACTCCAAAATCATCAGGACAATATAAACGTGATAGATTAGGGGGACATGCCAGAGTCATGTGCCCACTGGAAACTCCCATTGAAGATAAACACTGCAATTGTGGAGTGTGACCTCAGGGTCCTGTGGGAATGCTTCATGACTTAGGTTTTTACTTGCTGTGAAGTATATATAAAATCAATCATTTAAGGATTGTAGCAGTAAGAGGTAGAGGTTTTAACAAAGATGCTAAATTCCATTTTATTTACAACGTCTGGTATAGTGCCGTGTGCCTAGCACACAGTAGGTATTTAATGACAGCAGTAGAGGCTTACACCATTGAGATAACACCATGTGAGGCAGACACTCTGATCTCCACTTTTTATGTTTAATGGCAGGGCTGTGAGTGCTAGATGGGCGTGTCCAGCTCTGTTTCAGATTCTTTGATCTTCACCTCTGTTTCAGGTGAACCACCTCTTTGAGTAGAAGGTGATTCTGTCCACAGTTGCGCAGGACTCCATTTCCCATGCAAATTCATTTTCGTTATCCCATTTTGTCTTTAGCCTTTTAAATAATTGTGTTTACTATATTTTGCAGATGGAAAAAAATGGAACTCACTGGTAGGATAAATGACTTAGTTAAAAATCATATATTTTGTGAGTTAGAGAACTATGGTTAGAAGCAAGAGTTTTCTTCTGATTTACCTTTTGTAGCTGATAACGTGGAGTGTTTTTACAAATGAGTGAGTTGGGGTATGAGGTGGGGAAAACAGGTTCTCATAAGAAGCTGCAGGTCTCTCTTCTGAGAAAATAGTCTGTTGATACTTAAAGAGCAGTGCAGTGGTCCTTCCAGCTCGCTGTCGTCAGAGATATCATAAAGAAAAAATACAGAGACCAAGTGGATAACCCAGACCTGGGAAATGCAGTGATCCCCAAGGAAAGAACAAGGCAGGCCTTTGCCAGTCTGTACCTAAAAGTTCAGGACCCTGTAGAACTCTGAGATGGTATCTTCACGAGGGAACGCTGCCTTTTAGGTCTTGCAGAGACCAGGGAGGCTAGAGAGTAGAGACACTTGTATTGTCCGCCAGAGTTGGAGGTTGTGTTGAGGATCATACTTGGAGACAGCACTGGGAAGCCTGGTGTGAACAGAACTGAGAATCCACCACCTGAACTCGAATCTGCGTGCAGGTAGTTTGAGTATATGTAAGCACTTAAGAGACAACTTTTCAAGGGTAGGCATTGTTATTATTGTTTTAATGATTGGGAAATCTGAGATTAGAGACGCTAAGGAACTTGCCAGAGGCACCTTGGTTTCTGTGTTCTAGAGCTAGGATTTAAGTCAGGATTGGTTGTTCCCACAGACCCTGTACTAGCAGCTAGAGCAAATGCCAGAAGCTGTCACAACAAGCTTATCTAGGGCTGAGCTGGTAGAAGAGATCAATGCTCTATAAACTCAATCACCTTGGACTAGAAAAGCAGATAAAGTGTGCTAGTGTGGGAGGTAAAGGGGACAGATGAGTATCAGAAACAGTAGCCCAGAAAGCAGTCTTTCAGTGCAGGCTGGAGGACATCTGCCCCAAACAGAGCAACAGTGTAGACTTGTTTGTTTATTTCTGTTACTTTAACTTCCTCAAAAACTTGAGATACAACGTAAGAATTTAGTCTTTACAGTTTGACAAAAACTGACAGGACAATAACACCTTACAAAAACGTTTGAAATAAAGTTTTAACTTGGGCTGCCTTGAAACAAAAGTTGTCTTGAAAACAAGAAATTTCTATTTGTAGAAAAGGCATTTGTGGGAATTTTAGGTTAGGAAATTTTGGGTTTCTGGTTTTGTTTTTGAGGGGAAATTAACAACAATATGGATATAATACAATTATGAGCAGAACTGTGGTAAATGGGCTAATATTGAAGAAGGAAGATATGAAAGTTATAATTTAACAAATTTGCTAAGTGTATTCTTGAAGCTTGGGAGTGAGAGAACTGAGATGTGAAAAATAGAGTGAATGTGAGTCATCAGACCTGAGGTCCACTGGTACAGCCAATCATGAGCATTGAATGGGGGTGGGAGAGAAAGTTAGAATTTGAAGTGGACCAAAGAAAATAAAGAAGTACTGTGTAATTAGAAAGGATTGTTCCTAGGGTCTTAGATCAAAGACCAGGTCTGGATCCAACTCTAGGTTTTGATCTAGAAGAAGCTTTCAAAGGTGTGACACAAGATCCTGATGTCAGTCCCACTGCCAGGTCTCAGAGCTGAGATTGTCTCAGAGGACACAGCTGCTTTTTCCCATGTCTACTCGGGGGTGTGGTGTTGGGAATCAGGAAACCCTGCTGTCTTGGAACGTGTGAGCAGCGTTTGTACAGCATAGAAAAAGACTGGAAAGACATTTTCTTTAGGTAATTCCCATTACTGATGTGGTATAAGTGTTTAAATGAGTTTGCCTTTGTGTGTTTAGGAAATACAGATGATGTCAAAGAAGCTGAAGAATGTTCTGGTGAAATGTGGTTAATTAGAGTAGAACAGAGCTGATGTCTCTCTGGCAGAAAGAACACATGCCCAGCACCAGGCATTTACTTGGGAGAACTCTGCATGTCAGATCACACTGTCGGGATTATCATGACAGGGTGTGATGGAGGCTGTGATGGTCTGGATGGCTGTGGTCAGTCATATACGGGAGGACATGGGAAAGCTGGTGGGTTAGGAGTCACTCAAGACAGAGGTCAGATCTACATAGGATGCCACACTCTCTTACTATAGTCCTGGAGGGTACAGAATGTACAGAGTGCATTCCAGGTCAGCATCCCACTCTCTTCCTGGCTCCTGAAGTGTGAAGTTGACTTTGAAAACTGCCGTAGAGCTGGGCTATTGTTATGGTCACTACTGCTTGTTGTCTCCTGTTTAGAAAGTGGCCACGACCAGCTGTGTTAGTCACTTTTCTTGCCTTCATGAAAACCCGCCTGAGAACACATCCTAAATAAGAAGAAGGGAGACAGCCCACCAAGATAGGAGGCGTGGCCTCAAAAACACAAGGTGATCAACAGGAAGCAGGAAGAGCAGACAGGAAGTAGAGCCTCGCTATAAAACCTATGGTCCACTCCCATTGACCCACTTCCTCCAACAAGCCTCCACCTCCTAAAAGTCCACAGCATTGCCACACAGTGCCACCAGTGGGGAGCCACGTGTTCAAACACGTGACCCTGGGAGGGATGTTTTTCTTCAGACCTTGTCCTCATGAAACAAAACCACAAATTTCTAAATTTCTGTTAGGTCACGTGTACTGTATGACACATACACACACACACACACACACACACACACACACACATATATATAAAACATGTGCTGCATGACACACACATTTATATAATATGTACTGTTTGACACACACACACACACACACACACACACACATATATATAAACATGTGCTGTATAGTCTTACCTCCTGAAGTTTTCTCATTTAACTTGATTCCACTGCTTCTTTCCAAATACAGTTTTCATATGTGTACACACACACACACACACACACCACTCACACATATATATGCACACACATGTACACACATGCACATGCCAATGTACTCACACATGCATGCACAAATGCATGTGCACACACATGTAGGTGGAGTTTCTCTGTGTTTCAGCAGCCACTCCCCAAATAACCACGCAGAAAATTATTATTAATTATAAATGCTCAGCCAGTAGCTCAGGTCATTACTAGCTAACACTTTAAATTAACCCATATTTCTTATCTACCCTCTGCCACATGGTGGTACCTTCTTTCAACATGGCACGTTCATCTTTTTCTCTGCGTCTGCTTGAGACTCTCGTCATCCTCTGTCAAGCTGTCCCACCTACATCTCCTGCCTTGCCACCGGCTAGTCAGTTTTTACTAAACCAATCAGAAGGCACCTTGGCAAAGACACATCTTCACAGTGTACAAAAAGATTATTCTATAACACACACACACATTCACATGCACACACATGGACACATACACAAACACTCACAAACACACACACATGTAAACATGTATGCACACATGTACACACACACACACACACACACACACATACACGCACAGGCACACACAGACTTAGGTTCTGATACCAAGTTGTTTTGATGACTCCCGGGTTATACCTTTGTCCCCTTATCAAACTTACCTTTAGTCCAGACTAACTATAAATGAGATCCTGTGCTCACTGGGAAAATCATCCACCCCAAGATATTTCCACTCTTGAAAAGGTTTTTTAGGTTTGAAAGCTTTTCTTCTTTACCATAACAATTCATATGAATATCTTTATGAAAAGAGCATATAAAATACACATATTCAGCTTTAAAGTAATGATGATCCTGTGTCCCCTCCCTCCAGCTGAACTTTATCCGTTTTCCCTCACTCTACATGTGGCCCTCCTTAGTGGCATCCTCTCCTTCCCCCTACAGAGGTGAACACATTTACACACTCGATGTTCTTGTCCTCCGGATAATTTGAATAGTTCCATTAAGTAAATATATGTCCCTCCCTTCTTAAATCAGGAGCCCAATATGTCCCTAAATAAATAGATGTACCTAAGATTATTTAGTTCTGTTTTTTATTTACTTCTTTCTTGCAGTCTTGGGGAGTGAGCTGTGCCCTGTATCAGTTTGGCAAGCACTCTACCACTGAGCTATATTCTCAGTACATTTTTTGCTTTTTATTTTAAGACTGAGTCTCATTAAGTCTCATTAAGACTAAGTCTCATTAACCGTGAACTCACTCTGTAGCTCAGGCTTACTGTCCTCAACATCCTAAGTAGCTAGCGTTATAGACTTGCACCACCAGGACTGCCTTAGTTTTACACTTAAATTTCTTTTGAAATTAAGATATAATTGCATCGTTTCCCCTTTCTTCTTTCCAACTCCTCTCATGCACCCCTTCTGTGCTCTCTCAGATTCATGACCTCTGTTTCTTTAATTGTTACATAGTATGTAAATGCACATATATTCCTAGCTATGTAAATACATCCTGCTCAGTCCATATAAAGTTACTTGTGTGCAGATAATTTCAGCTGACCATTTGGTATTGGATAGCCAGTTTGGGGGCTCTTCCCTGGGGAAAACTTTCTCCGGCTCTCAGCATTCCTTAGTTGGCTATAGTTCTTTGTCTAGGGTTGAAGCCCCATGAGATCTCCCTCTTCCATGTTAGCGTGTATACTGGTATTGTCTTTGTTCAGTTCTTGTTGAGGCAGCCAGGCTGATGAGATTTAATGGGTGTAGCTTCTGTGACATTTCTAGGAGATGAAATTTCACAGTGTAATATAAATGCAATCTAGAGTGTGCACTTTTCCAAAAGCAAAATATTTTGTTCGCCCTGTCTCCTCATGCACTCTTGGTGTCATAGAGAGTGTTGTAAAGTAGCATGCGGCCTCATCATTTTCTCAGCCCACCTGTACTGACATGTGAGCATGAGTTCCTGTGTTTCTTCATGTTCATGAGTTCCACTCTATGCCTGTTTGTCCTTTGCCCATTCTGTTTTTTTAATCTTCTTGATTTTCTGAATTCTTTATATATCTTTTTGTGCAGATCCTATTTTGTGATATGACTTTTTATGTTTAAATATCGTAACATTAATCAATATTCCCCTTTATGGTTTGTGATTATTTTTTAACTTTCTTTTTATTTATTCTTTGTGTCTTTTACATCATGCCTCCCAATCCTACCCACCTCTCTCCTCCACCCCAGAATAAAATAAAACAAAATTTAAGAGAAAAAAGGGGGGAAAAAAGGGAGAAAGAGAAAGGAAAAATCTTGTCGTGGAAGCTGCAGTATGATGCAGTAAAGCTGCACAGTAAACCCCTTTATCCATACATTTTTACATGCAGGTGTTCATTGCAAAGAATTATTGGTCTGATTTGAGGACCCTGGTCTCTGCTACACCATTGATTCTGGGCCCTCAATGGAACTCTTCCTGGACATCCTGTTGCTGCCCTGTGTCATGGAGGTCCTGCAGCCCTGGGTCCACAGGACCAACACTCCCCTCCAGGGTGGTTGAAGGGTTGGTCAGCCTGCCAGCCCTCCCTTGTCCTCACCACCAGGGGGAGCTCTTCTGCATTATCCTGGCTAGTTCACCCCTTGCAGCAATGAGCAAGGGGCAGGACCAGTTCTCCTGCTTTCACATCCTCAGGGTCAGGTTCTCCCACACCTACACTTTCAGGGCCAGCTCTACTGTGTTGTCCAGGCGAGGTATAGGGGCCACTCTTCCAAGTGCTGCAGCTGATGAGGGGCAGTGACAGCTTTCTCACTTTTATGACCTCAGGGCCAGCTCTTCCACATGCCTCAGGTATTGATGGGTGGTGTGAGGGGGAAGGGCATGGCAGATAAGTGGGGTGTGGCCAGCTGTCCCACTCTCAGCCTTCGGGCTACCTCACCCGAGCCTATACCAACAGGGTCAGCTCTACTGTGCTGCCTAGGCATGGAGCAGGGCCCACTTTCCTGAGTGCTACAGCTCGCTCATCTGTCACAGGCAGTAAGGGGCAAAGGGTCAGGGGGGCATCTTTGCCCCACCCACACCTCTGCATGACAGATTTGTAGTGGGGACAGCTCTCCCACACACATAACTTCCGGGCTGACTCACCCACACCTCTGCCAGCAGAGCCAGGTGAGGTGCAGGGCCTGCTCTCCCGAGTGTTGCAGCTGGTGGGGTCAGAGACAGCTCTCCTGAGCTTATGACCTCAGGGCCAACTCTCCCACCTGGCTTAGGCATTGATGGGGACATCTCTCCCCCGCCCATGCCGCCACAAGACAAATGAGTAATGGGACAGCTCTCCCATGCTCACAACTTTGGGGCTGGCTCACCCACATCTCATGGTTTGTGATTTTTATAGCATAAGAAATTTTCCCATATCCGAAAGTTTAAACATAGTCTCTTACTTGATTTTAAAGATTGCACTTACTTTTTTCAGTATTTTTTTATTGTAAAATATACATAACACAATTTTACCATTTTAATCATTTTAAGTGTTTGGCTCAGTGACACTAAATACTCATATTGTGTATCACCACATCCATTTTAAATTAATTCTAAAACTGAAACTGAAACTCCTCACCTATTAAGCACACTTCCCCATCCATTCTCCTCTCAGCCCCTTAAGACTAACATTGGATTTTCTTTCTCTGTGATTTTGACTACCATAGGTGCTTCATATAAATGCAATGTTATGTTTTGTAATTGACTTGTTCACTTGATTCTTTTCTATGCTTAATTAGATTTTAGCATATGTCAGAATTCTCTTCCCTTGTAAAGACAAGTGATGTTTCATTGTGCATATACAATGAACAAAACAATACATATACAATGTACAAACA
Source organism: Peromyscus eremicus (assembly GCF_949786415.1). Lineage (NCBI taxonomy): Eukaryota > Metazoa > Chordata > Mammalia > Rodentia > Cricetidae > Peromyscus > Peromyscus eremicus. The sequence continues at coordinate 68,000,673 of NC_081430.1, forward strand.
AAATATACAGCATATTTTGTTTATTCTTCCATCAGTAGATAGGCATTGGGTTGTTTCCATGCTTTTGCTATTTGTTGTAAATGTTTCTGTAAAAATTGATGTGCAAATTGTTTTTGAGACCTCATGTCTTATATTTTTTTCTTTAGGAAAGGATAATCTTAGGCCCTTTATTTTTACAAATTGTAGAATTATCTGGGTGTTGGGGGGTGTCTCATCCTGAGGGCACCACTTCCTTTAGTCTATGTCTCCTTACCTTTTTCAGTACAAACCTTGGCTCCAACATAAATTTTCTGAGACTTTTTTTTCTCCTCAAACTGTATGTTTTCTATTTCTTTTTGCCCTACTTGCGCTTTTTATTGTAGATCTGCACAAGAGTGATCACAAATACCATGCGACATATCAATGGTAGACTGTCTTGAAATCTCCTCTGCCAATAAAATTAGTCTAAAACTTTTCAATTTAGTTTGAGGCAGATTTTTAGGACAAGGGCAAAAATTAGCCACATTCTTTGCCAAAATAACGTAAGAGTGATCTCTAGCCTAGTTGCTAATATTATCCCCCCAACACCTTGAAACCTCTTGAGCTGGGCTGTAGCCAGAGGCTTTTCTGCATCCAGTCCAGTCCTTCAGCCACTTGTAAAATAGTTGCTCAGAGGCTTATATTAATTATAAATGTTTGGCTGATGGCTCAGGCTTATTACTAGCTAGCTCTTATATCTTAATTAACCCATTTCAGTCTGCTGGCATGTTGTTCTTTGGGCAGCTGGCTGGCTGGCGTCTCTCTTGACTCTGCCCTTCTTTTTCCCTGTATTCAGTTTGGCTTTCCCACCTAGCTATGTTCTACTTTTCCATAGGCCAAAGCAGCTTTATTCATCAACCAATAAAAGCAACACATATTCACAGCACACAGAAGGACATCCCACATCACTGGGCCTCCACGGTCCACATAGCTCTCACACTACTGTCTTCTAAGTTCCTACTAGCATGTCCCATTAAGTCCCACTTACCGTGTTCAACCACTTTCCTAATCCAAAGTTCAAAGTTTTCCACATTCCTCCACAAAACAGCATGTTCTAATCCATTATAACAATAGCCCACTCCCTGGTACCAACTTCTTAGTTACTGTTCTGTTGCTGTGGAGAGACAGCATGAATGATCAGGGCAGCTTACAGAAGAAAGAGCATATGAGGGTGAGTCCATGACCATCACGGTGGGGAGCACAGTGGCAGGCAGGCATGGTGCTGGAGCAGTAGCTGAGGTCTTAGAGCCTTATCCACAAGAAGGCAGAGGAAGAGCCAAGTGGTGTGGACTTTTGAAACCTCAAATGCCACCCCCCTAGTGACATACCTCCTCCAACAAGACCAGAGCTCCTACTCTTCCCCAAACATTTCCACCAACTGTAGACCAAGTATTCAAATGTAAGAGCCTGTTGGGACCATTCTTATTCAAACTACCACACACTGCTTTCATTTATTTTGAGTGGATAAACAGAAATATAATTGTTGGATCATTTGGTAATTTTTTGACAAAGTACTATTCTGCTTTACAGCACCTGTATCATTTACACTCTCACTAACAGTGCACTCAAGTTAATCTTTCACACTTTTTTTCTGTAATTTTCAACATTTTTGGTAATCCTTTTTCATAGGTGTTTTTAATTTCATTTAATGTGTGTGGATATTTTGTCTATATGTATATCTGTACACTACATGCATGCCTGGTGCCTAAGGAGGCCAGAAGATGGTATCAGATTCCATGGTACTGGAGTAACAGATGGTCGTGAACTACCATGTGGGTGCTGGGAGTCGAACCCACGTTCTCTGGAAGGGCGGTCAGTGTTCTAACTGCTGAGCCACTTCTCCAGCTCCCACTTGTATTTTTTGTTTGTTTTGTTTTGTCTTAAGCTGTTCGAAAGACTATGGCTCTTTGCTTTGATTTTCACTAAATTGTTGAATTTCCCCTGTCATCTGGTTATGTAAGAGTATTATTTAATTGCCAAAAATATGAAAATTATCTAGTTTTAGGTATTTGTTGAACTTACTAGATTTTTTTTATCCATATATTTCATCAAGTAGGAAGTTTAGTTACTATTTTTCAATTGATCTTTCTAATTCCTACAGTGTATTTCTGGCACACCTGATGGTGTTCTTAGGTTTCTTAGGCTGTATTCACTTTTTAAAATCATCTTTCTTTTTGTGTATATATGCATGTATCTGAGGGTTTTGTGTGTGTGTGTGTGTGTGTGTGTGTGTGTGTGTGTGTGCGCGCCAGAGGTTGATGTCAGGTTGGTTTCTCAATCACTCTCCATCTTATTAATTTTTTTTTCTATGGTTTTTCCAGACAGGGTTTCTCTGTGTAGCTTTGCACCTTTCCTGCATCTCACTCTGTAGACCAGGCTGGCCTCGAACTCACAGAGATCAGCCTGCCTCTGCCTCACAAGTGCTGGGATTAAAGGCGTGCGCCACCACCACCCAGCTTTCCATCTTATTTTTTGAGACAAGGGTCTCTCATGAAACCTGGAAGTCAATCTGGCTGTCAGGACCCAGGCATCCCCTGGTCTCTGCCTCCCATCCTGGGAACATGGCGTGTACCAGTGTACAGGGTTTACATGGCGCTCAGGTCTTCACGGCTTCATAGCACATACTTCACCAACTAAGTCACTCTCAAGACCCCCTTTTCTATTTTTGTTCTTTAGACAGAGTAATTAAAAACTGATCTATTTTCAGTATTTTTTTTAAATTTTTTTTCTTGCTCAAATCTGCTTTTAAACCCTTCCAGTAAAATTTTCATTTCACTTATAATTTCCAGCTATGGAATCTGTTTCCTTTTAAGTTTCTTGTCTCTACTGACATTTGCACTGCATTCCTTCTCTCGTTAAAATAATAATAGCTCTATGTTTGCCTGTGTACTTACTTTAGCTGAGATACTTTCTTTTCTTTTTTTTTTTTTTGGTTTTTCAAGACAGGGTTTCTCTGTGTAGCTTTGCGCCTTTCCTGGAACTCGCTTATGGAGACCAGGCTGGCCTCGAACTCACAGAGATCCGCCTGGCCCTGCCTCCCGAGTGCTGGGATTAAAGGCGTGCGCCACCACCGCCCGGCTCGAGATACTTACTTTTCATACAGCACTGACTTGCTGTATTTCAGCTACAGTGCTCCCGCTGACGTTTACTTGACATGCTGCATGTCTGCGGTACTGTGAGAAAGCTTTTAACTCATTCTCCAGCAGACCTGTCACCTTATCTTTCTCTGGGAGGATTGCTGTGTTTTGTTTTGGTTTTCTTTTAAACAAGTCACACTTTCCTGTTTGTGTGCCTTGCAATGTGCTGAGAAGTAGACCTCTAAATCAAATACATGCTAATTATAGAAGTCATATTCGGGCTGCCCCCCATGGTTTGCTATTGAAAAACAAAAGTTAGCCAGGCGGTGGTGGCACACACCTTTAATCCCAGAACTCAGGAGGCAGAGGCAGGCAGAGAGCTCTGTGAGTTCAAAGCTAGTGTGGTCTAGAGAGAGTTCCAGGACAGGCAGGGCTACACAGAGAAACCCTGTCTCAGAAAAGCAAAACAAAAATAAAATAAGATAAAGTAAAATAAGTTGTTTTAATTGTTGTGTCGAGTGTGAACTACAAACTCAAGGCGCCTCGTCTCTTTCCCGGGTTGCCATCTTTCTTTGGTCATGGGAAGTGGTCACTTTCCCCTGTGTACCCCGTGGCTTTTGAATGCCCTCTGACTTTGCAGAGGACAGAAGGAGAAACGGGAAGTGGGGTGAGGTAGCAGTCCTTTGAGACCTTTGGAAGTTGTGGTGGTTCAAATGAAAATGGCACCCGTTAGGCCCATAGTGAGTAGCACCATTAGGAGTGTCAGGGTCTGTGAAACCGGGAATAACCCACCAGGAAGACCAAGTTCGAGCAAACAAAATTTGTTGAAAAAGGCTGATATATCAGGAAGGCGGCTGGTGTCAGGATGCAGACTGCGTCCTCAAGGCAGGGGAGAGCAAGCACTTTAAAGGAAAAATCTGCAAATCGTAACAGAACATGGGAGACGTGGTTAGGGACTTTCCAGGGTGGCGGACCCCAACCTATTAGGGAGCCTCTGGGGTTTATGATTCTGCCTTAGCTTAGAGCCATCCACTCAGGAGAGGATGGAGCTTTTGTGGTTAGGCTGTCTCTTGGGCATTTGGGGTTAAACCATTTCCTGGAAATTTGGGATAGAACAAATTTTAGGGGGTAGTCATCTCCCTCTGTTGACGCAGTGGTCTAGGTGAAAATGGAGTCCCTCTTGTGAAGTTGGACTGAACAGGAGGTATGGCTTTGTAGGAGTAGGTGTGGCCTTGTTGGAGGAAGAATTTCACTAGTGGGTGGGTTTCAAGGTTTCAGATGCTCCAGCCAGGCCCAGTGTGTGGCACACTCTTCCTGCTGCCTGCCAATCCAGCTGTAGAACAGTCAGCTACCTCTCCAGCACAATGTCTGCCTGCACACCCCCATGTTTCTCACCGTGATAATGGACTAAACATCTGAACTGTAAGCCAGCCCCACTTAAATGTTTTTCTTTATAAGAGTTTCTATGGACTGGGTGGTGGTGGCGCATGCCTTTAATCCCAGCTTTTAGGAGGCAGAGGCAGGTGGATTTCTGTGAGTTCGAGGCCAGCCTGGTTTACAAAGTGAGTTCTAGGACTGCCACAGCGGTTATACAGAGAAACCTGTCTTGAGAAAGTAAAAAAAAAAAAAAGAGTTGCATGGCCATGATTTTTTTTCACAGCAATAGAAACCCCAACTAAGACAGAAGTCTACATGAGCCACAGTGAGAGAGCTTTCAACAATAGCTTCCTGGTTGTGGGTATCCTTCCATGATCAAAGCTACTCTCAACAGTGAGAATATAGATACCAAATTTTGAAGAACAAAGTCCTTATTGTCCATCCTGGTTCTAACCTGCACACACTATTCCAGGAAATGGGGCTAGGAGAAGGGTATGAGATGGATATCTGCTTCTGAGTGAAGAGCCAACATTGACTGAAATTAACTGCAGTTTGCTGCCAGGCTAGTTCCTCAACTTTGCATGCCTTCAGGAGACCCCAATGCTCCCAAATTTTCCCTGCTCTTCTCCTTGTTCTACTACAAAAGGTCAAGACTTTTCCTTCTTTCTTTCTTTCTTTCTCTCTCTCTCTCTCTCTCTCTCTCTCTCTCTCTCTCTCTCTCCCTCCCTCCCTCCCTCCCTCCCTCCCTCCCTCCCTCCCTCCCTCTCACCCTCCCTTTTTCCCTCTTTCTTCCCTCCTTCCTTCCCTTCTTTCTTTTTCTAATTTTCTATTCTTGCCAGGCTATGGTGGCACACACCTTTAATCCCAGCACTTGGGAGGCAGAGGCAGGTGGATCTCTGTGAATTCGAGTCCAGCCTGGTCTGCAGAGTGAGTTCTAGGACATCCAGGATTACACAAAGAAACTCTGTCTCCAAAAAAAAAACAAAAAAAAAAAAACAAAAAAAAAAAAACCCACAAAACAAACAAACAAACAAATAAATAAATAAATGTTTTCCTGTTCTCTTTATTTTGTATGTGAGCTTGGGGAGGGAGAGATGGTATTAAGGATTCAGCCTAGGGTGTTGCACATTCTAGGCAAGTGTTCTACTACTGAGCTATGTCCTAAATCCTTATTTATTTATTGTTCTCTCATATATTATATCCCGACTGCAGTTTCTCCTCCCTCCTCTCCTCCCAGGCCCTCCCCACTACCTTCCTTCCCCCCCAGGTCCACTTCTCTATTTCCCTTCAGAAGAGGGTGGGCCTCCTAGGGATTGTCCTTGTCTTTTAGTTATAGTTTTAAAAATAATCACTGAATATTGAACATTAGCAGATTTGCTAATGAATAATTTTTGTCATGCATTCAAACAATATGATTTTTTTTAAATTTATTAGGATGTTTTAGTACATTACTGAATCTCTATTAAAGTCATCTGTTGACCCTACAATAAAGCTAGGCTACTCAGTGTTACCTTTTGAAATACATTGCTGATCCTATTAATCCTTTGATTAAGATATTTACAAAGAAGTTTATAGTGAATTTCTTTCCTTGTACTTTCTTTATTTGACTTTAGTATTAAACTGTCAAGATTATATTAAGGTTATAAAATGAGTAGAGGCTATTTATTTTTCTATTATTTTTATCAGTTAATATAAAATAATGATCCAGTTCCAGGAAACTAGTCTATTAAATCACCCTAAACTGCTGTCTCTAAAATAAGATTTTGAACTGTTGATCCAATTTCTGCATTGGTTATAGAGCAATTAGTGCTTTCTCTTTCTCCTAGAGTCACTTCTAGTAATTCATGCCTTTCTTAGAACCTGTCCATTCATTCACACAGCACAATTGCTCTTGGTTTCTATTATTTTTCTTGGTTTAAATTCTTTTTTTAAAATTTGTGTGTCTTTTATCTCTAATTATTCAGTGTCTTTTTTTTCTGCTGTATTTACCTAATTTCTGTGCATCTCTTACTTTTTTAGACATATTCTTTTATTCTTTTTTAACTTTAAAAATGTAAGATACACCCAAATTGTCCATTACATATATACATATATACAATATAGTATATCTATATAGATATATATGGCTATAGATTTTCTCTAAGTGGCAATTTTGTTTCTAATGTATGTTGATGTAATTTATTCTCTTTGGGTATTAATTAACTATCTACAACAGTATCGACTTTCCTAAACTACAGCTTATTAACTGTGTGCTTGGGTTATTCTAGTCAGAATATTTGTTGTGTAGGAGCAATGCCTTCTGTGGTAACAGAGACGTTCCATACTTGCAGTGGTCCAATGTGAGCAGACATAGGCCAGTGTGGCTGCTGAACATGTTAAGTAGGGCAAACAACAGTGAGGAACCAAATATTTAATGCATTTAAGTTTAATTCTGTAAAGTTAAATAGTCACGTATGGCTACTGGCTGCAATGTAAAGCATTCATGCTACCAAATACCCATCGTTTGAATTGTTTTTATGTTTAGATTTTATTATTTTTTTACATTTTGTGTGTTTGAATCTTTGCCCGAATGCATATCTGTGCACCACATGCATGAAGTACCTGCAGAAGTCAAAGAGAGTGTCAGGTCCTCTGGGCCTGGAGTCACAGATGGTTGTGAGCTGCTGAGCTGGGTGTTGGGAATGGAACCCAGGTCCTCTCCAGCAGCCGGTGCTCTGAGCGGCTGACTGTGACTTCAAATGACTGTATATTTCACATAAAATACCTGTGCCACAATTTATTTACAGTATCTCGCAATTAGGCCTTTAGATTATTTCTGATTTGTCACTATATAAATAATGTTGTTATGAATCTCTTATAAATACATGTGCATAGTTCTGATAATTTCCTTAGAATCGATTCCAGGAAATGGAATTGTTCGGGGCAAAAATTATATGTATTTTTAACTTTTTATTAATTCCAACACTGTCTGAGTGTACCTATAATGTGTATATATGTGCATGTGAGCACAAACACACACACACACACACACACACACACACACACACACACACACACTTACCAGAAAGGTTTATTTCTTTTCTTTTCTTTTCTTTTCTTTTTCCTTTGTTTTTTGAGACAGGGTTTCTCTGTGTAACAGCTCTGGCTGTCCTGGAACTCACTCTGTAGACCAGGCTGGCTTTGAAGGTTATTTCTTTTTAACTAATGTGTCTTTGCTTGGAAGACGGAGGTTTTCCCTGTATCCCTATCAGGAATTTGAACTTCATTTTGCATTAGTTTCTTTCTTTTTCTGTTGAGGTATGTATACACACAGTGCTATCAGTGTGAAGTCACGAGCAAGCAAACACACAGAGATTTATGGTCACTGACAGATTTGGGATGATTTATGGAATTTTGCTTCCAAATAAAAATAAATCAAATTTCTGCTAAGTGATTTCCTTATTCTTTCCCAGGCTCCGAGGCTGCAGCATTGGCATTGCCTCTTTGAATGCTGTTCCTCAGTAGCATTAGCGCAGCAGAAGTACCTAATCGCTATGCATTGGCGCTTTGAGACGCACCTAGTACACGATCTCTTTATAGCCCATGGCTCTGCTCCTGCTCTACGATTCCTCTTCATGAATTAACTTTCTGTTCTGTCTCCTCAGCTCCCCCAGCCTCTCTGTGGAGACACTGTTACTTTGGAGGCCTTCTCAGCATTTAAGCAGACAGAGGATCCTTCACTAGAAATTCAAGTTCTATCATTAGACAGACTTCAAAGAAAAGTAACAGTCCCTTTACATTTTTGTTGCCAAGATACAGTTTCCTAGGCACCATGTATTTTCTCTAAAATATTTCTAGCATACTCAGAGCTGGTTATCTCTCCTGGTTTAATATTTGCTGAACAGATAGAATATATTTTTTTCTTTACAAAGTTTAAGTTAAGAAAATTAGTAACACATTCTGATAGTATTTCTGTTATATAATAATGATTATTTGCTCTATTTGTTCTAATTTTTTTAAATTTCCCTTTCTGCATATCAAAATTCAATAGCTGAGTACCAGCTTCTAGTGGCTTAGAAATATCACATAAGATTAGAATTTCTCTGCTTAGAATACAAAATCCAGCATGCAAAAACTTGAAAGAACGTGTTTGTTTCTTTGTCCGTTTTCTGTTGCTGTGACAGAAAACCTGAGACTGGATGATTTTTTTGAAGAAAAGAGATTTATTGTGACTCACTCTCTTAAGGCGGGTAAGCACATGGTCACATGACTCGTGTCTAATGAGGGTCCTAACATGACAGACAACTGAAGGGCAAGGAGCTGTCCAGAGAGACAGCATGTCAGGGCAGCGTCACTCTTCTTTCCTATTTTGATCAACTCTCATTCCTTCTCTCCATTTTCTCCCCTTTCTACCCCTCAGCCCTTTTCCCTGGCAGCATCACGTGCTCTGTTTTTAAACCTGCCAAGTCCATTTAGTGCGCCTGTGTGCGCATGGGTAAGGACCATCTGTTGGAATGGAGGTGGCCTCTCAGAGCCCACATCTCTAAAGAGAACCGGCCCTCCCTCTCCCAGCAGCCATCATTTGCCAGTAGACCCTCAGCTAGGAGTGGGACTTCATGAGTCCCCGCCCCCATGCATGCCAGGATCCCGCTGACTTGATCTTGTGCAGGTCTTGTACGTGCAGTCATGGCTGCTGTGAGTACGATGTGCAAGGACCCTGTCATGTCTGGCAGATACTGTTTGCTGCATCCAGCTCTTACAATCCTCCCTGCCTCTCTGCTCTAACCTGAGCCCAGTGTACTGTAGATGTCCCATTTAGAGCTAAGAACTCTGTAAAGTCTTGTTCTCTGAGTAATGACCAATTGTGGGTCTCTGGATTAATTACCACCTACTGCAAAAAGAAGTTTCTCTGATGAGGATTGAAATAGGCACTGATTTTTGGATATAAAGGTAAGAACTTAAGGGACAGTTTATTACTTTGTGCATTTAGCAGGAGAATAATAAGTTCTCCCCTAAGCCAGGCACGGGTTTGGTCCAGTGCCTAGTTACCAGGTCTGGGTTCTGTCTGGAGTGGGCATTACATCTGATCAGAAAAAGCGGCTGGTTGCTCCCATGACATTCATGCCGCTGTTGCGCCAGTGAGAAACTATTGCCTGGTGGTGGTTATTGTAGCTCACACAGTTCACAGCTGGCTAAGACTCTTGATTACTTTGCTTCCCTGTTAGTGTACATAGAACCTTTTAGCTCCATGAAAGCTAGCCAGTAGGGATGAAGATTCCAGGTTGGTACCAGCTTGATTTCTTTACAACTTATGACTTAAGTATGTGGTGATTTCAGTAATAATGGCTTACCATTAACTTCTATAGAGTGAATAATGGAACAGGAGGATTAATGGAGTAGAACAATGGGGTATAGGGGAGGGGAGGGGGTATGGGAAGGGATTACTAACATTAAAGACTTTTGAAATAGTTTTTTTCCAACATAATTTTTTATTGCTTATCTGGGAATGATACACAATGCACCCTGAGCACACTTGCTTCCCAGTCTTCCCAGGTCCACCCCCCCACCCCCCCGCCTTTGTACCCTCTCCAAAAAAAGAACATGAATACACCGAGTCCAATTTGTGTTACCCGTATTCTCACTGGAGCATGGTCAAACTCCCAGTGGCCTGCACCTTAGAGAAAACTGAGTCCTTCCCTGTGCCCCTGCCGGAAGCCGTCAGCTGTGAAGAGCTACTCCAGCATTTTATCACAGTTTTTAAGGCTCTCTTCAATGGCTTCCTGTCTAGACTGGTTCTTTCAGGGGTGGGGGCGGGGAGAGGTTGTCTTCAGTGTCTCTCACTCTCAGCTGTGAGTCTGCAGTCATCCGTGCCACTGCAGAAGAAGCGTCCTCATCTGTAATGGCCAGCACCAGCACTTTTAAGTCCTCTCCTGCTGTGATTCATCTAGTCCTGCAGAGCAGAACTTAGCACACTCTTCTGAGAACTCACGAGTCCTTCAAGAAAGACAGTATGTTCACAAGAGTTTTCATGACCTTATCACTTCCTAATGGTCCCTCCACCTCTCCATGGGAACCAATTTCAACATGTCTCAGAGGGAACAGAGCATATTCAAACCATTGCCAGGTGGTTCTCTGCTGCTGAGCATCAGTCCATGTCCACCATAGTGGAACGCTTTCCCTACCTGGCTCGCTTCTGACATCTGTTTCCTTTCTTTTTCTCTTTTGAGACTTGAATACTGTTTGGGGAATTGATTCTAAGTTTAGTTTAAGAAAACATATTCAAGAAGGCAAAAATCTGATGAGGACAAATCTTGGTTTAGGGCGGGCACAGGAGATAGCTCAGTGCTAGAGTGCTTGTTTAGCACACTAAAAGCCCCAGATTTCATACCCACTACTGCAAAAACAAACAAACAAACAAACAAACAAACAAACAAACACGGTCAGACTTACCTATGTCATCCACTTCTGCCCTGCAAAGGCAGAGCCAGGACCAACAAACAGGAAACATGCACTGATCTTTGCTCTTCCATATTCCTGATACCCACTGTGGTGGTTTGAAAGAAAATTGTCCCCAATGGGAGTGGACCTATTAGGAGGTGTGGCTTTGTTGGAGTGGGTGTGGCTTTGCTGGAGGAAGTGTGCCACTGTGGAGGTGGGATTTGAGGTCTCATATATGCTCAAGATACTGTCCAGTGTTTCTTGTGACACTTCCTGTTGCCTGCAAGCCAGGATATAGGACACTCAACTACTCCTCCAGCACCATGTCTGCCTGCATATCACCATGTCCCACCATGATGATAATGAACTGAACCTATGAACTTTAAGGGAGCCACCCCAATTAAATGTTTTCCTTTGTAAGAGTTGCTGTGGTCCTGGTGTCTCTTTATAGCAGTAGAAACCCTAAGACACCCATCTTGTCTCAAATTCTCCCCATCTCTCATCTCCCTCCGACTGATCTGACCCCACGCAACCCTGTCAACCAATTCTGTCTGTGCCGTGTTTCTTCTAACCCCTCAAACATTCCAAACACTCACACATTCTCAGAGCTAGACATATTGTACATACTATGTTGTATCTTGAGTTATTAGAATATGCAATGGCATTTATTGCAAATGAGCCTCTTCATTCTTTGCAATTGTATTATATTTCATAGGTGAATAAACCACACTTGATTAAACAGTCTCTCATTTGATGGACATTTATATTGCTTCTTGTATTTTGTCTCTGTGTGAGAGGCACATGCCACCACACTTGGCTTCCTACTTCTCACTACACAAAAATCAACTTAAACCACAGTTCTAAGTATAAAATAGGGACAGCAGACAGAAGTTACAAACAAGCAACTAGTAAGAAACTTATCAAGACTTTACATATAAAAAGATATTCAGTGTCATGCAAATAAAGCTGAAAAGATACTGATAAGCAGTTAATGTATCTGATTTATGAAGGTCAAGGGTTTGACAGCTCCTTGCATGGTTGATCAGTCATTGCAGGGGGACAGACACTAAAATGAATACAGTATCTTTATAGCGGTTAGGCAAATAACTATGAAAAGTGTAAATGCACGTATTCCCTAACTTAGAAAGGCTGTTTGTTGTTAGTGATTGTGCTGGCACACATAACTTGTGCTAACCAGCAGGTCTCTAGTTGAATTTAAGACCCTCCCAACAACAGGGAAACCATGCCTGGTACTGGAAACCTACTCCTCAGGGCCAGTGAAGTCATGGATCTTGGAGGAAAATCTCCAACCAGCACAATCTCTAGTACTACCTTTTAAAGAAGGTTTTCTTTATTTTTGTTTTCTGTGTAAGAGTGTTTTGCCTATGTGTCACGTGCATGCAGTGCCTGAAGAGGCCAGAAGAGGGCATAGGAACCCTTTGCTTACTACATAGTCCAGGCTAGCCTCAAATTCAGGGTCCTCTTGTCCCCGGCCTCACCAGTTACTGGATTGCCACCGTCTGCCACCATGGCTAGCAGTACAGTGCAATTTTAAATTTAAAATTAATTAGCATATTGATTATAGTATTTAGCTGCAAAGTGTTAAAATGGCCCAGACTAATATTAATTAGATGAGTAAGACAAGCTTTCCATACTATAGGTAATGACTTTTCTGCTCTATTTCAGTTAAGATAGAGTGTTATTGATGCTGGTATAGAAAAGCTTGATTTCTCTTATACTTGATCCAAGTATCAATTCCTGACAGATTTAAATATCAAAAGCAAAACTTTAAAGCCCAATAGATGTGAATATTTTTCATATTTTCATAAGGAGTTTATAAAATATAGCCAAGTGCTAAATCTATAAGAATATTATAATAAAATTTATTATTAAATTGACAATTGCTCTACATCAGCGTTAACTTGTGAAGAGTGGAAAGGCACATGTGTCTTGTGCTGTGGTTTTGCATGTTGGATATATGTTGTTCTCCTGTATTTTCTGTTTGTCATTTCAATGCCTCTTGTGTTTAGATGTTCATGTCTTCCTCGGACTGGGGAAATTTCTGCTGTAATTTCACTGGAGACTCTATGCTGTAGTATTTATCTTCACTCCTCTATCTCATGAGTTCTTAAGATTGGGTCTGTTGATTGGGTCCTAGAGTTCCTGGTCATTTGGGTCATAGTTTTTTTCTGTTTATTTTGTAAAATATGGGGTCTGGAGAGATGGCTCAGTGCTTAAGAGTACTTGTTGGCTCTTCCGGATGACCTGAGCTCAGTTCACAGTGCCCAAATCAGGTGACTCACAACTGGCTATAACTCCAGCTCCAGGGATCCAGTGCCCTCTTCTGGCCCCATGGGCACCTGCACACACATGGCATACTCACTCAGAGATACATACCACACATATAAATAAAAAATAAAAATGTGTATGTATGTGTTTGGACATGCATGTGGAGGTCTGAAAACAAGGTTTTGGAGTCGGTTACCACTTTGTATAGAAGTATGAAGGTCTGAGTTTGATTTCCAGCAGCAAACAGAGACCAGGCATGGTGGCACACACCCAGAAGCCCAGCACTGGGAAAGTGGAAACAGTGGGGTCCCTGGGGCAGGCTGGCCAGCCAGTCAGGTTGAATGAGTGAACTCCAGATTCAGTGAGACATCTTGTCTCAGAAAATAAGGCAGAGAGTGATTGAAGAAGACCCTTGATAAAGACCTGTGACCTCCATCTGTGCGCACGCCCATGTGCATGTACTCTCTCACATCCACTCATGCATATGCACAGAGAAGCATTGCAGGGACCCTCTGTTTAAATAACCAAGCTTATTCTTAGAGGATGGAGGATGTGCAAAATACAGTCATGGTAGTCATCTGCTACAAAAGTTAAATACTGCTTAGATTTTTTTTCTTGTTTAGTAAAGAACTTTGGACCAATTTAGAACATTTTGAAAAGAAAATAATGGTTGATTGAGTCACATGACCAGGAAGACTAAGTCTCTGGTCTGGACTAAGTGATATGGTCCGAATAAAACAAAACACGTGACTGGAATGTCCCAATTACATTTGAGAGTTGAGAGGTGCCTGTTTCCTGGTGTTTTGAGATAATTAGCTAAAGTACTCGATACTTGGCTCAACAGGTGGGTTTTCAGAGAAGTCAAGCGAATGGAGCTCAGAAGAGGAGGAGCCAGTGAAGAAGGCAGGACCTGTCCAAGTCCTCATTGTCAAAGATGACCATTCCTTTGAGTTAGACGAGGCCGCGCTGAACCGGATCCTTCTCTCGGAGTCCGTCAGAGACAAGGAGGTGGTTGCTGTGTCTGTTGCTGGAGCCTTTAGAAAAGGAAAGTCTTTCCTCATGGACTTCATGCTGCGGTACATGTACAACCAGGTAGGGAAGGGCGTCTAAGACATTGCCTTCCTGTGCCTCTTCCATGTCACATTCTTATTAGCACTGAGTATTTCTGTTTCTATTATTATGTGTGCCTCATGTAAAGGCTGTGGCAGGCTAATTTCTGTTATTATGTGTGCCTCGTGTAAAGGCCGTGTGCAGCCATTCCAACCTCAGTGCTTTGGGAACAAACCACATGATTTTATTTGGAAGCTACTGTGCTGCATTTACCTGAAGATATAACTTACTTTTTACTCTTTTAAAAATTAGCACTAGCATAGTAATATAACTATGAATTTTACATGTATTTAAAATGTCAAGTAGGTTTCACTATAAACTTTTCTTTTTAATAACTTCCCCACAATGTTTGTGATGACATCCTTAAATATGAGGCAAATTTTAAGGAATTTCATAGTGAGCACTTGGGTGCCGACACCTCTGTTATTCCATAGACATTAATGTTCCTGATTTATCATGTATGCCCGTATGTACTCATTCTTCCTAGTCATTCATCACTCCATGATATTAAAAAACTTCAAATTATATTGCTAACATCAGTGTACTTTCTCCACGTTTCCATATAAATCATATATTATTCTCATAGCTTTTGTTTTTAAGTACAATCTATATGGAGAAACACAAATATTAAAGTGCATCTGTTTATTTTTATAAATGCGTATCCCTATACAGTCCAGAACTCAAAACAGAGACCACCATTCTCTCTAGAAAGTTCCTTCACAACCTTTGCTAGTCCGCTCCCACTTTGTCCTAACCCCAGAGGCAACTGATAGTGTCTGACAAATCATGTGATACAAAAATGTGACTTCTAAGGACCTTGGCTATACCAAATGCAGAAGGATGGATGGGAAATTAGAACAAGGCTAGAGGCTGGTATCCCCACCCCACAACCCCCCCACCCCCACCCTCCCACCCCCGCCCCAGTGAATTCCAGTGCAGACATGGAGTTTTGAAGTAAAAGAGCTATACCACCCAAAGAATTTTATATTCTGAAGCACTAGATAGGTTGAGGCAGAAGAATTACAAGTTAAGAATTAGCCAGCTGGGTGTGGTGGCACACACCTTCAATCCCTGTACTTGGGAAACAGAGACAGGTGGATCTCTGTGAGTTCGAGACAAGCCTGGTCTACAAAGTAAGTTCCAGGACAGCCAGGGCTGTAGCAAATTCCAGGCCAGCCTGAGCCACAAGACAAGACTGTCACAAAAGGGCTCTGGACTGTGTCTTCATAGCACTGTTTTAGTTTGATCTTTTAGGTCTGAGGTATTTTAAGACAACTTTGAGGCTAACCTTTAGCTTTAGTTCAAACAAATGAGGAACAGAAGTACTAAGAAAATTCAGGCTTTGAAAGCAAGCAAGACTATTTTAAGTCCTGATTTCTAGCACAGCAAAGGTGTTCTGGTACTTCACATAGATGGGTCATTGATATACATTCTATTCAAGTCAAGTTGCCTGTGGTAAAGAGTGCTTGCTTGGATCCCATTTTTCTTTGTCTCCACCTCGTGGAGCATTAACAATGAGAGACAGAATGTAAGCACTGGCCGTGCTGTTCCCTGCAGAAGGGCAGGCATCAGGGTTAGTGTTAGGGTTAGGGCATCACGGACCGTGTGGACCTATTCTAGTGTGGACCTATTCTAGTGTGGACCTGTTCTAGCCCCTCTTCTGCACATACAACTGTCACTCATGTTAGAATGGCAAAACTTGATTTTAAATGGGGCAAATTATGTTCTTTTTAGCAGGAATATTGTTAACTTTATTTTATGCCTGAAACATAGTATTCAATATTTAATCATTAAAGATATGATGAATACGTGCCTGAATGCATGAAACAAGCTAAATTTTCAATCTTCCAAAGTCACTATTTATGGATATAACCCTTGTCTTTCAAAGTTATTTTTCTGGGATAGAACTTTTATAATATTATTTTCCTCAGTTAATGTTGCAGTAATGTTATTTTCCTAATTCATAACCATCACAATTTATCCATTGAAATATACTTCCCAGCTGTTTTTGTATGTAGCATATTTTGATTAATTTAAATATCTACATTGACTAGTTAGTATCAATTGACTCCTTGCATTGTGTCAGGCACCAAGGAGGATACCAAAGAAGACAGCATTTATATACTAAAGCGTATTATGGTTTGGATAAGGAGGCAGAATCAAGGCATGTGAAAAAATGTGAGCAATGCTCAGCTCTGAATGGACACCTGTATCACACACCTACCTTCCAGGGCTTCTGGATCATTGTAGAAGAGAGGCTAGAAAGCATTTAAAAGCCAAACACGGTGAATGAATTCAGGGAAACAGTGTCTTCCAAACACAACATAGCAGTCACATGAACTCACAGAGGCTGGGACAACACACACAAGACCTGTGCAAGCGCAAGCCATCCCACATCTCAACATGGAGGGGGAAGTGGGCACAAAAACCACCCTAGCAAGGAGCTGCTGACAGTTGGTAGGGGAAGTTGAAGGGACATTCTAGGCTAAGAGGAATGAGTGTGCTGTTTGCATTAAACAAAGAGTACATCTTCCATGGAGTGGATCTTATATTGGAAATGAAGACGTAAGACTGAGTAGCACAGATGGTGCAGCCCATTATTATGCTTTTTATGAGGATCTAAAATCGCTTTATAGAATAAGACAGGATGTAACACACACACTCTCCACCCAAGCCTCAGCCATCATTGTGGAAGAGGGGGTGGGAAGATTGGAAGATCTAGAGGCTGTGGATGACTACAAGGAGACTTTTCTGGATACAAAAGGGGCAGTTTGCCCTTGTGAACTAGCTCATGGCTGCATGAACTGTGCATGCTCAAGCCAGACACAATCCCAGCACAGACGCAGGCGGTGATCACGACATCTCACCCCAGCTGATGAACTGTTGGTAACTGGTGTCTGTCAGGAGGAGGAGGGTTAGTTTCTTTAAGGGTGGTACCCCTGCCAGGTCAACCATGTTCTCATGGATGGCTGCACAATCAAGATTGCGTTGGCAGCCCTCACTGGATGTGTGTTTGTCTATTTGTTTCATGAAGACACACACACAGGAGGGTGGGTATGGAGTGGGTAGTACATCTGGGAAGAATTGGGGGAGGGGAATGAATATGATCAAGGTATTATATATAACATTTTCAAAGAATTAATGAAAATATTTTTAAAGATAAGATATAACAAAATTATATTTTATACTAGTTTGTGTAGACTTACTAATTCAACTAGTTTACTCCCCAATTTCTCTGCATTTGTAAAGTTTTGTATTTTAGTTTATACAAGGCTTTTAGCTCAAGGATTATATAGTGAGGTCTTCCAAAAACTAATAATTTATCCCCACAACAGATATCAAAGTGAGTATAGCTACTATTACCCAAGGTTAGTGGTGAAAATTTGCAAAATCTAAGTGATTCTTTGTATTTCTTGTCTCACCTGATATTAGTTCTGACATAATTTTCAGTTTAGTTCTTCTTCTTTTGAGTTCTCAAATCCCTCTTATATCTGTTCCCTTCTGCCCCTCCCCTCTGTCCAGGCCCTGGTTCAGGTCCACAAGCATATTTTGGCTTTTATAATAATCTACTTTTTGGTCCTTCCTGCTGTTCATCATCTCACTAGCTCTTTACTCCCTCTAGAATAATCTTTCCCTCACAGTTGTGATGGTGATTCCCTCTGCGTCTTCCTGACTCCCTTTGCCTGCAGGATAAACATCTGTATTGGGCGCCTTCCTGGGCCTTTAGAATCCAGCAGTCTAACCTCTCTGCTTGCCAATCTTCTCCCCCACAACCTCTGTACCAGAGCATTTGTCTGTGACCTTATGTGGTGCTCCTCCTCCCTTCCAGACTCCTCCTCCCTTCCTGACTCCTCCCTCCCTTCTTTCTTTCCTTTGCTCTTTCTTGACTTCTTATTTCCTGGATTGTCTTCTCCAGGTTGTTCACCTGGGTAGTTCCCAAACAGTCTTCTGACATCACCTTCTCAGTAAGTCTTACCTCATCAAGAATTAGTTGTTCCAGAGAGATAGTTTAGAGGTTTAAGAGTACTTACTGCTCTTCCAGAGGACCAGAGTTCAAGTCCCAACACTCATGTCAGGCAGCCCACAACCTCCTATAACTCTAGCTAGAGGGGATCAAACACCCTCTTCTGGCCTGCAGGGGCACCTGCACACATATATGTATACTCACACCAGACACACATACACATAAATGAATGAATAAGCGAATCAGTTGTTCCATTTCCCATGTTACATTTCCACTTATACTTTATATACATTTCCATCCTGACATATGCATATATATTATACACATGTGTATGTGTATAAATTATAGTGATGTTAGCCACTAACATAAACCATAACAGATGGTTGCTCCTCTGTAATTACCTTTGAATAAATAAAATGACTATATCAGTGTAACAGATATGCACACGCTTTTCCTTTTAATTTGAGCTATAGAAAAAGAAGCATCAAAAAAGATGAGAGGAAAAACCATACATGCATATCCAAT
The DNA here is from genome assembly GCF_949786415.1 of Peromyscus eremicus. Taxonomy (NCBI): domain Eukaryota; kingdom Metazoa; phylum Chordata; class Mammalia; order Rodentia; family Cricetidae; genus Peromyscus; species Peromyscus eremicus. Next base: position 68,019,450 of record NC_081430.1, read on the forward strand.
TCTAATCATAGTCTTTATTAAATTTATAGGAATCTGTTGACTGGGTTGGAGATTACAATGAACCATTGACTGGATTTTCATGGAGAGGTGGATCTGAACGAGAAACCACAGGAATCCAGATATGGAGTGAAGTTTTCCTTGTCAATAAACTTGATGGTAAAAAGGTATGACACTTTTTAAATAAAATTAAAATTTTAATTTCAATAGTAACTTTTCACATAATGCTACAGGGGTAAGAGAGACTCTTATTGAATGATCCCTGTCAAACTGGTTAGTGATCCCAGGAGATAAAAACCATAACGTACACAGAATAGCAGATAGCAAGCTGATATTTTTACATCGTCTCAATGTTATGATTTTATCCTAGGTTAACAGAGAATGTTAAAAATGACTGCACCCAGCAGCTATTAATATTTCTTGTGGCATTCATAGCACATGTAAGAAGTTACCTTTCAAGTATTCGTGGATAATAGATTCCTTTAGTTCTTCTGGTGCTAATGTCATGGTAACCTGGTACCCTGGCTGTTGTGTACAGTATCAGTGATGTACTCTGTTCACCTGTAGGTGGCGGTGTTACTGATGGATACTCAGGGAACCTTTGACAGTCAGTCAACTTTGAGAGACTCGGCCACAGTGTTTGCCCTCAGCACGATGATCAGCTCAATACAGGTATGGAGTAAAGTAAACCTATCTGTGGATGTTTCTTAACTAAAATTCATGGGTAGTGTTTCTACATACACATGGCGATGAGACCAAGATCATGGCAAATCATAGGTGTTGCTCAGTTAACTGCCAGGAATAGTTATTGTTACTGTAGTCTAATTACTGATAAGTTTCTAAATTGGCTGCTTTAGTCCAAAATAGCTTTAGTATTGTTACTTTTTCTGTTAGAGTTTACAATACATTAAATAATATTAAATTTTATAGCTAGGGATGTAGATCAGTTGGTAGTGTCTTTGCCTTGCATTTACAAGGTCCCGGGTTCAATCCCCAGCACCACATAAACCAGATATGGCGGGGAATGCCTGTTGTCCCAGTACTGAGGAGATAGAGGCTGGAGGAACAAGAGTTTAAAGTCATCTTTGGTTATGCAGTGAGTCTGAGGCCAGCCTGGGCTACGTGTGACCTTGTCTCAGAGCTGATATGCTGAGGTCAGTCTCCTTAACACTGAGGTGGAAGGAGAGAGAAGACTCCACAGAGCTACCCTTCGACCGACACGCACAGCCCATGGCTCCCTTCCCCGACACACACACATCCCTCACACAGACAACAGTAAGAAATAAATCACTGGTGGAAATGTTTCTAAAATGTGAAAGCTGTATATGTTCAAAGCTTTAAAAAACAGTTTACACTTATATGTAAACTGTGTTTTTAAAGCTTTTTAATTCCATTTCTTTTGCTCTTTCCTTTCTGTTTTTAGAAGTATTTATTATTGGGCCAGGCAGTGGTGGCGCATGCCTTTAATCCCAGCACTCAGGAGGCAGAGGCAGGCAGATCTCTGTGAGTTTGAGGCCAGCCTGGTCTACAGAGTGAGATCCAGGACAGGCACCAAAACTACACAGAGAAACCTTGTCTTGAAAAAACCAAAATTAATTAATTAATTAATTAATTAAAAAATATAAAATAAAATAAAATAAAAAGAAGTAGTAGTACTGTTGGGCAGGGTGGGGGATTATAGGCTTTCTAAATTGTCCTGAAAGTCTGTGGAGGGCTTTACCATACAGAGACAATGTATGGCTGAAAAGATTTTAAGGACTGCTGTTAGATGTTTTCTGTCTATTAATGACAGCAGGGAGCGGAGGTACAGAAGAAACAAAGCAGGTCTCTTTTGTTTTGGTTTGGATTTTGAGACAAGGTTTCTCTGTGTAGTCTTGGCTGCCCTGGAACTCGCTCTGTAGACCAGGCTGCTGGCCTTGAACTCACAGAGAGATCCACTTGCCTCTGCCATCTGAGTGGGTCCACCACCACCCAGCCCCCCCTTTTTTTGAGGCAAGATGGCTTGTAAAAGTGGGAAAGCCAAAACAGAGTGAGCCAGTCCAGTCCAGGCTGTGATCATATGCAGATGGAGTAATGGAGCTAGTGAGCAGACAGGCAGACAGACATTCTGTGTGATCTCTGCCCAGACAGGTACAAAGGAAGAGGGAGGGTGAACTGAATTTCTAAAAAAATGAATTGAAAAGAAAAGTTATAGTTATAACCCATGATTGATGCTTAAAAAAAAAAAAATCTACGTCTTGGGGCCGGAGAGATGGCTCTGAGGTTAAGAGCACTTGTTGCTCTTGCAGAGGACCTGGGTTCAGTTCCCAGCACCCACATGGTGGCCCACCGCCATCCATAGTTCTGTTTCCAGGGGATCTAACTCTCTTCTGACCTCTGCAAGCACCCGGCACACATGTGCTGTACACACATGGCATACAAACAAAATGTTCTTACACATAAAGTAAAAGATAAAGCTAACAAGGAATTTTTTATAAGATCGGCACAAGAAAGCTATTCATAAAATACAGGTTATTCTTGTAATACAAAAACCTGCTGCTTCAGTGAATCTTTGAAGTACCAACCCAAAATCTATTTCCTTTAAAATCAATAGGAAAGATCATTTGCACAAGCCAATTAAAATCAGTTTAACTTTGTTTTTTAACATTCATTATTTAGTATTTATAGTTGACCTGAAAACATTGACTCTTTTCATAGAAAAAGTCTGTTAAGTAATGACTATTTTAAATTAATATCTGAGAAATTGTATTATCTAAATAAGTACAAGAAGGATACTGTTTGTGTTATTTTGGAAACATATAAACAACCTCGATTTTATCTTTGAAGTTACTAATGTTTATCAGCTCAAGAAAAGAAGAAAAGCAGTTTTGTCTTAAGGCTGTGCTGTATGTAGAAGACCAACAAGGCAGGAGCAGAGTGTGAGCCTGGCATTCCAACCTGACTCCTGTGTGGAGGGACTTTCTGCAGACAAATCAGTCAGCGAATTATGAAGAGTTCATTGTAATTTTCCAGTTGAACAGGATAGCCCACTTCTGCAACCCCTGCTTCTTGGGAGTTTGAGGCAGGAGGACTACAACTTTGGGCAACATGATGAAACCTTCTCTCCAAATAAAAAAGGGCTTACGGTGTCACACTGTGAAACCAAACAGTCCCCCAACACACACATTCTCCATGGATGTTGCTCAGGGTTAGATGGATACTCACTTGGTGTGCTTTGAAGAGTGATTATTAAATAGGCCCATAAAATAATAGTAATATTTGGATTCCGCAGCGAGTGACTGCTGTATCTGTCTAACATTTTTATGCTCATTGCACATTGTTCATTATCTGTCAAGCTCTCTTTACTCCTCCCTTGGGGTCTCGTAACTGTGTGTAAGAGAGTTGGTTGTGTAATAACTGACATCTAGGAAAACAGAATGATGAAGTGATGCTGATCATAGTCTCATCTGACTTCTTATCCCTAATCAAGGTGTACAACTTATCCCAGAATGTCCAGGAGGATGATCTTCAGCACCTCCAGGTAAAAGCATGTTTTGTGTATCTGGTGGTCTTTTAGACATGCAGACCAGAATTTTGGGGATTCTCAGACATATGACCACAAGGGCTTGCAGTGTCTCTTGTCTAGTTTTGTCTGGCTACGTTCTTTCAGTTTTCATGTTCTTTTGTTTCTAAACGTGCTTGCTCCCAGTGCTAAATACATGAACATATATGGCAAATCAAAGTGGACAAAGAACGGGCGGTGGTGGTGCACGCCTTTAATCTCAGCACTCTGGAGGCAGAGCCAGGTGGATCTCTGTGAGTTCCAGGCCACCCTGGTCTACAAGCGAGTTCTAGGACAACTAGGGCTGTTACACAGAGAAACCCTGTCTTGAAACAACGACAACAACAACAAAGAAGAGGACAAAGAATCTTGAGTATAAAGAGTCTCTAAATTGCAGTGTCAAAATCTTAAGATGGTGGGTTTGATAATTTGTTTGTACGATGTCTGTTATATGCCAGACTTTGCCCCTTGTGGCTCAGAACTGGTAGAGAAGGCCTGAGGACAACTCAGAATTGGACTTGAGCTGTGATCTGAAGGAGCCTTTGGTGGTACCGAATCTACTCTTGGTGTTTTTTAGATGAGAGAAGTGGGGATGCCAAGATAAGAGCCTTGCTGAGGCTCCCATGGCTAGCTGATGGGCTAAGAACCGTTGTCTGGGTCCTGTGTTCCTTCCAGTCTCCAACACAAGAGTGGATGTTTTCTAGAGAGTTTTCTCGTGTGTGCAGTCCCATTCTCCTCTGACTCAGCATGTGTTACTCTGGAGCAGACGGCAAAGCTTCTGTTTCTCTGATAGCTCTCTTTCTACGTGTTTTACATACAATTTACCTAGCGTGTGTATCAGATCCATGCAGTGAAAGGTGAAACTTTGATAGATATTAAGGACAGTAGAGCAGAGTAACCTGTAGCATTGGAAATATCACTGGGAGTTCTCCTCCAGTGTTGCTACCTGACACGGTTTGGTGTCTCACACTGACCATTTATGACAACTAGGTGATACACAGAATAATCACTAGGTGAATTTCCATAATGAAAGCAACTACTTCTTTGGCAAGTGTCATACCTCAGTCAGTTACTTTCCTAACGACAGCATGGTGCCATTGCATACTGGCTTCTTTAAGTATGTCTACAGAAGGACTAATTTTTGGCAGTGATGCTGAGTTAACAGTGTATTTTGATCATTTAATTTTTTTTTCCTGTAAATGACAATACATTGCTCTGAAGTGATTGTGAATTCAAGTGATGTCAGTACACAAGTCTGCTCAGTGTGCCATCCCTAGACCTGTTGCCTTTTAGACATAGCGAGACTTTGAGCTCATCGCTCGAATGGAGTGTCTATTAGTTACCCTTTGTCCTGCAAGGGCAGCAGCATGAGGCTGGGGTGCTACTGTAAAGGAATGTGGGCAAGGGGGGATTCTAGGTCAGCACTCTTCCCCAACTCCAAGAAGTCTTGTTAGCCCAGTGTGTGAATGGAGCTTGTCCTGTGTCGTGTGGGGAAACATCTAACCCGCCTGGATGACACCAGAAACCTCACCAGTCCTCTCCATGGGCCTGGGCTCACTGAAATCTAACGTTTGTTGAAACAAAAACTCTTGTTGTACTTCATGTTCTTCATTGTAAGCAATAAAAAATAAGAGAAGACAGTACATCTGTTACTAAAGCCAAATGCCTAATTTTTTGCTTTGTTTTTCAAGACAGGATTTCTCTGTGTAGTTTTGGTGCCTGTCCTGCATCTTGCTCTGTAGACCAGGCTGGCCTCGAACTCACAGAGATCCACCTGTCTCTGCCTCCCGAGTGCTGGGATTAAAGGCGTGTGCCTCTGCCCGGCTCAAATGCCTAATTGTGTAACTCGGGTCATTGTAGCTCTAAATTTCCCGGGCTACAGCTTTTGTAAATAGACCCCAGATGTACTGTGGCCCTCTAAGTCAATGTAAGTTCTGCTTTGGAAGGTCATTCCACATGTGCTTCCATCCTACAATTGTTTGTATCAAAGACATGAGTTCTAAGGCTGGGGTCTACCTTTGGAGCAAGTGCTTAGCACTCGGTGCTCAGTTGCTTGCACACATGAAACATATACACATGGAAAAGAAAGAGGGATAGCTTTAAAGTAGAAGTTTCTTCTTAAAATGTAACGTAGTCTTGAATTTTAGCTATGTAATTACTGTATCTCTGCTCTATATAATTAGTGCTTGTTTCCTGACGATTCCTGTGTAATCATGATACTGTAGCATTCTGTTACAGCTGGGGGAAATGAGCAGAAGAAACCCAATAAGTCAACGAATCTCAATCTTTCTCCCCCTCTCCCTCCCCATCCCTTCTCTCTGATTTCCCCCAGCTTTTCACTGAGTACGGCAGGCTAGCGATGGAAGAGACATTCCTGAAGCCTTTTCAGGTAGGTGAAAGTTGAGTGACGGAAAAGTCTTACTGGATTTTTGTGGAATCTGTAATTGTGATTTTCATCAAGGTCATGTTTCTTTCCTTGATTTATTTCATTCAAGAACCATTTGAGGTCAGTGTGGTGGTACATGTCTTTAATTCCAACATTAGGGAGGCAGAGGCAGGAGGATTTATATGAGTTCAAGGAGGGTAGATTGCTGTGAGTTCAAGGCAGGTGGAGCTCTGTGAGTTCAAGGCAGGTGGAGATCTGTGAGTTCAAGGCCAGCCTGATGCACATTGGGCATTCTAGGCCACCCAGGGTTACAGAGTGAGGAAGAAACTGTCTCACAGGAAGAAAGAGAAGGCATTTTAGATTCCTACTCTAAGCTATTTGAGATGAAGAAGAGCTAGAAGTAAGCAATAAAAACATGTCTTAGACATTGGCTCATGTGAGCATATCAGTTTTTCCCTGAATTCAGCCCTGAATGTCACAGCATGGAACCTAAAACAACCAACCTGGGGTAGTAAGAGTCGGTTGCAAAGTCCAGCAGTTGGCTGTCACCAGGGTGGAAACTGGGGGAGAGGCTGGAGTGCCCCTTCTTACATGGTAACATCTCCATTGCCTGAGTGTAACAGCACCAGCCCGGCTGATGGTGGTGTGCCCATTGTGTCGGGTTTCTACGGACTCACTTGTCATCCCCTCAGCTATCAGACTATTGAAACACCAGGTCCCAGAGAATTAGAAACTTCCCAGGAATTCTTTGCTGAGGAAGGAAAAGATTGATGACATAGTGCCAGCCAGAAGAGGAACTGGCCTCTCAGGAAGAGATTTCGCACAGTTCTGTCACTTATTGGACCACTTTGGGCACTGATAGTCAAGGTAGTGGTAGGCCAGTGACAGGCAGGACCGTACTTAGCCAGGATTGTTTAGTTGTGCGTAGCTCTTGCTGTATTTAAACCTAACCTCATCTCGGTACTCCCCCAAATAGACTTGGGGTCGGGGTGGGGTCACTGGACCCGCTCATTTGTTCCCTTTCCAGTGTAGCCACATCAAGTACGTCTGTCTTCTCTCTGTTCTGTCTCTTTTTCTGGCATATTGAGAGGATGGGTGGCTGGCCAGACTTGCCCTGAAGACTCCAGTCATGCTGGGGTCAGCAGCGTTAAGGAAACCTTTGAGCTTAGATTAAGTGCTGTCAGTCAGCAGTTTTCACACTATCTAAAAGTTAACTCCTTCAGCCAGAGCTTGTCCGAGGAAGCCATAGCTCTAGGTGTGCATAACACCCAAGTGAGGGGATATGAGCCCACAGGAAAAACAGTTTAGAAAGGGCAGCGTAAGTGAGAAGCTCTTGTGGCAGACAGTGGACTAAGATGAGCTGTCTGTTTTCTGTTGCCCAGTGACAAATGATGTTAAACACTAACTCCCTTGTGAGAGTGGGGATGAGGGTAGCTTCAGTTTGTAGATTTGACTTGGAGCTCTCCTATCAAATTGCATTCAAGATGTCCAGAAGATATTTCCCTGAAGATGTAAGTGGAGGACTCTTTAGGAGGAGTCTAATCTGGCCCCTGACACTCAGGCAAGCAGCAGAGGAGGTGGTGAGGGCGAGAACAAGAGCACTCCTGATTTATAGTCTTCAGCGTGGTCCACGGCACTTTCTGTGCTCCTGGGTTTCATCGCTTTGGTGATAGTTGAAGTGTTGAGTGGCAATTGCAGTATTGCTTTGACCTGTCTGCTCTCAGGACTGCTGATTCTAGACTGAATTCTAGAAAGGGACCTTAAGTCTTGCCAGCAGGTGTCACTGCTCCTGACACATAAACCAACATGAAGACTAACTGACAGATTGACAGACAGGCAGGCAGGCAGACAGACGAATGGGAGATAGATAGATAGATAGGTAGGTAGATAGATAGATAGATAGATAGATAGATAGATAGATAGGTACATAAATATATACATACATACATAGATGCAGATACATAGATAGATGACAGACAGACAGGAATTATGTCTTTGGTTAAAAAAACTGTCAATGACCTAAAAACAAATAATAGGGAAAACTTTTGCGATTGCCACTTAGTAGTGGACCATGTTGACGTTGTGAAATGTCAGTGAAAAGAGAGTTCGGGGCTGGTGAAATGGCTCAGTCATGTAAGTGCTTGCCACATTAGTTTGAAGACTTGAGTTTGATCTCTGGCAACAGTTGTCAAAAGTCAGGCATAGTGGCACAGCTGCCTGGGACCCCACCTCCCACCCCCACCTCCCACCCTCACCCCATAAGCCTCATGGCCTGTGTGGAGGGTGAGGGGGGAATAATCCTCATTAGAGGTAAAAAATCAAACTCAGGACAATGCCATCTTTCAGACTCTGGGTCATGCCTTCCAGAGACTGACCTTGTGGTTTACTTTTCTTATACACTTAAACATAGAAGAACTTGTGACCTGTGACCTTTACAACAAGAATGAATTCTATTGGCTGATAGAGCTCAGGGCTAGGGCCCAGGGGAAGGATCTGTGATAAGCATAAGAATAGAGTCTATTGATGGAGGATTACTGATCCTCCAGTTCTAGAGGATCCAACACCCTCTTCTGGCCTCCCTGGTAACTGCATGCACATGATACACAGGCATAAATGCAAATAAAAACATTCATATACATAAAATTAAAAAAAAACCAAAAAACTCACAATTTTGACTGAATGAGTCAATAATGACACCTTAAACTAGTATGGGTTTTTAATATGTTTGAAATTGAAATGAGAAACTTATTAAGTAGTAAAGTAATATCCAAAGCCTTTTAATAACATTTGAGATTAAAGCAACTAAATTCAAAACAAAAAGATACTATGCTATACATCATATAATTAAAATGGAAGATGCAAATATATAATACATGTATTATACATGTATATAGTATAATACATAATATAACAAGATGCTCAGGACATAGAACATTAGTGACATAATTCACACTTAGATTAGGAAAAAAAACGTATGAATGAGGCTGAGGAGATGGCTCTGCAGTTAAGGACACTGGCTGTTCTTCCAGAAGATTCAGGTTTTATTCCCATTGTGTACATGATGGCTCACAACCATCAGTGATGCCAGTTCCAGGGGAGCCGATGCCCTCCTATGGCTCCTGTGGGCACCAGACCCTAGAGTGACACACAGACATATATGCAGGCAGAACACCCATGCACATAAAATAATAAAAAGAAATAGAAAATAACAGCATAAAATAGCTTTTAAATGATATTTCACTTTACTTAACAAGTTGTCATAACTGTTTGTTGCAAGCCCCAAGAAGTCAGCTCTAAGCAATGTAACAAACAGATCTACAGATTACTGTCTGTAGTAAGAGACAAAATCACTGGGCAGCGGTGGCGTGCATATACCTTTAATCCTAGCACTCAGGAGGTAGAGGCAGGAGGATCTCACATCTTAAGTGTGATAATCCACCAGGAACCACTTGGTGAACATGTCTATGCTATAAACAACACGGTTCTTTACATTAACTTCACTATGACTTTAGAAGGTGTAATTGAAAAATGACAATGTTTTCCTTTGATGGAAACCTAATTTCCAGTTCCTGAGAAGCTGGTGAGTCTTGGTCAGATGTAGTGGGAGATTGAGCTCCGTATTACACTGCTGTGAATGTCGCTTCCTTGGTCATTTGAGCTTTCCCGAGCCATCCCTGGCTCCACACTGATCTGACTGGATGAGCACATCCTTGGCTTTGGATCTGCGTGGCTAATTGTGGGTGTTTTCTAGATCATCAGGTGTTATTTGAAGTTCATTCTAAATACACCTTCAAGCAAGTCTGAGTTTTTCTAACGCTCTCTGGTAAATGTAGCTATCAGTTTCTTGTGACTCTCGGAAAGGCTCGTTTCCCATTGTGTGGCTCTGTGTCCTCTTAGGGGCTAGTTACTCATAACTTCCCAGGCTGGGTGGAGGGGGTTTCACTCTGCCACATGGCAATAACAGTGTTTATCATTGAACCCCCCTGAAGAGATCCTCCCTTAGGCTGGAATATGGACTTCAAGGTACCCTGTGGTTTGCCATTAAATGCTCTCCTTGGCTATAGCAATCCATGAACTTACTATTTAGCCATTTTATACCCTCTAATTATGTAGGTTACAAAGAAATAGAAAATATTCCCCAATTGATTAACATTGACAGTTGGGTCAACGTTTTAGATAGTGATACATGTCTGTATGGTTGGTGTGTTTAGTAGGCCAATCTATAAAACTCATATAGTTGTCAATAAAGTTAAATTGTTTAGTGGCCATGGTATTTCTAAACCCCGATCTCTTTAGACCAGAGCTGTAAATTTATCTGCTGACTTCTGGGCCTTTCTCAGCCTGGTGACCTGAGATAGATGGGAAATGCTGGCAGAGTTATGATGGAATGGCTAGCAGAGAAGAGCTGGAGCTGTATGACATCCACAGCCTTGGTGATGTATGCAAGCATCCTTCATAAACACCCAAAGTAAATCATTTCAGTATCAGCCAGGTGCTGTGGAGCAGGCCTTTAATCCCAGCACTCAGGAGGCAGAGACAGGTAGATCTCTGTGAGTTCAATACCAGTATGGTCTACAGAGTAAGTTCCAGGATAGCCGGGGCTATACAGAGAAACCCTGTCTCAAGAGACCAAAATAAAAGAAAGAGAGAAAGAAAGAAAGGAAGGAAGGAAGGAAGGAAGAGAGAAAGAAAGAAAATTTTAGCATCATACCTCTTAACTTGTCCCTGTGTTGTGACAGGAAGCTGCACTGTCCAGGTTGTGCTTAAGCACAGTATGGCTAAGGTCTGTTTCAACCCCTCTGCATACCCTGGCAGACAACATCTGCAGCAGGAAGGTCCTGAGAGATGGAGTGCCATGTCTGTATACAGGTGGTCAATATAGTCAAGCTTTCTGGTAATAGGAAAATTAGAGGCATAAATCCTTGGGGGGAAAAAAAAGCTTTCTTGTATGTGAACTTTACTTCCTCTCAGAAGCCTCTGTTTCTTTCTTGGATGTGTAGTGGAGGACCTTTGACATTTAGTCTCTTATCGCTCATCTCCTCAGCACTAGTACTTTCCTTTCTCAGTTACTCTGTCCCAGTCTGTTCCACCGTTCGCTTTTCCTTTTGTGCAGTATATAGATCAAACCCAGGCCCTTAAACACACGGGGCAAGCTGTCTTCCCTGAGCTGTCCTGGTCCTCCCACAACACCCTTATTAACCGTCTTCATGGACTCAGATCCCGCCAGTGCTTTGGACATCAGAACAGAACTTACTCCTCTCCGTAGATAAAAGAAGTCCAAACATCTGAGTGGAGGTGTAGTGACTAGTGATCTAACCAGTTCCGGTGAGCTTTCAATGAAACTGAATGTCGCACGTGTGTGTGTGTGTGTGTGTGTGTGTGTGTGTGTGTGTGTGTGTAGGATATACATGGCACAAACAATTAGAAATTGTCATAATTTCTCATTCATATCAGGCCTTTCTGCAGACAATCAGGAATTATTTGACTCTAGTTGACTTAATTACATTCAAGGTCACTCTATTCCCATGATTTAAGATGTTTACTGGCAAAATTCCTTGGTAGTGATTCAAGCCACTTTGAGACAAAACATTCTTGGGCAAAAATCTGTGATAGTTGGAGCTGCCAACTAATGTCAGAGAAATACCTGACCTCGCTGAGAAAAAGAGAGGTCACTGTCTGCCTGGTAGAGGTGGAAATTGATATGTGATGGGGCCAAGGAGGACAGCTTCCTGGGAAAGCTACCTACCCTACTTTTAGGTTCTGTCCAGAGAGCTACGTGAATTAGAATTATTTATCTGGCAACCCAGAATTGGGTCAAGGTTCAGGCCAAAGTTCTCTTGGTTTCTACATTTAGGTTATGGAATGTAACTACTGAACAAAGACGATAGCTGAACCAGGGCCTTTTTGTTCCAGACCCTGTGCAAAAGCATGTTTTATACGGTATTCAGATTAATGCTCGCTGTGCTAGCATTATTACTTCTCATTTCTTTCTCTTTTTTATACAGTGAGGAAATGGCCAGAGTAATTTATAGACTTAATCCTGCTTACACATACTGTAGCAGCGCAGAGCTGATCTCTGCCCAGGCCGTAGGTCCAAAGCACTGGACCCTAGCCACCACCTATTTCTCTTCCTGCTCCTATCCCTCAGCACTTGTTGAACTGTATTTATGATCTGGTATTTTAATAATCATATCCCACCTCATTAGTCACCTTACAGGTCTTAAGGGCAGAAGCTTTGTAATTTGCTTTTTTTAGCTAGAGTACATACTCCTGTCAAATCAGTTAAGCAGAAGGAGACATGCTAAGGGAAATAACTGTGGCTAGGGTCAGCCTGCCCCTCACCCTTGAACCACACAGCATGTTTCAACAGAAGACACAGTGTAAGACCCGTACTACCCACTCTTGTCTCTGGAACCCACAAAACAAGGTCATCAGTTTGCTTTTCTCAGTCTTCCTGATAGGCTGCCTTTCCTGGGCTGTTGATTGAAGCAAGCTGTTGTTTATAGTCTCCAAATAATTTTTACTGCTCTTCTCTACCTGAAACTGAAGTCAAAACTGAAATTCATTGATTAAACACATTAAAGACTAGTTCATATATTTATTGGCCACTGATTCTAAATCAGTTTTTCTTTCAAAGGATATGATTAATTTCACATAATTTATAATGGATATGCACATAAATTTAGCATTAGCTTTCCAATACCATGTCATTTAAATCTTTTATATGGACATCAACACATGTACTGACATATTCCATATACTTGTAACATTAATATCTTAACATTATCCAAGAATACACTATACTTTACATGTTGTTGAATTGGGATCTTTGGTTCATATAGCTACATCCAGCTGTTTGGCCCTTAGATTTTTTTTTCATTTTTCACTGTAACTCACAGTAGGTCTATAACATCCCTTCTGAATGATTTTCAAATGGCTGTAGTTTGTTTCCAAAGAGAAACGGACAATAATTTTCATTGTTCAAATAAAAAGACCATTTGTAGGATAAAATAGCATAAGCCTATCATTTGCCTAACTCAGTTTAATTCATCTGAAAAACTATTACAACTTGATGCATTTTTATAAGACAAATGAGGGAGGTTTGTGGTGTTTCCCATCTGCCTGTACAGATGAACATATCAGGACTTAGCAGTAGGAAACTGATGGCTTTTTGTTTTTTTTTTGTTTTTTTTGTTTTTTTTTGGTTTTTCGAGACAGGGTTTCTCTGTGTAGCTTTGCGCCTTTCCTGGAACTCGCTTTGGAGACCAGGCTGGCCTCGAACTCACAGAGATTCGCCTGGCTCTGCCTCCTGAGTGCTGGGATTAAAGGCGTGCGCCACCACCGCCCGGCATTTTTTTTTTTTTTTTTTGGCTTTTTGAAATGAGGGCTGCCACTCAGAATTCTACATGTGCTAAAATGAAGCACACAAGTACCTGGGATGTAATGGGAAGGTGCTGTCCTTACCATTATCAGCTAATGACAAACAGTTTTTAATAAGCTGATCAGTAAACCACCAGTGCCTAGATACCATCCACAGTGGACGTGTTTTCTCCATAGAAATTGACAGACACTGCAGAGACCACAGCTCTGTGTTGTTTTGTCCAAAGAGCCACTCAAGCAAGTTTGGAAACTTGACCAGGAGCATTGATCCCAGGATTACTATTACTGTGAGAAGTTGCTAATTTGGGAAAGTAAGGCTTCATGTTGGCTTTTCTACACATCATCTTCATTTATTTTGAAGGAGAATACCCAGTGGAAAAGAGCAAAGAATGAGACAAAAATTGCTTAAAAAATGCAAAATCCACCCACGTACTTCATTTTATTTATCCTGGCTTACAGATGTCTACTTCAGTTACTTAGCTAACATCTGCTTTCAAGATACTTGTTTTAGGTACAAATGTTCCTGATACAAGTTATATTTTGACATTTTTAAAACAAAAATGGGCATCCGTTTAAAGTTAGTAGACCTAAAGATAGTAGATGTGGATATTTTTAGTTCTCTCTGCAAAGAGCTCTCCTCTCTCTACAGAATCTACACAGCAGGAGAAAGGCACCACCATGGTGAAACAAGATAAAAACCATGCAATCACACACTAAGAGGGCCTATGTAAGGAAAGACTGAGCCAGAGATTTTATAGCCAGTAAAATCGAGTTTCACACTGTGTCAGGATGTAAGAATGATAGCAGTGCTGTCCTGTTACCCCAAGTGAGAAATCTACAGGATGACGTCTTCATAAACAAGGCTGGTGTGAAGACCAGAGTTACACCATGTTGTGGTGTGTGCCTGTGCGAGTGAGAGTAAATGAAAGATAAAAGGAGAACATCATAGGTGATGTCTCCATTCTATGAGCAAACATTAGAAATCAAGAGAACATAAGCCAAAAGTTGTTGAAAGCTTTCAGTAAGTATTCATAGCCATGATGGCAACATTGGCATTGCTACTCTGGGGCTTTCATGTTTGTATTGTGATATAAAAGTTTAAGTAATTATGGGATGTCATAATTCAGTATTCTCCTGTGCCTAGAAAACCAAAATTCCCGATTCAGGATTCTGGGTAAGGAGGCATAGATATGATAAAGGAGTTCAATGAAAACATTTTGGTCCTGTATCTGGGTGTTTAAAATGCACACACCAGCATGAGTTAAGGCACTATTCCATCACATACACCTTACACACACACATACATGTACACATGCACACATACAAGTACTAGCTTTGCCCACTGAAAAGACCTAGGAAAAGTGAGTAGGTCATCTTCACCCAACATGGTAATGTTGACATTACAGCGTCCAACTCAAAGAAATTGGTGCTTCTTGGGGAAGTGCTTGAGACTCTGTGTCTGGGGGAAGCAGTGAACTTGGAGCAACATCCTAGTGCTTACCTGAGTCCATTTGAGGCCAGCTTGGTTTACATAACTAGTATCAGGCCAGTCAGGGACACATGGTAAGGCCCTGTCTCGTGTGTGTGTGTGTGTGTGTGTGTGTGTGTGTGTGTGTGTGTGTGTGTGTGTCTGTCTAGGAGAGAGTGATGGAGGGAGGCATAACTTGGAACACCTTTAAAAAAAGAAGTGTGATAAAGGTATATTAGTTATTTGTCTGAGTTTTTGTATATTTGTGATATTTATCAGGCTTTTTCCAAGACGTTCATATTATTTTTCTTACAGAGATTCTTCCCTGCCCCACAAATTATATAAACTTCAGGCTCTACACCCTGTGTAGCCTTGTGCACCACATGGCAAAATAAGAGTCCTAAAGAAGCTAATGGAATGAATGTAGTAGAGAGAAGATATTTTAAAAGAAGATAGAAGCAAAACTTGAATCCTTGTAGTAGCTCTGTAGGAAATACTAGTGAGTTCCAGTCAACATAAGAATGTACTGATACACTTAGTGTATTCAAGGATAAGTAATTCCCATAGAATTTACCATAGTAACATTCAATAAATAGGGTCACTCTAAGAATTTTATGTCTAGCTAATTTGTCCAACAACTATAAAATAAGCAGAAGATCTTCTCAAGAATGAGAGTAGTCAGAAAGTGAGGCAACTCCAACTGTCCTGTAAAGATTGCTGGTGACCTACTGAGTGTGAGGCTCTGGGTCCAGCCTCAGCACCCTAAGGTGGTGGTTTGACTAGTCACTGAAAGCTTGGGTATGGAGCCTGCAGTCAGTGGATTCCTGATGTGTGATTGGATCAAGTTACAAACAACAGAAGCATGACCAGGACTAACGATTACAGAGTATAATACAAGTGTTTTGACCCTTGACATTAATGCAAATAATTACAAATTAGGAATCTACACAAGACACTGATTCTGTGCCAAGCACTGTGCTTATCCTAATAATGAGCAACAAGAGATTCAGTCCTTGCCTTCAGAGGCTTGCGATCTATGATAAGCCAAAGCATTGTAGTACAAGAGTAGAGATCTGTGTTTTTCTGTCTAGTCCCCAGTCTCCACTTCTAAGTATTAGTAGAACCCCTTCCAATGGGGAATCTGCTCTCATTGGTTCAGGTGTAGGGGTGCACTCACCCCTTACAGAGAGAACTCCACTCAGACCTCCCATCCCTCTGACCACTGTAGCTCGAGTTTTCTTGCCTGGCCCACAGTCAGGGGAAATCTCTCTCACCTGCCAGTCCCACAGCCTCAGACCCAACCAAGTAAACACAGAGACTTATATTGGTTATAAACTGTATGGCCGTGGCAGGCTTCTTGCTAACTGTTCTTATAGCTTAAATTAATCCATTTCTATTAATCTATACCTTGCCACATGGCCCATGGCTTACCGGCATCTTCATATGCTGTTTGTCATCGTGGCGGCTGGCAGTGTCTCTCTGACTCAGCCTTCCACTTCCCAGCTTTATTCTCCTCCTTGTCCCGCCTACACTTCCTGCCTAGCCACTGGCCAATCAGTGTTTTATTTATTGACTAATTAGCAACACATTTGCCATACAGAACATCCCACAGCAGACCACAGTGGTAGTTTCAGGACTGGTCATTCCATCACAGGTAGGTGAGTCCCTGGAACTTTGCTAGTAGAATTGTTATAAAAACTGAACTGCACAGCAATGCTAATTTAATATGACCTTCAGAATCTCAGAGGTCATCTTGGCCATCACATAGAATGGACTAATTAAAAAGAGAAAGGGCTCTGGTCTTGCCAGTTAAGGAACTGGTAAGACATTCTGTGCTTTTAACTTAGTCATGTTGGAATTGGATTTCCTTATTTACAATAGAAAGAAATTTATCAGGTCCTGGTGTTTAAAGTATTATGATGGGGAAAGGACAGAATAACCTAGGGGCACAGGCAACTGAACCTACAGTTACCTTATGATTTCTACATGCATCTGACAGAGCTGCCAGTGTCTATTTATCTTAACCATTTATACTCAAACTTCTTATTGTTATTTCAAAGTTATTACTTAAAAAATAAATAGGAGATGGAAGGAAAGATAAGAAGTCTGAGAAATCTAATTTTCTCATGGCACAAAGTTAAGGGTCAAACATAGCCTTAACATAATGGAATGTGATGCAGTGATGACTGTGAGTGATAAGACGTTATGCAGCAGTATGGTGAATTTCACAAATACAGTGTTGAATGAAAACACACAAAACGAACCTATTACTTCTCAGGTCCCAGTAGTGGTGCCCTTTAGGCAGAGGTAGAGGGAGGAAAGCAGGAGTGAGGGCTTCAGTAGTGATAGACATTGTTTTTCCATCTGGGTGCTAGTTACATGAAGTGTGTTAAGCCATGTTGTTATATGTGATTTTCTGTATGTAGAATGTTTCAACACAGAAGATTTTAAAGTGAACATACAGTTTGTGAACTGGTGGTGAAAAACCAATTACTTGAAACTCCTCACTGTCTTACATGCCATCCTAAGTTTCCTAGACATGTAATCTCA
The DNA here is from genome assembly GCF_949786415.1 of Peromyscus eremicus. Lineage (NCBI taxonomy): Eukaryota > Metazoa > Chordata > Mammalia > Rodentia > Cricetidae > Peromyscus > Peromyscus eremicus. The sequence goes on from NC_081430.1 coordinate 68,036,772, forward strand.
ATTATATTTTAATGTAATATTTGTCACTTTGGCTGTGACATTGATACCATTGTGTTTTTTACATAAACTTGTCTTTCTTTTTCCCTTGTCCTGCTCCTGGCGCATAAACTTCACTAAGTTGGCTGTAGTTGCTTTAGAGATTCAGATGCATGTTACATTTTCTCTGGACTTTGAACTTTTGTGATAAGAAAATGCATACTATCATTTCTGTAAAAATATTAAAATGATTAGATTTAGGAAAAAGCTGGTGGAGAGTTGGCAAGATGGCTGAAGGGTAGAGGTGCTTGCTGCTAAATCTTCTCAACCGAGTCTGATCCCTAGAACTCACATGGCAGGAAGAGAGAACAACTGTTGCCAATTGTCCTCTGACCTCTACACACAGACGCACAGACACACAGACGCATATATACAAAAAGTTTAAAAAGAAACTTTTAAAAAGAAAACAAAAGGACTGGAGAGATGGTCTAGTGGTTAAGAGCACTGGCTGCTCTTCCAGAGGACCTGGGTTCAGTTCCCAGCAACCACATGGTGGCTCACGGCTGTCAGTTCCAGGGGGCCTGACACCCTTATACAGACAGACATGCAGGTAAAACACCATTGCACATAAATCAAAATCAATAAACATTTTTTAAAAAAGTTTAAAAAGAAAATAAGAACTGGTAGCATCTGCTTGCCAGGAAGATTGCTGTGAGTTCTTTGACAGCCTGGTCTATACAGTGAGTTCAGCAGCAGCCCAGACTCCATGGTGAGATTTTCTCTAACGTTTGCATCTTCTTCAAGCTGGTCTGGTATCTTATGCATATATTCTACCATAGACTTAGAAAGAAAGAGAGAAAGAAGAAAGGAAGGGAGAGGAGAGGAGAGGAGAGAAGAGAGAGAGAGAGAGAGAGAGAGAGAGAGAGAGAGAGAGAGAGAGAGAGAGAGAGAGAGAGAGAGAGGAACACACCACAGAAAATCTAATTATGGCTCCCTTCAGTCAACTTAATGGTGGTCATGACTTTGCTGATCTCAGTGGGATGCATTCATCTTGGAGTTGGTAGAACGCTTGCTGCATTGTGAAGCATGATAAGCTCAGGACAGATGGCTGAGAAACTGATTCCACAGTATGGTAAGGAACATATGTAATGTGTTCTTGTATGGTAAGGAACACGGTTAAGATGCAATAACAGGACTGGCTCCAGTAAAAAGCAGAGGGCTGCAACTTCAAGTATTCTCATCCATCCTTTCTTTCTACTTTTCAGAGTCTGATATTTCTCGTGCGAGACTGGAGTTTCCCATACGAGTTCTCCTATGGAGCTGATGGTGGCGCCAAGTTCTTGGAGAAACGACTCAAGGTTGGTTCCCTATTTAGGTGCCTGCCATTTCCCCAGAATGAACTAGAGTGTCTCTGTTGAATGATCTCCTGAATACTCAGGAGCCACAATTCCACTCACCCCCTGTAGTTTCTCTAATAAACAACCCAAGATGGATTTGTAATAAAATTTAGAATTGTGCTTTTAAGTTACTGTTGATGACTTTGATACAGATAATTCATAGGTGATATGTAAAACACTTCTTCCTCAAGGCAAAACTTGCACCTTGAAGACTCAAAACAGTTTAATACTGCAGTGTAAATGTCTAAATGTATTTCATTCTGCCTTTTCTACAGACTGTTAAACACATGTCTAGAAGGGACTGGTGGTATTTAGGCTTGTATGAAATACCTAGCCATTCAGTTGCCTTTTTAGAATTTAAGTATGGAGCTGGTTATTTGTTTATTTGTTTGATTTTGTTTGTTTATTAGTGACAACTTCATACAAGCTAGGGTCACCTGGGAAGAGAGAATTTCAACTGAGAAAATTCCTCCATCAGACTGGCCTGTAGCTAAGTGTGTGGGAGGGCCCAGCCTACTGCGGATGGTGCCCACCCTGGGCAGGTGGCTCTGGGTTGTATAAGACAGCAAACTGACCAAGTCACTAGGAGCAAGCCAGTGAGCAGCAGCACTCCTCCATGGCCTCCGGGTTCCGACCTTGGGATCCTGGCCTGGCTTCCCTTGGCGACAGAATAGGAGGTGGAGCGGAAACCACCTTTTCTTCCCCAAGCTGCATTCGGTCGTGGTGTTATCCCAGCCATTATGACAGGAATTCGCCCCAGAGATTAGCCTGTTGTTGTGATAGACCTGGCCATGTGGTTTTGAAGGAAAACAGAGGCTTGTAACTTGTGCTAATTGTGCCATGTGTTTGCCACACTTAGTTATAGCTGTATGGACAAATCCAACCCTTTCATCCCAGCCACATCATGCCATTTTACCATCATGGAAGCTGATAGGCAAAGCAAAGCCTTTGTTTCTGTCCCAAGAAAGTTCACCTTCAGAATGACTTTCCGCAGGTCTCAGGGAACCAGCACGAAGAACTACAGAATGTCAGAAAGCACATCCATTCCTGTTTTACCAACATTTCCTGTTTTCTCCTACCTCATCCTGGCTTGAAAGTGGCTACGAACCCGAACTTCGATGGAAAGCTGAAAGGTTTGTCTGCCTTTGACTGAGTTTGCTAGCGGCGCCTATCTGTGGGCGCCTGCGGCTGCTGACTTAGCTTCTGCACTAATGAAAGGCACATGACACAGTCCTGGTCAGGAAGTGGGCTCGGGCTTGGCGCTGGAGCTTCCCGTGAGTCAGCTGACACACGGGACCCAAACCCTGCATTTACCAGCAGCAGGCAGCAGCCCCCCCCCCCCCCCCACACCTCTGTGCTCTGAAAAGTGCTTGTGTGTGCTTGGTTTCCCTCATTATAGTAATCAAAATGGGAAAGTGTCTATAGTTTTGGAATATTGCATTTGTTGAAATACATAGTTTGGGGCTGAAAGCAAACAGTACATTCAGTACTGAACCCAGGCTCTTTAAAATAGCTACTGGAGAATTTAACAAATTATAAAAAAGTCACTAAAAAGTAAAGTCCTCTCCAGATAAGAACAAGTTTCTTTAAAGCAGAAGAGTAGACACTGTTTTCAGCTAGTATCCTCTCGTGGCATGTAATTTGTACTAACAGAGTTGACTCCTGTTTGAAAAGACACAGTAGTGGAGGGAGGTCTTCAGAAGCTCCCATCACTGAGAGCAGAAAAGCTCTCTCTATAGACTTTTGCTCTCTAGTTAATTCAAGGTGGTTCAAGGCAGTTTTGACTTTTTACTTGTGAGTCTACCACTGAACATACCATGGAATTCACACTTTCTTGTCTAATTTATTATGGCTTTTTTTTTTTTTTCATCGTGCCAGGGGTGAAACAGTGACATTACAAATTTTTTTCAGCACAATTATTGCCAAGGGGATTTTCAATTACATTTAAAAATGACAACATATCTTGTATCCAGTTTTTAGAAACTAGCAGAATTGACCAGCAAAAGTACTTTGCCTTGTGTCCATGGAATTACCTGACACTTTTATCTTTAACATTGGCAGTTGATAGAGTAAGCAGAATTCTAAATTCCTCAGCCACCAGCATTGCGTTTATACTTCAGAATCATCCTCTGTTCTCCTTTTGACAGCAGCAGATGGCAGTGGGCACATGGCATTGGCATGTGGATGCCAGAAGCTTGTGGTCTCACTGTTGCCTCTGAACTCTAACCCACTAGTGGACGGACACACGGCCCGCTCACGATTATGAAATGACTAATGGCCTCAGTGTGTCTTGAATACATTACATAAAGAGCGGGCTTCCATAAAGCCTCTCTTTCTTCTCTGGAGCTGGGAGCTATGAACAGGAGGGGGACGCTGAACAAGAGTTCCTTATGAAGGAGGCGGCCCGCTGGCCTGGGCCGCCACGGCTGCCGGCAGCTGCAGCTCATCGCCTAGGGCAGTTCGCAGGCCCCGCTCAGGAAGGGTTAGGAAAAATCACACAGACACACATGCCTGCTTTGTAAGAACTTGTTCCCCATCCAGTTGTCCACGTGGCCACAAAGACGTCGGTCCAGGTAGTTGACCACAACCATCTGTCACTCAGAGTTTGCAAAGTAGCTAGTCCCAGGAGAAAGAGCAATGAAAACTGGCTTCAGCTGCCCTAAACGTTCTGTTTTCATGAGGCTTGTACCCTTGTGTACAGAAACATCCTACTTTTTCTCAGTGTCGTCTTTGGCAGCTTTGACAATCTGTTATCTACAGTATTTTTCCATCCAACACTACATTTTTTTCCTTTTATTGAAAATAGATTTTTTTTCTCCCATAATATATCCCGATTATGGTTTCCCCTCCCTCTATTCTTCCCAACTCCTCCCCACCTCCCCTCCCATATGGATCCACTCCCTTTCTGTCTCTCATAGAAAATAAACAGGCTTCTGTGGGATGATAATAAAATGAAATAAGATAAAACAAAAACTAACCCATCAGAAATGGACAAGACAAATAGAAGGAAAAGAGCCCAAGAGAAGGCACAAGAAACAAACCCACTCGTTCCCATACTCTGGAATCTCATAATATGTACACACAGGAACTGTAGAGTAAAAAGAGAGAAGAAAAAAATAAAATCATGTTTCAAAAAGGAAGAGCACGTATGTACCATTATGAGACAAGGAACCTCCAAAGATGCCCTTGAGTTCATTTTCTGTTGGCCATTAACTGCTTGCTGGGCATGCAGTCTGCCCTTAAGAGGAGTTTGTCTCCCCAGTGAGACCCCTTGGAAGAGACTACATTTTCATTTCCACAAACTTTGCATCTCCATCACACTAGCACATCTTGCAGTCAAGACGCCATTGAAGATAAAGAGTTTATGGCTGGGTTGGCAACGTGCAGAGAGTACCTTCCTGTACCAAACGCTAACATGTAGGGGGAAAGCTCTATGGAGGCCAGCTTGACTTCTTCCTGTTCAGTGTGTCGTGCAGGTAGTCTTCAGCAGTGTGGCCTTGATGTCAACTTGTGGAGAGCAACCTGTCCTTTTGGCAACAGTCCGAGTCGTTTGGGGGTTTTCGTGGGACCCTTTTGGCCAACCATTCAATTAGATGTAACCCAATCCAGTACTGGAAGCATCATTTGGTGACGAGAGACGTACATTTGTGGTTCTGTCTCTCCCATTGTTTGGCGATTTCATTTAGCTCTCCTTCATATGTGTGTATATTTTGGTAAGCTTCCCCCGTGTTAGGTTTCCACACTACCCTTCAAATGGCTCTTAATTTTAGCTGTCTCTCCCTGTATTCCCTCGTCTCCCTCTTCCTTCCCCCTTTCCACTCGATCCTCCCATTCCAGTCTCCCACCTTCCTATCTGTAACTATCTGTTCTCTTTCCCTGTCCTAGGGAGATCTATTTGTTCCCCCAGTACCTTACTCTATGCCCAACCTCTGGCTTTCTATGAACTGCAGCTAGGTTAGCATTTGACCTAACAGCTAATATCCATATACCACATTTGTCTTTCTGGGTCTGTGTGCTACCTCACTCCGGAAGACTTTTTCTGGTTCCATCCATTTACCTACAAATTTCATGATTTCTTTTTTTTTAATGGCTAAGTAATACACCATTGTGTAAATGTATCACATTTTTAAAATCCATTCTTCTGTTGAAGGACATCTAGATTGTTTCCAATTTCTGGCTATTATGAATAGAGCAGCAATAAAGACACAAACCCTGAATGTTATAACTCAATGACTTTTATCCTGGATGTCATATGAGCTAGCCCTGGTATTCTTCAGAGGCCTCGCATGGGAGTGATTGTCTCTAGCAGAGAAATGTGTGCTGGATGCAAACAACTGTGAAAACTTTGTTCTTTGGTGGTAGGTTCTCATGTGCTATTTCATAGGCAGAAATAACTTTCTAACTCATCATCAACACTAATAATTTGCCCACTGTCCTACAAAGTATTGCAGTTATTGTCATCTTTTTTTTTTTTTTTTTTTTTTTTTTTTTGGTTTTTCGAGACAGGGTTTCTCTGTGTAGCTTTGCGCCTTTCCTGGGACTCACTTGGTAGTCCAGGCTGGCCTCGAACTCACAGAGATCCGCCTGGCTCTGCCTCCCGAGTGCTGGGATTAAAGGCGTGCGCCAACACCGCCTGGCAGTTATTGTCATCTTTAATAGCACCAGAAATAAAAGTCTTTCCAGTGTTCTTTAAAATGTTATGATTAATTTAATTGCTATTAATGAAGGAACTTCCCATACTGGAAACCAGAGGTCAAAAGTGTTGAGTCGTGTTCATTCACACTACATTCAACTAGCTTTTACTGAATTGAATACCCCTGCTAGCATAGTAAATAGTCTTTTAATTAGCAGGAGTTATATAGAACAATCAGGTAACCACAGCACACTGTGGGGCAGCTTCCTTAGCAGCAGTTATCAGAGTCAAATGCTAGACAGTTATTTTTTTAAAGAAATGGTATTTCTAATGACTTGGCAGGTAATCTTGAGGAGTTACTGTCCTTGGTTAGTTTATACCCTAAATCCTATACTGGCGCTCCTACTCTATAGAGTTATTTATAAAGCATACATTGTATGGAGTATTTATTTGGTAACTAATGTAACTACCACGTTGGCCCAGCTCCTGGATTCCCAAGAAGTTTTTGCTCTCTTACTGAAGAAATTATGAAGATACAACATGACCTTGAGTGTTCATCCACCTACACATCTACTGAACACTCATAGGGCCCTCTGGAAACTGATCAGAACTTGTCTGACCATGTCCCAGACTGTGAATTTACTGTGGTCAAATAATACTATTATTAATATATTGTTATTTCCTGGACCCATCATTAGAATGGTTAACAATGGTTCCAGGGAAAGCAGAGATGTCTAACACTATCTTCAGAGCTCATTATGCCCAAATATGCTGGTTGCTTTAATAATAGTTACCTTTCTGGTTTAGTAGACCTATATATATTTCCATTCCATTCCAATTTCATAAGAAAAAGTTTGGGTAGAAGTGTGTGTGTGTGTGTGTGTGTGTGTGTGTGTGTGTGTGTGTTAAGGTGGTTTTATAAGGAAAACACTTTATTATATAGACATTTAGGAAGAACTGATATAGTCTAGATATATTGTAGTAATCATTTACTTAGAAACCAAGTCATACCTCTTATACATAGTATGCACATTTTCCCATGTATTTAATGACTTACAAAGATATCCATGTGTAGAACTTACCTCACCATCTACAGTCTGTAGTTTTACTAAGTGTGTGCATTACGCTTGAGCTCACAGCTAAGAATGAGTAAATAACAGAGACTACTGCTGATCTGTTTTAAGGCCTGACTGGCCTCTTCTTGCTGTGTTATTTTGTGCTGCTGAATTCTGCCACTGAAACTATAGAGTCTGTTACCACAGTTTACCCAGCTTTCAATACTTACAAGGCAGGCACAGGAAACACAGGAGAATTTGGAGGCAATACCTTACAAGCCATGAATTATCTGTCCCCTACGTTTTCGTTACAGATGTGGTGTCAGCTGGGTGTGATGGCACATGCTTGTAAACCCAGCTATTAGGAGGTAGAAAGAGGACTTGGCTACATAACAAGTTGGAGGCCAGCCTGGGCTATTTATAATCATGTATGTGCCCTTCACTGACATCCCAAGTAGATGTGGTAGCACACATCTATAACCTGAGCATTTAGGAGGCAGAGACAGGAGGATCCCTACAAATTAGAGACCTATATAGTGAGACCCTGGGATATAGCATGATCTTATTATTATCATGGTCTTATTATTAACCAGGGCAGACATGAATGACTGGACTCAAATAATCCTGAGTCAGCCCCACAAGTATTTGGAACTATAGGTGCACACCACCACACCCAGCTTCCCAATTTTTGAGCCTCTATACATAACCATAAGTAAGACCCAAGGGTCTCAGACTACATGAAATGCTTACATAAATGGGCTGTAATACTGGGAGGTGGTGGCACACACCTTTAATCCCAGCACTTCACAGGCAGAGGCAGGTGAATCTCTTGAGTTCCAGGCCAGCCTGGGCTACTCAGAGAAATCCTGTCTCAAAAATTAAAAAAAAGAAAAGAGTGGGTGGGGGAGCTATAAAATGTGTTTAACATTTAATGTTACAAAATACTTTATAGGTGTAAGACATGTGAGTGGAGCTGAGAGCCAAGCGTCGACATGTGTCAGAAGAATTACTCCCGATAGTTTGGAGTGGCTAAGTACAGGAGAGTGAGTGGTAGCATTTCCACTGAGGCCAGGGAAATGGAGGCAGTTGAAGGAGGTTTTATTCTGTGGCATGGAGGATTGGACTGGATTTTTAAAATAATGGTGAGTTTGCTTTCAATTGTAGAAATAGATGACGAATTCATCAAAAACTTGAAAATACTGATTCCGTGGCTCCTTAGTCCTGAGAGCCTAGATATTAAAGAGATCAATGGGAATAAAATCACCTGCCGAGGTCTGCTGGAGTACTTCAAGGTATCGTTCCCATTTTTATACCTCTCGTGAGTACTTCCCTTTGACATGCCCTGGAGTATGCGTCCTTCACTTAAAAATTCTGTGGGGCAGCCAGGCGGTGTGGCACACGCCTTTAATCCCAGCACTCGGGAGGCAGAGCCAGGCGGATCTCTGTGAGTTCGAGGCCAGCCTGGGCTACCAAGTGAGTTCCAGGAAAGATGCAAAGCTACACAGAGAAACCCTGTCTCGAAAAAAAAAAAAAAATTCTGTGGGGCAAATGTATAAGGTGCCCATAAAAAGGCTTTGGAAAACTATGACACACCTAAGAGAAGTCACTTTCTGAGGAAATAAAATCTTTTTTGAGGAAACTCATTGTAAGTAAATTTACCATCTGTTTTTAACTCGAGGGAACTATACTTTGAAATAAAAATATATCAGAGTTGAACAAATCTTTATGGGAGTATTCACAGAGTCCCCTCATACTGAATTTCACCTTTAAGATTATCCGAAGGCAACTATATTTTCTTCCTGAAAAAAAATTCTTCCAAACTGCTATCTGCACCAAAGGCATTTTTAGTAGAGTTACTTTAAATTTGTATTTACCTCTTGACTTTACTAACACCAAATGCCCTTTGCCAACATGACTATCTAATGAAGAAATTAACCTGATTTGTCAAGTGCTTCAAGATTAAATGTCAATCTTTAAAGTTGGTATTTCACCATCTGAAATGCCTTTTTATGTGACCTCTTTTCCTTTGTCACTCTCAACAGTAGCTGTATGTGAATTTCTAGTCTAACACTGTAGATGTGCTTACTGTGTGGATTCGTTATCTCTGCACAGATCGGGTCCATACAGCTTATGTATCAGCAGGGTACAGACTCACTGTGAAAAGGAGGCTACTCCATCAGAGGGACTTGAGCAAGCTTTTAAGGGAGATGACTTTTCCTGAAGAAGGGCAGCATTGGCATGTGGCTATGTATGAAAAGAGCATTTCAGAAAGAGGGAACAGCATTAGCTAAAAAAGCAAAGAAAGAAATAATAGTTCCTGAAAATATTTAGTTGTCAAGACCCTAAAATACAGGTTAACATAAGAAATGTTGAATGAAATTGCTTGACTGAGTCTTTTTCCTGTTTGGTTTTGTTTTAGGCGTACATAAAGATCTATCAAGGTGAAGAATTACCACATCCCAAGTCCATGTTACAGGTGCGTATTCATCAGGAGGTATGATGTTTAAGTTTGTTTGTCTCTGAGGCCACGTTTTCCTGCCATAGTCACCTAAAGATCACTTGCCTTACCCATGTGTCTATCTGAACGTCCCACACGAACACGCCAGTGTTACTTAGGTTGAGATCCACTTTGTACCAAAGACTTTCCCTCCTCCTAGTGTGGACTCGGCTTAGAAACACACTCATCCTGTTCTGGCTGGTGCACTGCCCCCACCACATTCACAGGAGCTAGGACTGGGGTACTCTTCAGAGGAAGGTCATCCAAATGAACATTCACTGTAGCATTGTGGCTTACTGAGTAAAACACCTAGGTTCTGTACATCGTAAAAGTTAATCATTTAAACATGCAGTAGAAACACTTCTGATTCCTTGATGGCTGTCCTGGCACATTCCTTGCATGTGATGCTGATACAGATGACTCCGCTGTCCATTAATTAACACGTGCACTTTGTCCCAAGGCCACCGCAGAAGCTAACAACCTAGCAGCTGTTGCAACTGCCAAGGACACATACAACAAGAAGATGGAGGAGGTGAGCATCCAGGATTTCTCCTTTGAACCCGTTCTCTAATGTCGCACCACACTGCGTGCATATGCACAGAGGTGACTTGAATGTCACTCTGCTCAGTATGTATGTATCACATGTCTTGTGTCCTTAAGATACTTTAAAAACAGAACATTACAGAGTGGGCATGGGAAGCTGAGGCAGAAGAATTGCCATGAAGGTGAAGTGAGTGTACTAAGTTTAAGCCTAGCCTGGGGTACAGTGAAATGAAACCCTGTGTCAAAAAATTACACACACAGTGCACTTTTACAGGCATTTAAAAATTAGTTCTCTGCTAACAAAATATTCTTACTCATGTTTTATTTGGCCAGATCGCCCCACTGGAAGATTTAGTGGCTAAAAACATATGTTACTCTCTCCACTGTGCATATTTGATTCTATAGTCTTATTATTTCTCTTAAAACTTGTTAAAAAAAAAATCAAGCCTCAGGAACCAGAATTTTTCATTTTAGTTTTAACTAATGTAAGAAGTATCATTTTCCCCTAAAAAGTGTTGTAAGATCAAAGTTACATCTAAAATTGATGGACTCTTACAATCAAAAGGAATTTGGTATAAAATTAAAGAATAACCAGTTGTATTACCAATATTAAAACTATAGCCAAAGTTAAGGACATGGTTAGCTAGAAATCACTTTGTAACTCTCTGTGTGTGGTGATTGAGAGGCACACACATGTACGTGAGTGTGGGATTTAGGAGATGCACACATGCACTTGAATGTGGTGATTGGGAGGTGCACACATGCACATGAGTGGGATTTAGGAGATGCACACATGCATGTGAGGGTAGTGATTGGGAGGTGCACACATGCACATGAGTGTGAGATTTAGGAGATGCACACATGCATGTGTGTAGGAATTGGGAAGTGCACACATGGACGTGTGTGTGGGAATTGGGAAGCACACACATGCACGTTAAGGCCAGTGGAAGCTGTTGAGTGATTTCCTCTATTACTAACTACTTTGTTCCTTTAAGAGAGGCTCTCACACTGCAGGAGAAGCTAAACTGGAGTATAGGCATTTGCAGCTGTGCCCAGCCCGCAGTGCTGGAGTATAGGCCTGTGCAGCTGTGCCCAGCCTGCAGTGCTGGAGTATAGGCCTGTGCAGCTGTGCCCAGCTGTTTCACATGGTGTTGGGATTTGAGCTCAGGTCCTCATGCTTGCATAAGCAATTACTTCTGCCCACTGAGCCATCTCCCCAGCCTACCTCGTAACTTTTTAAAAACTTGAAAATACAGTTCAAGAACATTCTATGTGCTTCTATTATTCTAAGAAACATCCAGTTGGCTCCATTCAAAGTAAACAGTGAAAGAGCTAAGGGAAATATACTTCATGGTTTGAGAGTTTTATAGTACTGATTATTATTTTAGATTAAACTTCACTGCTCAAAATTACTTAAGTATAACTTGACTTCTGAAAGAACTGCATTATTTCTGTGTTTTCTCGGCTTTGTATTCATTCTGTGAACAAACAGTTGGCAATTATGTGGGTCATGTCTTTTTTATCTTTGATAATTTGTTAAGTCAGATACTATTTCCTGTGTCTTAGAAGAGGGGCTGGGCATGGTGGCACCTTTAATGCCAGACCGAGGACACAGAAGTAGGTGGATCACTGTGAGTTTGAGGCTAACCTGTTTACAGAGCAAGTTCCATGCCAGGGTTTCGATAAAACATCCCTGTAGAGAGACAGAAGAGGATTAAGAATGGCTTTATTAGCTGGGTAGTGATGGTGCACGCCTTTAATCTAACTGTGAGTTCGAGGCCAGCCTGATCTACAGAATGAGTTCCAGGGCAGCCAGGGCTTCACAGAGAAACCCTGTCATGAAAAACAAAACAACAACAAAAAGCAAAATAAAACAAAACCCCCAAATCAAACCAAACCAAACCAAAGCCTTTATAAGGCATTATACCAGCCCCCTTTTCTAGTGCTGCCTCATGGAATGGGGACAGTCTGGACTGACGACACATCCTGCAGCCTTCCTTCCGTCACTGACAGAACACGCAGCGAGTAACTTTGTCAGGCACACATCACTGTGTACTTACATAAACCTGCGTGTTTTAGGTCAGTCACTCAACTTGTCTTCTTGATATAATAAAAACAGAAACGTAAGAGGTATGAGGTTATAGCTAGCATAACACAGAATACTGTTACAGTGAACTTTTAATAAGTAGAAATCAGCTCTAAAATAATGATGGAAGGTACAGTGTGGTAAACAGTCATTTATTATGACAGTCTCTGTACTGCATGTAACTGTATACGTTATATGTAAACGACCACTGTTTGCTAGGTCGTCCACACTAACTGGACCGTAACTGACCACTGTTCTGGCTGCAGTGCCCCTGGGTGATGGAAATGAAGTCTATCACTGAGTTCATCGTTCTTATGCAGCATTCCAGTGTGCTCCAGTGAAAACTGTGGATACAGTTATCTCCTCCCTATCACATAAACAAATACTTCTCTCTCTGACACAGATTTGTGGTGGTGACAAACCATTCCTTGCCCCTAATGACCTGCAGACCAAGCACCTGCAGCTAAAAGAAGAATCTGTGAAGTTATTCCGAGGGGTGAAGAAGATGGGCGGGGAAGAATTCAGCCGGCGTTACCTGCAGCAGTTGGAGAGTGAGATAGATGAACTTTACATCCAGTACATTAAGCACAATGACAGCAAAAATATCTTCCACGCAGCTCGCACCCCAGCCACACTGTTTGTCGTCATCTTCATCACATACGTGATTGCTGGTGTGACTGGGTTCATTGGCTTGGACATCATAGCTAGTCTGTGCAACATGGTCATGGGACTGACTCTTATCACCCTGTGCACCTGGGCATACATCCGCTACTCTGGGGAGTACAGAGAGCTGGGGGCCGTCATTGACCAGGTAGCTGCGGCCTTGTGGGACCAGGTAAGAGTTCTTTTACTTTCCTCAGTTAAATTCTGCACAGACTGTGTAGTCAGTATTCACTCAGTATCAGAAATACACGGTAAACATGACTTAGGCCAGCTCTTTAAAACTTTACAACATGGCAAGATATGAACAACTAACTACAGTATGTCCTACACAACTGACATGCTAGTATTTGAAACATACGTGGATAAACGGCATTTTTACTTTCTAATTCTAAAATGTTAATAGTGTTAGAAGTATGAGAAACAGTTACTTAGCTGCTTGTGACCCTGTGTTGAACTTAACCTAGCACTTGACTGGCACTGGCTTTGTGAGGGCATACATGACCTACTGTCACTGGTGATCACATTCCTCTCGTTAGTATCACATTTGATTTGATCTAGACTTTTGCAGCAAGCCACAGCGTGAGCCAGTGGTCATGAACTAGCTGCTTGTGCATCAGTTAGCTTCAGCTGAGGGAGTCAAGGCCACCATGACAACTTAGTAGCTTACTCTTCCAGAAGTCTCTTTATTACTTATTGAGAATTTAGGGACATTAAAGATCTCATACAATTTCATATTTTAAGCTCTTGAACATTTGTGGTCTAGAGGTAGCTAATAGTAGCACCACCCCCACCCAGCATGAAGAGCACACTGTCTGTACTCCACAATAGAATGTTAGCTAAGGAGCTGTGTGCCTTGAGGAATCAAGCTGAAATGAATTGATGAGAGCACACGGGGAGTGAATGCAGCTCATCTGGATCCCAAGCTACTCAGTATCTCAAAGTCTCCACGCACACGAAGCTAAAGACAGGTATCTGTGTAAACTTCAAAACCCTCCTAGAACACAATGGTAAAACCTATCAGAAATACAGAACTGGTTCTTTAAAGTATTTTTGTAAACTATGGAATCTAAACTGATAAATCTTCAGGAGTATTTGTCTTAATGCTCACAATTGATATTGCAGATGAAGTTGAAAATTATGTTATTAAACAAAATATAACTCTTCCTTTTAAAATTGCCTCTGCTACAGGGAAGCACAAATGAGGTAAGTTAACATTTTTAACTAAGATATATATTTGTAAATGTAATGTGATGTTCCTATTTACAACTACTAGGTATTATAGGATATCTTAGAAAATACTTCTCTAAAATATAAGTTTATATGAATTTTTAACATATTCCAAATATTATGTAGGATTTAATTTGCACAGAAGTGTCATTAAAGAGTGTTTGATTTAGTTTCTATGTAGAGAATTTCGTGGTTTAAGCTCTAATGTTGCATTATTTGATTTCCCCATTGTGGTCAAATACTGGACAAGAGGAAGCATGCAGGAGCGAAGGGTTAATTGGCTCAGTTGAAGAGGAGATCGTAGCAGAGAAGGCATGGTGGCAGAAGCCTGAGGCAGCTGCAGGCACGGGGCAGAGAAAGATGGACACTGGTGCTCAGCATCTTTCTCTTTTTGAATTCCCTCTGGGACCACAGCCCACGGGCTAGATAGTCTTCCCCACACCGAGGGTGGGTCTTCTCTGCCTAGTTAATCTTTCTGGGAACAACCTCATAGAAATACCCAGAGATGTTTCCACAGGGATCCAAATTCCCTAAGGTTGACAATGAAGACCGACCATGGCGGTGTCCTTTGCTCTTCTGCAGTGAAGCCCGCGGTCTGCAATCTGAGTAAATGGTCACAGAGGGTATTCAGATGCAGCTGCCAACGTAAGGACTTTGGCTTCGGGCTGACAGTACTCAGCCCACTTTAAGAGGGCTCCATCACAGGATGCACCCATGCTTTCTTTGCACACCTCAAACCTGGCCTGTGAACTAGCATGCCTTCCTCCTTTCCATGTGCACATGGAACGAAGCTGAGCTTCCAGAAAGAAACAGTTACACTAAGAAAAAGTATGTCTATACAAGTGGTAGATCATTTTCTTCAAAGCTAATCTCAGTTTCTACTTGACTCTATAAATGAATTATGTCCTTTAATCAAATACCAGTGGAACATTTAATATTTTAAAGTCACTAACAGCTACTTTGTGTAAAAGTAAATAAACTCACTAGAAAAACAAAACAAATTTCAACTTTGTACATAAAACCTTGGGTGGGGGGACCTAAGGCTTGAAGAGAACTGGAATTAAACCCAGTCTACCAGGAGCAGAACGTGACAGACTAGGATGCTACCACACTGTACTGACCACATTTATGGAACTGAACACGGCACCATCCACACTTAGTGTTCAGCTCTAGGGGCTAGAGAGACAGCTCAGTGGTGAAGAGCAGGGGCTGCTCTTCCAGAGGTCCTGAGTTCAATTCCCAGCATCCACATGGCAGCTCACAATTGTCTATAACTGTAGTCCCATGGGACCCAGTGCCCTCTTCTGATAGAAAGACATACATGATGACAAAGCATCATATACATAAAATACATTAATAAATCTTAAAAAAGGAAACAGCTATATAGAATCACAAATGAAAAACTTCTTGAGAATAGCTATGTAAATATTAAGCTATTACCCAGTTCTTAAAAATATTCAAAAACAATAGACTCCAGAAAGAGTTAGAATTGAATGTTCGGTATCGGTATGTGACAGTCAGGGGGGATAGATCTTACACCCTAGCCAAGAGGAAAAACTAAGATACTTAGGACTACCCAAAAATGTGCAGTTTGGAAAAATAGGATTTCTGGGTGTAGTGGCACGTGCCCATAATCCCAGCACTCAGCAGGTGGAGGAGGCAGAATAATAAATTTGAAGCTAACCTGCATCACATGGTGAAACCCAACCTTAAGAAAACCCTTAAAATTCTTTTGATTCAAAACCCATTAAACTAGTACAAGGAATAATCAGAGGAGGTCATTTTAGTGAGGAAAGGCTTTCTGAAGTGGTTTCTGAACAAGGTTCTGTGCAGTCAGAACTAGCAGTCAGAACGGCAGGCAGAACGTGTGAATAAGGGAGCCCAGCTTGGGGAAGGAACAATACCCTTTAGCTGACCCAGCACACACACAAGAATGGAAAAGTAGCCCGTTCTGAAAATAGATTCACAGCAGGAAGTTACAGGTCTAAGTTGTCTAAAACTGGCAATATTCACAATGTGAGATGTCCACATATCCCTGGGACATGGAAAACGATCGGACTGGGAGACAGTATTCTAAGAGATATTTAAGATAAAGTGCAGTCAGAGAGTAAAAACTTGGGAAGATCAACCAGTAGCACATGCCAGAGAACTGAAACTACTTTACATTTTAAGATAGTAGTTATTGGTCTGTTTGTTTTATGTGTGTGAGTGTTTCAGCTGCATGTAAGGTTGTGTACCATGTGCATGCAGTATCTAGTGGAGGCCAGAAGAGGGTGTCAGATCCCTTAGGACTGGAGTTACAGGTAGTTGTGAACCACCATGTAGATACTGGGAATTGAACCCAAGTCCTCTGGAAGATGAACCAGTGCTCTAACCTGCTAAGCCATCTCTCCAACCCCTGCTAGTTTGTGTTTGATAGAAGATGATGTAAAGAACATTAATTCAGGACTGAGAAGATGGCTCAGTAGGTAAACCTTTTGCCACCCAAGAGTAAGGACCCGAGTTCAAGTCTCCAATAGCCACTTAAATGTCAAGTGGATGTGGTGATCCACCTATAATCCCTATGCTTAGAAGGTGGAGATGGGATTCTCTGGACAAGCTTGCTAGGTAAACTAACCAAATTGGGTGAGAGACCCTGCCTCATATATAATGTGGAGAGCAATAGAGGAAGACACCAACAACTTCTGGCCTCCACCCACATCCACACACATGCACACCATATACAAAAATGTATTTAAAATGTGACTTCAGCATGCTGTATTTTATAGAGTACTATAAGCTATAAAGGGAAAAAGTTATACCTGTGTGCTTAATGTTTTATACCCGACTCTTATATTCCAGGCTTTATACAAGCTTTACAGTGCAGCAGCAACCCACAGACACCTGTATCATCAAGCTTTTCCTGCACCCAAGTCAGAGCCTACTGAACAACCAGAAAAGAAGAAAATTTAAGTCAGTAAAAACAAATGCAGGTGCATGACCATTTGTCACTTACTATCAGAGCTTTTGTTTCCATGCAAACATTCAAAGTGCTTCCTTCAGAACAGAGTGAAAGCCAAATGCCCAAGAACTCGAGCAGTCCAATTCTTTCCTCCAGTGATTAATAAGCAGATGTATGTATGTATGCATGGGTCTTGGTTAATATGTGCAGTTTCCTGATTTTCGTCTTTAAATACGCTGTTATCATTTCAGGTATTTGTAAACTGGAGGACAGTAGAGGTGTTCTCCTTGACTTCACCAAGTTCTACTACTGAGTTATAATTAAATATTGTGTGATACCACTCCAGGTTTGGATATGCTCATTTAATTTCTATAGGGAATTTAAGTTATTTTGCGTAGCTATTTGTTAAAGCACAGCATAACTCAGCAGGCTTGATCTATATAATCTTATACATACCACAGGCTCTTATCTTGAAATATATTTAAGAGCTTAAAAGTTGCTTTACCAAAACGATACATTGTTTCTTTTTATATTTATGACTTAATATAGAATGTAAATCTCTTGATTAAAAATGCACAGAAGTTGTTTTGTACGTGTGTTTGCGTTTCACTGCTCTGTATAGTTTTCCATTTGGTACACCAGAAATGTATTCTCATAGGTTTATTCTTTTAACATGTGAACTATTAAACTTTACCCTGGTTCCTAACATTAAAACAAATGCTCACTGACTCTACAACTATTTGGGAGGTGCTGCTGTGGCATGAAGGGCTTATCCTACTTTAATTCAAGATGCATTTTCTTTCTGATAGCATTTCAAGAGGAGAGTGGGTGTTCAGGGTGGCAAGACCATACACTATTTCTGACACCATTTCAAACTTAAGAAACACAAGCTAATTGTATTAGGTACTTTCTAGTTACTTGATTTAAAAAAAAGTTTAATTTTATTGCTTTATTTTTCTGGACAAAATTTTGCTGTGCAGCTTAGGCTGGCCTTCAACTTGTGATCCTCCTGCCTGCCTCCCCAATCCTGAGAACACAAGTATGTGCTGCTCTCTGCAGTGTCCTTCATGTTCATATAAACCAGGGGGCCTAGAATTTATTTCTAATACTGAAATCTTTAGTGGAGTTTTATTAAGTAAACCAAACTCGAGAGGAAAATAGAACGAGGTGGGAGGCTGAGTGTGGTAGCGCACACCTTTGATCCCAGCACTTGGGAGGCAGAGGCGGGTGTATTTCTGTGAATTTGAGGCCAGCCTGGTCTACAGAGCGAGTTCCAGGACAGCCAGGGCTACACAGA
Source organism: Peromyscus eremicus (assembly GCF_949786415.1). Taxonomy (NCBI): domain Eukaryota; kingdom Metazoa; phylum Chordata; class Mammalia; order Rodentia; family Cricetidae; genus Peromyscus; species Peromyscus eremicus. The sequence continues at coordinate 68,055,087 of NC_081430.1, forward strand.
GAAACCCTGTTTCTAACAAACTAACAAAGGCGGTGGGAGGGGAGAGTAGTAATGGGGAAAAGGTCACGCCTCTTACCTATCTGGGAGCCCCCAAACAGGTTTAATTATCTCAGTAATGGTGACCAAAAGCCAGTAGAGACAGGAGAGTACGTGCAAGTTCGCATCTGTACATCAGTTACACTTTAGAAGCAACTGGCCTTATGCTCACTGGTAACATCCACCAGTCAGATTTCAGTTTCCACTCCCCTTTCATTATAGGCTTCTAATCCTTGGCTTATGGGCCTTCTGAACAGAAAAGCATCAAACATTGTACTGAATCAAAAACACCGAAACATGGACTCAAGGACCAGATGGTTTCCACAAAAATATATTTAATAACTTGTCATATAAAATCAAACACAATATTTTATCAATAATTCAAACTCACTTCTAACACAAGAGTGCTTGCATTTGGGGAAACTAAACTAAAATATATACATATTCACAACACTTGTAAGCACAACTGAAGAGCTATGAAACTCACAGAATTCTAGATTTACAGCTGCAAGTTCCATAAACTTATCTTAACCAAGTGTTTGGCTCTAATTATGAACAACTATTAAGCCAAAAGCAAGACAAATGGGAAGGAGTGACCTGTTTCTAGACCTTTACGATGAATACTTCTCTGTGATAAAAAGGCAATATAAAACTCACAAATGACCAAGATTTCTTACTGGATCCCTGATTGTCAGTTTTGGCAACTTGGCCGAGCCTGGTGGAAGGCAGTGAGCTATGTGGTCAGGAAGCCTGCCCTGTGTCTCACCAGAGCCTTGCTAACTGGAGTTGTGTGCTCTGGCTCAAAGGAAGGAGGCAGTATTGGCAACAGGTGCACAGGCCTTCCCCACACAGGCTAAGGCCTTGTGGTTAACGTATTGCTGAAAGGCTTTATCACCCCACTTCAAAGGTGCTCCTTACATTAGGGAGGAAGAGGAGGGGGAGACCACATACATCATACACAAGTTCATCACAAGAAAGATTCCAAGTCCTATTTTGTATTTTGAGCTACACTCATAGTAATGGTCAATCCACCTTATTCCAGAAAGTACTTCATACCACAATAAGCAACTTTTCAAAAATGTGCTCTCGCCCTCTTCCTGTCTCTGAACAAGAAGAGTGTATTCCTAAGAAGAAAGAGTGATTGTTTGCTAAATGCCTGGTTATGATGATGTTCTCTTCCTGTACTCATTTTCATCAAGAATATTCAAAGCAGTTTCTTAATATACAGCATTTGGAAGTGTATGCCATATTGGCTCTTTAAATGATAAAACTGTTGTTTTTGGTTCAATACAAGAAAAAAAACTGGTAACAAAATATATGTAAAACTAGAATTTTCTAATTCCAAATAGTAAGTTGCCTTTATTAACCAAAGTACTTGTTTGCAGTCATTTATCTGAAAATATTCGAAAGCTCTTAGAAAGCTTGGACTGTGATGAAATTAACTTAAAAACTTGTTGCCGTGCTGCTGGGCATACCACTGCTGTCTCTGCTTGCGGTTTTCCAGCTCCGTGAGAAGAGCCTGTCTGTAGGCCTCGTACAGCTTAACGATCTGCTCCAGCTCCTTCATGAAGAGCAGCTTCAGCATTCCCTGGTATGTGTCCAGATCAGCCAGCTGGAAGAGCTCCCACTTCAAAATGTGGTCGTATCTGTCAGAAAACAGTGTTCATAACAGAATACATAAATGTGCATTTACAACAATAAACTGCTATATTTTATAGACATTTTTATTATAAGTAAACAAACTAAGTTTTAATAAGTTTTATTTTAAAATATTTGAGTTAGTAAACTTTTTTTTTTTTGTTTTTGAGTTGGGGATCTGACCCTGAACTCCTGAGCTGAGGATACCCTCTTGCCCCACCCTCCTCAGTAGCTGGGAATACAGGAGCACGCTAATACACATGGTTCTAAATACACTACTTCTCCTCTTTCCTCTCTTTTTAAAATTCATTTACAGATTTTTATGCGTATGAAGGCTTTGCCTGCATGCGTGTAACCGCACTGTGTGCATGCCTGGTGCCCAAGAAAGCCAAATAAGATGTCAGATCTCCTGGAACTGGAGTTACAGTTTTAAGTTGTGGGAGAACAGCTCCCACTTTTCTATGACAGGGAATTCTTGAAGAAAGAGGGATAAGAGATTTAGATAGAAGGATAGAGGGGAGAGAAACAGAAAGACAGGATAGCCTCGGGAGGGCCTGGATCCTTATCTACCAGCCCCTTCTGTCTCTTCTAAAGGGCTATTTATAGGAATGCCAAGGGGTAGGGCAAAGACCTCCCCCTACCTCAGCCAAGTGTAGACCCTTCCATCACCTAGTAACCATGCACATGGCCAAGCAATCCTCTAATGCAGCCCTGCTGGGTAAAGCAAGCTCAGATCTCACCTAGGATACCTTTGTGGGCCTCCACATTAAGTCACCATATGGTTCTGAGAACTGAACTAGGGTCCTCTGCAAAAGCAGCAAGCACTCCTAACTGCTCTCTGTCCAGCCCTAAGTACATTTTTTTTTTAACTTGAGAGATTTTTTTTTAAGATTTATTTTTATGTGCATGGGTGTTTTTTGCCCACATGATGTGTCTATGCACCACATGCATGCTTGGTGCCCATGGAAACCAGAAAAGGGTACTGGATCCCCTGGAACTGGAATTTCAGACAATTGTGAGCTGCCCTGTGGGTGCTAAGGAACTGAACCTGGGTCCTCTGCAAGAGCAGCCAATGGTCTTAACAAGTGAGCTATCTTTCCAGTCCCAAATGCACTATTTTTTAAGGAAGGGGAAAAAAACTGTTAAATATTACTTCAGATTAAAAATTAGTCCTGGGCAACCATTAATACCAACTCCAGTCTATAGTGGTTCTGTAATTTCCAAAAACTACATCCTATTACAGTTTTCTGAATGTCCATTATTAGAGGAATGTAAACATAGCAAGTCAGTGTCTGTCATGTTGATGTCATCATCTCAAATCACTGCAGGGCAGACATAAAAGGAAGCTTTAATTACAAATTCTAGATTTCTTTGTAATAATCACTATATCCTACCTAATAGATACATTTGCAATTTTATTCCAAAAGGACCATCCATCTAATATAAAAATATATATGGCTTCAAAAACAAGACACTGAGCAGTTATTGCAAGCTGCCCAGCGCAGCACACAGTTCAGCTGTCTCGGGTGTGTGCACCAGGAACACCAGCAAAGCCCCGGGAAGCATTTCACTAGACTTCCACTTTTATTCTCTTCCTTGAGGATAAAAACTTACTAACAGAAGACTGGTTTCTTTGCAGAAGCCTGGATATTCTTCTCTTTTCTGGGCACTCTAACTCCTGGGAACTGGAGTTGCATGAAGAAGCAGTTACGTCTCAGGTGTTTCCCAGAACTGCTGTCACTCAGGTAGTTTAATTTATCTATGATTTCTCTGAAATAAACTCGTATTCCTAACAAAGAACTCAAATCCCAGAGTGTTCTGCTTTGAGTGAAAGTTTCATCGGTGTACCAAGCTCTTACTTGGGTTCTTGTTTGGTTATAAGTAACTACATCAACTTACAAGTTAATCTTATAAAATGTAAGTAAAGAAAACAACAAAAATTAAACTTGTCCATACTTAGTATTCTTAGGTATCAATTACCAGACATCTGCACACAAAGAAATGAGGATTCAGACATCTTTCAAGAATTCTTACTTCTAATCAAAGAGTCTAACCTTATAAGCTCTGATATCCTTTCTTAAATGTTACATAGAGGTCCAATATTAAAAGAAGAGTATGGTACTTTTTTTTTTTTTTTTTTTTGTTTTGTTTTGTTTTGTTTCTGAGACAGGGTTTATCTGTGTAGCCCTGACTTTGAGTTTTAGAACTCGCTCTGTAGACCAGGCTGGACCAGAATGCAGAGATCCATCCACTTGCCTCTGCCTCCCAAGTGCTGGGATTAAAGATCTGTACCACCACTGCCCAGCTAAGCATGGTCCTTAAGTTGAGCTTGTTAGAGACCCCAAGATACTGGTGCTGTGTGCTCACTTACTTCACAGGGGCTCGGGCGTAAACCTGAAGCCAGTCAGGAATTTCTGCAGTATGGTAAGGATTTGCAGGAACCAGGAGGGACTGATTTCTTTCAGTTTGCTGTGGCTGGTATGTGATGGGAGGAGGCTGATCATACCGAGGTACGCTAAGAAAAAAGAATTGACATTTATTAATACAGAAGCCCCTTCACATAGGCCAGAAAGTATGATGATCATACAGCTTTTTTTTTCTCGAGACAGGGTTTCCCTGTGTAGTTTTGGTGCCTATCCTGGAACTCACTCTGTAGCCCAGGCTGGCCTTGAACTCACAGAGATCCGCCTGGCTCTGCCTCCCGAGGGCTGGGATTAAAGGCGTGCGCCACCACCGCCCGGCGACCATACAGCTTTTAAGGCTCTTCAATGTGCTTTTTGGCCAAACCGACTGTCGTACCCCAACAGAACTTTCTAGGTTGAACTGTGTGAGAGTCATGGAATCCGTCCTGGCAAACACCTGAGAGTGCGCACTTCTGTGGCAACAGACTTTTTGTTGGATCCAATCCAGAGAATGAGACTAAAGAAAACATTCTGGACGAGTTCAGTGAACTCGCAGGTTTAACAGGGTTTGGTGGATGTTATTCTCTGTCATCAGCCTGATGACAGAAAATGAAGATCACCAGTCAGCAGCATGAGCCAGACGCTGGCTGACCGTGGAAAAGTGAAAGTGGGGGAGAATGTAGTTACAATTTGTGGTGGTGTGGAATAGGGATGGCCCCCACAGGAGGAAGTGTGTCACTAGGGTAGGCTTTGAGGTTTCAGATGCTCAAGCCAAGCCTAGTGTCCCTCTTCCTGCTGCCTGCAGATCCAGATGTAGAACTCTCAGCTACCTCTCCAGTACCATGTCTGCCTGAATACTATCATGCTTCCTGCCATGATGATAATGGACTAAACCTCTGGACTGTAGCCAGCCAAAATTAAGTGTTTTCCTTCCTAAGAGTAGCCATGGTCATGGCAGATCCAGAAGTTGCGGCTATGGTAAAGTTTTATGAGAAACTTGGCTGCTACAATGACAGAAGAAGTATTGGAAAAAGTCATTTTCTGAGTTTGAAAGGCTGGAGAGAGTGAAGAAGTCACAAGATGATGCATTTCTTCATTCTGTAGATAGAAGAGCTACTGTTGAGGCTCTGAATGAAATGAGTAGAGAAGAAACAGAAAGGGGGGATTGAAACTGTCTCAGCTCAGCACCACACAAGACAAGGAGAGTGCCAAGTTGCTAGGCAGGCTTCCAGAAGTAATATATATGAAGATTGTTCCAAATAAGATGTTGAGGCCATGGTGGAGGGAGAGGTGGATATGGCTACCCTGCAGATGGTTGGTACAGCTATGAAGGCTACTATGGTGATGACTATGGTTATGATTACCATGACTATCATGGAGGATAGGAAGATTCCCTACTATGGCTATGATGACAGCTATGCATGAGAGAAGGATGGGGAGGGTGAAGTGTTACACTACCACTAAGGCGTGGGGAGCACCATGTCTACGAGGTAGAGCTAGCTATTCACGGGGGGCGTGTTGTGGAATATTATTTTAAGATGTGTTACATTTGTTTATGTTGTGGAACATTTGTTTAATGATGCAAAATGTGTTGTATTTTTTTTCCCGAGACAAGGTTCCTCTGTGTAGTTTTGGAGACTGTCCTGCCTCTGCCTCCCGAATGCTGGGATTAAAGGTGTACACCACCACTGCCTGGCTGTGTTGCATTCTTTCATGTTGCATTTGTTTAACTCTGTGAAGCTGTGTTACTTTGCCTGTCTAAAATACCTGACTGGCATAATAAAGAGCTGAGCGGCCAATAGCAAGGCAAAGAAAGGACAGGTGGAGCTGGCCGGCAGAGAGAGTAAATAGGAGAAATCTGGGAGGAGAAGATCGAGAAGTAAGAAAAGGAGGCCTCGAAGGGCCAGCCACCCAGCTGCACAGCAAGACAAGGAGTAAGAGTAAGGAAAGGTATACAGAAATAGAGAAAGACAAAAGCCCAGAGGCAAAAGGTAGACAGGATAATTTAAGAAAAGCTGGCTAGAAAGAAGCCAAGCTAAGGACAGGCATTTATAAGACATAATACATCTCTCTGTGTGATTATTGGGGAGCTGGGTAGCAGGGCCCCCAACAACGGGGGTGGGGGTGGGGTGAGCACATTTGAGATCACCAAGAGGCTCAAGACCTGTAGAACAGTAGAGAGGACCTTGTCCTTGTGGAGCTCAGGGCAACTGAGGGGGCAATGTAGGAGGCAAGAAAAAAGCAGATGGATACAACCAGCCTGATTCCAGATGTCATGAGGCCAACAACTAACAGAACCGTGTTCCTAACCCAAGAGCAGCACTGCCTCAACAAGGTGTTAACTATTCTGTTAACTATCGTTACAATAATGACAACAAGAATTTTATCAGGATATTTAGCGGCAGCAGTGGAAACAGACAAGTGAGGAGGGCTGGACAGTGGTACTGGCCAGGTATGACTGGCTCTACAGCTACATTCTTCAAGACAAAGCTGCCTTAACCGTTTCATCTGTGAGAGCAGTTTGTTGCCATCTGTATTGAGCTGAAGAAATCACTGTGTATACAGCCCAGGCTTTTTATCTTTCTTCTTTTCATAAGTGATCTTGGACATTGTTTGGGGTTGTGGAGTTCCCTTATTATGGGGTTACAATGCTTTTATCGTTCCAGGATTCATTTTAGCTTCAAAACAATCTGTTACATCAGAACCTTTGGTTTGGATAGTTCTATTTTTCTGGACTCAGAACAGATTTCATAAATGTATGAAGTATACTATAAATCAAGTACAAGCTAGTTCTCTGCCTTAGTAGTCTTAAGAAATTAAAGCGAACAGTCTTAAGGTTTTTTTGTTTTGAAAACAAGCTTAGACTATATGTTTAGCATTCCTAGAAACAGATTAACTATGCTTTTAAATGTTACAATTCCACACCTTTTTGAAATCTGCCCTACAAAATTTGTTTGATGTACATGTCCAAACAATGACAATTTGTTCTTTGATGTGATTATATTTCTTATTTCTTGTTCATGTGAAATTTTAATAAAACTCAAAAATCTATTTTAAAAAAAGCAACAACAAGTTAAACCTTCTGTATTTTGAAACATTTCTTCTGGCTGGTATTCATTCTTTTTAATGACAGTTTCAGCGGTGATAAAAAGCTGGGCCTTAGTTTTAACCTTCATACAAGGCTTAAATTATAAGCACAGGTTTCTGCAAATAACTAGTAACTTGCCAACATCTATACTGGAAAGGTCTATAGCTTTTCTCAAAACAAAGGAAGATGTCTCTCTTCTTCCGCTGACTGAAGAGGTGAGGTTGGGGTATGCAGTGCAGCAGGACCGGGCACTGGGCCAGGCCAGGCAGACACCTGGGCCTTGACTAGAGTCTGTGAAAGCATCGGGAATGAAAAAGGTTCAGGTTTCAATTAGCTCTAACAGCCCGTGTAAGCTGAGAAGGGAGGACTGCTTATATAGGAGTGAGATGTTCGCAGAGAGTACTGTGCAAAGTACTCAATGCCTGCAGGCTACAGAGTTAAGTCTGGGAAACCAAACTGAGCTATTTCAGGCAGAAAGACAAAACTGAAGAGTCTGCCTCTAAACAGAAAAGACATGTGAATATAAAAAAAGGTCACTGCTTTCTTAACTGGCATTAAAATAAGGTCTAGATTATACTCTGGTTAACAGTTCAGTTTACTTTAAGATTATTTATGTATCTAGGTTTGTGTGTGTGTGTGTGTGTGTGAGAAATGAAACCATCATCTGGAAAATTGCTTTACGAACCATCAACACTCTACAGTAATACAAGGTGTGATAAACAGAAGGTAACCTTTCAAATCTGGTTGTACAGACAGCTACTGTATGACAGCAAACATAACCGTGGTCTTAGTTCTTCAAAAACTTCATGAAGTTATTCAATAAAGCTGACTAAATGCCACTAAATGTAATCACTGGAAAAAAACAGACTTCCAACAAACTGTATTAGGCCAGATGACCCTAGGCAGTGTCTTTCCATGTGCTTATGACATTTCCCCATTGTACCCAGTTCTTGCAGCTTAAACATGACTAATGTGAACTATTTGCTTCTTCACTATTACGTTAATATAGTTTTCTATGTACTTTGAAGCACAGTCTCAACTGGATTAATCAAGTTTCAAGTGCTCAATAGCCACGCATGACAACTGGCTACAATAATAGATAACACAAGGCTTAAGTGTCATTCAAAACAGCCCAAAGAATTACTTGTAATATTTATTAAAAAGCTAGACTGTTTTGTTCCATTCCAAATTTTCAGTAAGAAAACAACATAAAATCGTGTCTGCAGTTGACTAAAAACAGCAAGATAATGTCAAAATTTCAAAGTATATTCTGACTTCCTAGGAGGTGGGTCTGACTGAGGGAATTTAAGATGAAGAGCCGGGTGATTTATTAACTTGAATTTTTGGGTATCTACAACAAAACATTCTGGCATCTCTTCTAATTGGAATCTGTCTCAAAGATACATTTGTTTTAGGTTGCTCCAAGAGAAAAAAACTTTTAAAAACTTACTAATTATTAAAATCATTCATTATTAAAATATATCTAGGATAAGTATAAATTTTGAGAAGTAACTATTTAAAATCTTAAGCTTCAAGATGCTTATTCTCTTCTAAATGTGTGAGACCAAAATCTAACATGGGATGCTCTCAAAATAGAAAACCAAAAATGAAGGTGCTACTTTACCTGGGAGCACACGGGTGCCTGTACTGAGCCCTTTTATTGGTGTGGTCCACATAATAGGTTCCAAATTCTGATGACTCAACTCGTTCCCACCCGGGAGGAAGTCCTTCTCGTTCAAGAGGATGACTCCAGTGAGTCGTGTTTGTGTTATGATCTATGTAGTATTTTCTCCCTCTCATTGTCCAGTCCACAGACCAGCCAGGGGGAAGGGGTAAATCTTCAGAGCCATGGTTAGTTAAATTCCCTAGAGATGTAGCAGCGACTCTCCCAATACCTGAAAGGAAAAGAAAATGGAGCAAGTGTTCAATTATCTGTTAAAATTTATGATTATGTCAGTATAAAATTTCCACAAAATTCATAAAATACTATTAAATTAGAAAAAGAAAAATGAACTGAATTTTGAAACGAATATGAGTTTTGGCTTGTTTGTTTGAATCTTCCATCACCAGGGTACAGCAACACTTAAATATTTATACCACTAAAGGAAAAGTGAAAGGAAAAATAAATCCCAGTCAAGATTTAAGATTTGACATTTCATCCAAAAAGTTTTTAAAAAAGCAAAAATAAACTTGTAAAACCATTCCCAGTTTATAATTTTTTTCAAAGAATCGAGCTGTGCCCTAGAATTTTTAAGTGCCCTAGAATTTTAATACTTTATTATAATTTAATATAATAATTATCAAGGCAAGTCATACAGTCCACATGCAAGTTAAGTCAAATAGCCACATGCTGACCACAACTAGGAATAGAAGTTCATGAAATAACACCACTTATAATGGCTCTAAAAGTCAAAGTCAGAGTCCCAATCACCTGACGTGTTTGTAGGATATGTACTATATATTTTATATATTTGGCTGAGCAAAATGTTTAAAGAATGATAATAAACTCATTTTTCAATTTATCCTGATACCCTTAATATGCTGAAATGTTAGAATCCCCGCTTAGATTAGAAGCAGTGTTTCTTTCAATCATTTCAGTATCTGTGTAAACAGCAGTGACAAAAATAATTTAGAAGATATATTCAATTAAGCATGCTTGAACAGAAATGCTTCTGTTCAAACTCTGAAATTCTAAAGGATGAAATGTAACTTTATAAATAAATACAGGTTATTGGCAGGTGTTTTAAAAACTGTTTGCACCTAACATATAACATAATGGGAAATGCAAAAGGCTAGTCACTGTAGCCTAGTCTACAGAAAGGCAGATGAACCACTGTTGTCATAGTAGACAACTATGCTACTGGATGCAGAGGTCAGAGCAGAGTACTGGACTGCACAGCTACACACACGAAGACACTTTCTACTTAATCTCTCTGGCGACTCTTGCCAGTGATCCCAGCACTTGGGAGACTCTGGAAGAAAGAATGCCTCAAGTTTGAGGTAAGCCTAGGATGCACAGTGAGTTCTAGGCTGGCTTGGGCTAGAGAGAAGCCCTGTCTCACCCCTCCCCACCCCACCCCACCCCACCCCACCAAAACAAGAGGTGAAAAAGGATAGGTAATATGCTTCCTTCTTATAGTCATACTTAGAACAGCCCTGGGTGCCACCATCCCAGACTTCCTGGTATTCACCTGCCTTTGTGAGCAATAATCTATGGCAGAAAGGATGGTACGTGACCTCTGATATTAAGATACCATGCAGCTTCTGTTCCTATCAAGCTCATGTGCTTCCCCTTGGATCACATGTCTTAAGCAGTGATGTAATGAGGAACTGAGGCCTCCAGCTAAAATGAAAGGCTCTTGTTCACAGCTTCAGGAGTATTCTCTGAACTGTGCATCTAAGGACAATGATATCACAGCCTGGGGAAGCGCAGACGTAATTGAAGCCCTATGACTTCATGAGAGACCCTGAGTCAGAAGCACACAGCTGAGCTGCTTCTGACATCCAACATAAACTCAAATGTTTCTTATGTTATCCAGTTTAGAGTAACACACAAAACAAAATCAATAGAGATGAGAAAAATATGTATATGCACACATACATGTATTTATACCCATTTTCATAAAATGCTAAAATGTAACACTACAACAAAAATTAATGAAACTGGTTATTTATAGAAGGAATGGGATGATAGAAATGACTTTGTATCCCTGGATGGCCTGGAACTATGCAGACCAGGCTGGCTCAAACTCACAGAGAACTAACTGCCTCTGCATCCAGAGTTCTGGGATTAAAGGTTCGAGCCACCACAGTGGACAAATGAACAGCATTTTAATTGTCAACATAAACCACTATTTTCAGTATGAAAAAGTATCTGCAAGCATGGCAACACAATGTGAATATATAGATTAATACCACACAACAAGACACTCAACAGGTTTAAAGATGGTGAATTTTATGTTTCACATGTTCTACAATGAATTTTTTAAAGCAAAAAGTAAAAATCTAGGATCTTCATTTAAATCACCAATAGTATAAATTGATGAAACTGTTTCTAAAACAAATACCCAAATGTCTTTCCTAGATTTGTCCACTGAAAAATCTGGAAGCAATAATCCATGCAGTAGCAACGAATCCTAGTTGTGATCCCAATCCTATGAATCCCAGTCCCTATGGAAAGGAACCGGAGCTCCTTGAGGACTCCTTGAACCACAGGTGGATTCCAAGGCTGACACAGGCCAGACACAAAGGAGTCTGGAATGTCCAACCGTCCAGGCCCATTAGAAAGCACAAAGAACAGTGAAGACCAGAGGAGACCATCGCAGGGGATGAGTGTCCACGGGAGTTCAAACAACAGAGGTGCCCACTACAGCAGTATAGCGACTCTAAATTCTACAAGTTCACGCTGAAGAAGCAACCAGTCCTGGGTCTGGATCAGAATCACAAGATGTGCTTAACATTCTGTAGTCTCAGGAAGAACTATTCAAAAATAGAATGGACATCATATAGAAAGTGTCCAATGTTCAATGCTGTAGGATGTCATTCTACATGCTGTGAATGTGTATTGCTCTAATTGGTTGATAAATAAAACAATGATTGGCCAGTAGCCAGGCAGGAAGTATAGGCACGATAAGCAGATGAGGAGAATTCTGGGAAGAGGAAGGCTGAGTCAGGAGTCGCCAGCCAGACACAGAGGAAGCAAGATGACAAGGCAGAACTGAGAAAAGGTACCAAACCACGTGGCTAAACATCAACAAGAATTATGGGTTAATTTAAGTGTAAGAGCTAGTCAGTAATAAGTCTGAGCTAATGGCCAGGCAGTTATAATTAATATAAGTCTCTGTGTGTTTTACTTGGGGGACATGAGTAGGAGAAAACTGTCCCAACTGCCGGCCAGCTGGGACACAGGAAAACTTCCAACTACAGATCAAACTGGAACAACTTGGACAATAAATGACTCAAAATCACATTGTAACCCTAAATATAAAATAAACATATGTAATATATATGTATGATAGAAACTACAGAATGAGAAAAGAGGAGAGAAAACATCCTTAGTGGGAAAATTGACATGTGTAGATATTAAAGCAGAACTGCACATATTTAGCTGTCCCCACCCCAACAGGGAAAGTTTAATATACTTGCCCTCTTCAAAGTGCCTTAGTGCTAGTGACTCCCCCCCCCCATAGTAATAGCACATGGATATTGTGTAACTCCTTACACACTAGATTTCTTTTTCTTTCTCTGTCCTTCATGCCTCTTCCCTTCTCTCCTCCCTCCTCCACCTCTCAAAGCCAGTAAAATAAGATCAATCTAATCAGGAGGAAAAATATCAGATAAAAGTCACAGTGAGGGGGTTCAACAAAATGTCTGGCATGAACTCATCGACACTATCAGGATCACAGAAACTAAAAAACCTAACAGTGGCAGAGACCACAGAAGGCTACAGATATGAGTGGATCTGGAAACAGAAAATGGATATTAATGAAAAACCTAGTTAAACCTAAATAAATCCTGGAATTAAAAAGTTATCTATGAGGTCATAGAGATAGCCCACAAAAAAAACTGCACTAATCTTTGGAAGTGGCTGGGGTACCACTTCATTACTCTGAAAAATAGTAAATAAAAGGAAAGATCTAGTGTTTAACCCATCTTTCCTAAATGAATGACCATCAAAGTATTTATAAAAGAAAACTGTTTTAGAACTCCAACTAATAAATCAGAAGAAATGACAGGATTAAGGTCTCAGAGTTTACAACCCCCAACGAAAAGGATCGTTATTGACTTCCCAAACCAACAGGTAAGCTTGCTGGAGAATTCCTGATGAGTAAATCAGGCTGACAGCGAGAACATGGTCAAAACTTAACATCCTAACACATGGGGAGAAGTGCACACAGAACCATACCCACCGGAGACTCATTACCATTTCACATGAAAGGAAAGAGGCTGGAGTAACCCAAACTAGCACAGATGGAATCTTTAAAAATTAGCCCCACACCTTTAATCCCAGCACTCGGGAGGCAGAGGCAGGTGGATCTCTGTGAGTTCAAGGCCAGCCTGGTCTACAGAGTGAGTTCCAGGACAGCCAAGGTAGTTACACAGAGAAAACCCTATCTCAAAAAAAGGAAAAAAAATTAAAAGGCAATTTTCTTTTTCTTTTTTTTACATAAGAGACTCAGAATGGAAGTCTACTGACATTAAAAGCAGATGTTGGTTGTAACCTAAAATCAAATCTTATTTTTTTCCCTTTTTCGTTTTTCAAGACAGGGTTTCCTGAAACTCACTCTGTAGACCAGGCTGTCTTCGAGCTCAAAGAGATCTGCCTCCCAAGTGCTGGGATTAAAGGTGTGCGCCACCATTGCCCAGCTCAAATCTTATTTTTAAGATAATACTACATTTGGAAAAATGCCCAATGAACTTGTACTTTCTGTGTGTGTGTTGTATATATAGTATGTATACAATAGTGTGGCTGTGTACATGTGCACACAGGTACACATTCATGTTAGTATGTGCTTGTGGAGGCCCAAAGAGGCTTGAGGTTTAGATTAGGTGCCTTTTCCTCACCTGCTCTCCAAACTTTTTTGAGACAGGGTCTCTCACTGAATCTGAAGCTCATAGATTTACCTAGGCTGGCTGGCCAGTGAGCTTCAGGGATCCATCTATGGCCGCCTCCACCCCAACTGTTGGGTTACAGGAGCAGGCCACCATTCCTGACAAGGTTCTAGGTCCTCATGCTTGCTTAGCCAACACTCTAGGGACTGAGATATCTCCCCAGATCTTACACTTCCATTCTCATTGTGATTGAGAAGTTGTTTTAAAATCTACCTTTATTACAAAAACCATATCCGACTGCTCCTAGGAGAGATGGGTAGAAATTCAGTTTACAGTATTTCCTCAATGATATTTTACAAATCAGAATTTTAAAACAAGATTTCAACTTGGCATTTCATTTCTTCATATTTAAAATACAGAAATTAGCTGGGCAGTGGTGGTGCACACCTTTAAATCCCAGCACTTGGGAGGCAGAGGCAGGTGGATCTCTGTGAGTTCGAGGCTAGCCTGGTCTACAGAGGGAGTTCCAGGACAGGTACCAAAGCTGCACAGAGAAACCCTGTCTCAAAAAAACAAACAAATAAATGAAATACAGAAAGCTAAGGAATAAAACAATTACAAGTTGAGTATCTCTTATCCAGATGCTGACAATGGTGTTTTGGATTTTGGAATTGGTGTGGTGTAATATCCTGGGCATAGCCCCAAGTCTGCACATCAAATTCATGTATGTTTTACATATCTCTTATAAAAACAGCCTGAAGATAATTTCATATAGTATTTTCAGTGCAACTGTCAGGGCTTACTCCTGTAATCCCAGCACTAGGAAGACAGAGGCAGGAGGAGCATTCAAACTACTAAGTTTGAACCCAGTTTAGGCTACATAGTGAATTCCAGACTACCCTGGGCTATACAGTGAGACTGTATCTTAAAACATGCACACGAATGCACACACACAACAGTTAAAAAAAAAATTGCTGAGTGCTGATTGGACTACGAGAGCCTTCACCCAGTAACTGATGGAAGCAGCTGCAGACATCCACAGCCAAGTACCAGGCCGAGCTCCAGGAGTCCAGTCGAAGAGAGAGAAGAGAGAGTCTATGAACAAGGGGCATCAAGATCATGATGGGGAAACCTACAGAGACAAGCAAACCAAATTATGAACTCATGAACTGTGGGCCAATAGCTCTGGAGCCTCTATAGGACTGGACTAGGCCCTCTGCATATGTGAGACAGTGATGTAGCTTGATCTGCTCTAGGATCAAGTGGCAGTGGGACCAGGATCCATCCCTAGGACATGAGCTGGCTTTTTGGAGCCTACTACCTATGGTGGGACACCTTACATAGCCTTGGTCCAGGGGGAGGGACTTAGACCTGCCTCAACTGAGTGTATCAGGCTTTGCTGACTTTCCACGGGAGGCCTTGCCTTGGAGGAGGTGGGAAAGGAGGTTGAGATGGGGGGGGGGGGGAGGTTGGGAGGTGGGAGGAGGGAGGGGAGGGGATCTGTGGTTGGTACGTAAAATGAATAGAAAATTTCTTAATAAAAAAAGACAGAGCTGGGCGGTGGTGGTGCATGCCTTTAATCCCAGCACTTGGGAGGCAGAGCCAGGTGGATCTCTGTGAGTTCGAGGCCAGCATGAGCTACCAAGTGAGTTCCAGGAAAGGCGCAAAGCTACACAGAGAAACCCTGTCTCAAAAAAAACAAAAAAAACAAAAAACAAAAAAAAAGACAGAAAAATTGCCTCAATATGGTGTCATGTTCATGCTCAAAAATGTTTGGATTTTGGAACATTTCAAAGGTCAGATTTCTGGAACTGGGATATTCAATCCGTTTGAGCTATCAGTGATATTTGCAATACACAAATGGGAAAATAAGTGCAAAGAACTCAACAAATCATCTATGCTGGTGGTTCTCAATTTGTGGGTTGTAACCCCTTTGGGGTCAAATAACCCTTTCACAGGGGTCACCTAAGACCATCAGAAAACACAGATGTTTACATTACGATTCATAACAGTATCAAGATTACAGTCATGAAATAGGAACAAAAATCATTTGATGGTTGGGGATCATCACCACACCATGAGGAACTGTAATAAAGGTCGCAGCATTAGGAAGGTTGAGACCCACTGCTCTACATGAACAATAAACACAGCTATTATCTCTGCTCTCCTTCAGTTAACAAGCTATGCCATCAGTCTCCAGATCGGAAACCCCTGAACTCACTCACTCACCCACTCACTCACCCACTCACTCACTCACTCACTCACTCACTTCATTAAGCACATCCTTTGTACCAAGGTGTTATGCTAGCCATATCTGACTCTTCTCCCTCATCTCTCCGGCCCTATTAGGGGCCCTAGTTCTATGAATGTGGATGTGTCCCACTTTCCCTCTGTCCCTTCCAAATGTCTGCAGCAGGTTCCCACTAATTTGCTTTGAAGTTTAACCACTGGGGGTTGGAGAGATGGCTCAGAGGTTAAAGGCACCTGCTGGTCTTGCAGAAGACTTGGGTTCTGTTCCCAGGTCCCATATGGCAGCTCACAACTCCATCCACTTCCAGGGGACCTGGTGCTCTTGGAACACACACTGCACCACTTGTGTGCCCAGTGCTGCGGAAGCCAGAAGAGGGTATCAAATCCCCTCAAACTCCAGTCAGAGGACTGTGAGCAGCTGTGTGGGTGCTGGGAAATGAACCCAGTCCTCTAGGAGAGCAGCCAGTGCTCTTAACCACTGAGCATCTCTCCAGCATTTGATCTTGACATGTGCAATGGCTTCTTTGTTTCCAGTCTCGGCCTTCTGTTGGACCATGGATCTCCATTTCACCTTATGTCATAGTTCTTCAAACAGGTAAGAATATAGCCTCCTAAATGTAAACCACCCCTACTCTGTTTGCAGTGGGTCTTTCTTCTACCCTGTTAATGTCAAGTCCAAGCTCAAAGCCTACTTCAAAGTCTATCTGCTCCTTGGAGCGTGCAGTCCTGTAAGTATTCCGGTTACACTCCTCTTTCTTCTGACTCCCTCTAACAGTTAGGACTACAAAGTATAACCATTAGTTGTTCCAGGACTATTGTGTGTATGCTGGCTTTGTCTCCCCAAATATGGTATCCCAAGAGGATCAAGAAAATGCTAGACACATAATTAATATTAGATGAAGATAATTTTCCTATGGCCAAAACAGTTGTATTCCAAATTGTTAAGTCAGTTTATTAGAAGTTGTGGCTGCTAAAAAGCCAATCAGCCTCAGACAACTATCTTTATCCTGTCAAATTTAAGGCCTACAACTTACTAGGCGGAACAAGTTTTCTTTTTAACTTGCACCAGTTCATCTACAGTAACTTTAGGAATCAGGTGGAGCTGCCACATTCCTTAACCCCCTTCTTGGAGGAGTACCTCCAGGTCAGAAGGTAAAGGAAGTGCAGCTCTCTTCATTACATCATCAATATTCCCCACCTGTTAGAAAAAGGCATGTTTCACACATAATTAACCATTTGGTAAGTCTTTGACCAAACTGAGAAAAAGTTACTGACTACACAGAGTCAGGATTACAGAAACAGTGCTAGATCACCAAGCATGCAATTGCCCACGCTATGGATACCTAGCAGTCAATTCCTCCTCTCTTTTCCTTTCCTAGGTTTAAGACCAATTTGACCTTTCTCATTCTACCAAATCTAAATCTAATTTCAATCTAACTAGAGACATTAAATTTTTCACATTTTTAAACCCCGAAGTGTTAACAGTCAAGATGATCTTGAGGTAAGCACCAAGTTTAATATGATAGCACAGTAAACAGACACAAGAATTCCGTCATCCACTACAGTTTAAAAACTTCGAGCAAGCAGGCAGAAGCAAGAACCTATGGAAGATCACCTTTTAAATCAAAATATCAGTAAGAATAAACCAATGTGCTATTTTATTATGTCAAGTTACCTGAAGTGTGCCTCCCCTGATTCTGTGGCATTCTTTGGAAGAGCTCATGGTTGTAGTCGTAATACCTGTAGTCTTCTTGTGCACGATCTCCAAGTGGCCGCCTTCTCTGACCATCAAAAAAGTTATCTGAATAAAAGTATCGGGAACCAGAGTCTCCATTTTCAACAGCGAAATTAACTTCTGTTAAAAATGACTGTGATGAGCCATACTCTCGAGGAACATCTGCGAGGCTCCTGACAAGATAAGAAGAAGGTGCAGACAGTCTGTTGCTTTCTCTTCTCATTACTTCATGAGGCGTTCTTTGAATTGGAGTTCTCAGAAAACTCTGGTTTCTTGAAACTACTCCATCTCCAGAAGCTGAGAAAGCATTAGAACCTGAATCTGGAAGGCAGATGTCAGTCCGTCTTGGAATTGTTGGACCATGCCGAATGAATGAAGGCATGAGATCTACGATCAAACAAAGAATAACATCATCATTTCAACAAATAAATACACTCTTCTAAAGTTGTTTGTCAAAATAACAAAGGGCTCCAGTAAACAAAATTTAAATTTTAAGACAGTACTGGTACTTTAAGTTGAGACTATTTTCCCAAGCAAATAGATTTCTAATCTGCAATAGTGTGCTATGTGTAAGCTCAGCTACAACTGAACCGATGCTGTATATTGCCAGACATAATATGAACCAATGTCAGTAAGACTGACAGTAATCTAACAAATCAGTGCAGTCACCAGCATCACGTATGACGCACTTTGGTTTTCACTTGATTTTAGTGTTGCCAAGAATCTTTCTTCATGCAAACACAGTTTAAGTACAATAAAAAATGCTCCTCCAAAACATGCAAAGGCAGATTTCTTTTAAAAGATTTTTAATCAATAGTTTTGTCTTTCTACTCTCAGAATTATCCAGTTCTAGGTACATTTATCAAAACTAAAAAGCAAAACCTTTCAGTGTGGAAATTGAAAAATAAACTCATCTAATTCCGATGATGAATCTACTGAAAAACAATAAGCCTGGAATTATGGCTCCTTTAAGAACAGATAACTCAAAGCAAAATAATGGATTGCTGAAAACAGAACGTGCGAACAGCTTAGATTTTCTTAGAAAGCGGATACCTTTAAAACATGAAGAAATCTGGATATGGAGCACATTTTCTGAATTCATTAAGTAAATGAAAGGTGTCAGAAGCTAACACTAAAATATCTTAATATTGGAATAATTAACAGTTCATGACAGAAACTGTATCGAGTAATTCACTGATTCAACTTAACATGTTGCATGATTTCAAGTAATGTTTAATAAGCTTTATTTGCTGCAAAAAGCAAGCTATCACCTAAAAACAGAAAAACAAGCAATTAAAAGTAAAGTTTCAAGTTACTGGCATACCCACCGGACCAACTTTGTCGTCAAGCACTACAATTATTAACATAACCTGTAAGGCTCGACACATGGTCACAATGAAAAAAATATGCTCTCCACCCCTTTCGGCGTGGTCTTGTGGAAATACTAGGAACCTCTGTGAACAACATGAGGTAATGCTTAATTTAAGTCACACGGTTACTACCAGCTTCCAAGAAGGAAACGCACATTACACAAGGGGCCTAGCTCCTAGAATGAGAACCAAAGGATTAGCTCCTTCTCTTCTAACCATTCCGAATACACACGAATTTTAAAAAGAAAACCAAGACGTTCAAGTATAAAAACTCAGACTCAACTATCTTAAACGGAGAAGAAAAGCTATGGGAGGAGTCAGAACATACCCTAGAAAGAGGAGGTTTGAGAAAGTTAGTAACTTGCCTGCTACCGCAGAAATTATTCTGAGTACTTTGCGTTTTCGGAATTTTAGGAGCAAAACCTAAAGCGAATACTTTAGTGGCTCGTCCGCTCTGAGATAGGTAAGGGCTACAAGTCTGTGTCCCGCTGCAGGACTAAGGCATCCGTCCAGGCTCCTGTGTGTGCTAACTCGGTGGCGCAGGCGACTGTCGCCCGCGAGGGTCGCCAACCCCGGGCACGCCCCGGGTCTGAGCACTTTTCCTCCAACACCGGGCACAGCCAGCCGTGCATTTCATTCCCCGGGAGCCTGTCTTGCAGCAGCACCCCGCCGGGGCTTCGCAGGGTCCGTCCCCCCCCCCCCCCCCCCCGCCCCCGTCCCCGCCCCGCGAGCGACACTCACTCCGCAGCAGGGGCGACGTCTCCTTCTTCACGTACTTGCCCTGCACCTCGGCCGGCTTGGACACCTCGTTTTTGGTTTTCTTGCGGGACAGCATCCTCGCGGACGACGCCCGCCCCGCCGCCGCCTGCGCCGCCGCCCCAGCAGCCTCGCTAAGGCCGCGCGCCCGCCGCCTGCCGCCGCCGCCGCCTCCCGGGCCGGGGCCGCCTCCGCCTCGGCTCTCCGCCGCCCGCGCCCGCCCGCAAGCTCCGCCGCATGTTGGCGGCGCTCAAGCGCGCCCGCCCGCCCGCCCGCCCGCCGCCGCTCAGTCGCAGGGCAGCTCCTCCCGGGAAGTCAGCCGGCTCGGAGGAGACGCCGTCGCCGCTGCCGCCGCCGCCGCCGCCGCCCGGGCCCGCCGTGACACAGGGCCGCGGCCGCCCGCCAGGGCCATGGTCCGCCGCCCGGGAGCCGCTACCGCCGCGGCCACCGCCTACGTCCGGTAAACTTTCCCCGCGCCGCTGGGCATGCTGGGAAAGCCGACGCCGCGCCAGCCGCCCCGCCCCTCCCCACCCCCCCACCCCCCACCGCCGGGCGCGGGCGGAGGAGGCTGCGTACGCGGGGACTCGCGGCGGCTAACGGGCCCCGGGGAACGGCGACCACCGCGGCCCCCACGGCGGCTGCTCCCCCCGGGCAGCTGCCCGCGGAGGAGCCGGAGTCCAGGCCGGCCGGAGCCCGCTGGGGTCGCGCCCTACGGAAAGGCCGCGCTGCCAGCCAGCCGCTCTCCCGTCCTCCCCCAACCCGGCGCGGAGGGACGCGGGACGGCACGACGACGGCCGGGGTCTCACGTAGGAACACGGATGCGTCTCCTGGTGACAGCGGGACTACTACGGAAACGGGGTCTCTTCGCTTCTTCCGTCCCCCACCCCCCACCCCACGGCACCCCCTCTCCCTTCCCTATTTCTCTTTCCCCGGTTTTCGGGTTAAAGAGACAAAGGAGAAGATGGAGCTCCTACAACTCCTAAGGTTAATGGGACGTTCCTGTGTTTAGCTCGTCGTCGTCGTCGTCGTCGTCGTCGTTTTAATGGTGTGCTTCGCAACCACGTGTTTTCTCTTGCAGTTGAGGCTTGAGGCCTTTTGAGCACCGGCGGTGTTCAGAACTGGGAGTTTAATCCAGCAGATTCTACTCTGTCCACTGTCTCGCAGTCAGGTACACAGAATAATAATCCGTGGAGAAATAAGTCGGGATTCATCCCCCTTGACCAACGTTAAGGCCTTCATGACAAGGAGAATGTTTTCCCTGCTGCTTAAAACACAGAAGCAAAGCCTTATAACGAAAGCACGTGGTTTCCTTACACAAGACGCCAAACCCCGTCAAGTTTTGTTTAGCCATCCGTAAAGGAGACGTTTCATCCGTTTTAAGTCTCCGTGTTTTCATGGAATGTTTCCTTGTTACAGGTTCCTACAATTCTATACCAAATACCATGTAAGTGCTGTTTTTAGGTGTCTGATAAGACAGTCAAAGCCCCTGCTGTTATGGGGAAGAGAGATGACAGAAAAAGCCTAAAAAAAATAAAACATAGTCTGTTGGCTAGTGAGTGCTGAAGTAAGCATTAACAAGTGAGGTCACAGTTTTGGAAAAGGCGACAGAACAGCAGCAGTGTGCCTTCATGAGAAGGCGATGCTGGAATTAACTTACCCTGCAGCTGTCTGGAGTGAGACTTCCCGACAGAACAACAGCAAATGCAAAGTCACTGCAAGTGGTCGCGTTTGTGGCCTATGGTAGGAACAGTAAGAGGGTCCATGTAGCTGGAACAGAGAAGAGTGGAGGGAAATGGAGTTCCACAGTAACCGGCCATACTCCTAGGCCTTTGAAGTAGAGGAGCAACATATTCAGTATTTTAATGCAATCTCTCTGGATGATGTGTTGAGAGTAGACTGGACAGGAATAGGATTTCAAAAGCAAGGAGGAGAGTCAAAAAAATATTGCTAGCATGCATCTGGATAAAGGCAACAGGAAAAGCAATAAGTAATAGTATTTTGTCTAAAATACATCTTAGAGACACAATGGGCTTTGGAATAAGAGTAAGAACGGGTTTAGCTGGGTGGTGGTGGCGCACACCTTTAATCCCCGCACTCGAGAGGCAGAGGCAGGAGGATCTCTGTGAGTTCGAGGCCATTCTGGGCTACAGAGTGAGTTCCAGGAAAGGCTCCAAAGGTACACAGAGAAACCCTGTCTCAAAAAACAAAAACAAAAAATGAAAGAAAGAAAAGAAAAGAAATAAGGGGTTTCTCCTAGTGTAAACCATAATGAGCCAAATGGAGTTCAGTAGGGCAGACTCATAGAGGAAGAAAAGCGGTTAAGTATTCCTGTGGTTCAGATAAAAGTACAGGTACTGCAGCATTGACAGTGAATAGAGGGCCCACAACCACGAGACATAAACAACATGAGTTTAGTTACCTGAAGGATTTGAGGATGGGAGGCAAAAGGGTTGCCATAGAATTCCCAAGGCTGACCTCAGAGGAGAGTAAAATTATGTTGTTGGGATCTTGTTAATAAAGATAGTTCTTTATACCCGGGCCTTTCCAGAGAATGAAAGGATGCTTTCTACATTCATGAAGGGAAGAATTGTAGGGTTTTGTAGCTGGATGCAAATTCTGAAATCCACTATGCTAATCTCATGAAAAAGTAATACATGGTATCTAAATTACCTTCCTGTTCAGTGGCAGAACTGCATTTTCTTTTCTCATCACTGTGACCAGATGCCTGGCAGAAACAATGTAAAGGGGAAAAGACTGATTAGGCTTATGGTTTTACAAGGTTCAGACCATGTCCACTTGGCTTCGAGTTTCTGGGCCTGTAGGGAGGGCCTTCTTCATTGCCTGACATACCGGAAGCGGAGGAACTGGAAGGCGTTTTGGACAAGTTACTTCCATGGATCTGCCCCCCATGGCCTACTTCTTTAAGCTTGGCCTCGCCTCCTGGCCTTTCTAGACCCTTCCAAAATTGCTCCACTAGCTGGAGACAAAGCCTAAAGCCAGGTGTGGTGGGCAAACCTGTAAGCAATCTCAGTCATTAGGGGTTGGCGGGAGGAACAGCATTTCAAAGTCAACCTCTGAAGCATAGATCCAAGTCAGCCTTTGCTAATGAGAGCCTGTCTCAACAAATCAAAACAACAAAACAAAAGCAGTGAGCCTAGGGAGAACATTTCCCGTTTAACCATAACAAAACCAGCATCAGAACTGGAGTTTCTCCTCCCATCTTGGGCCTTTGTCCTGCTATGGCACAGTCAAAACCCCACTAACCTGAGTCCAGACTGTTTCTTACACAGTTGTTTTGAAAGCCATCCACATTCCCTACAAAGCATTCTCTTTTCCAAAGCCACTCAATTTGAATTATGGCAGAGAGCCTCAATTAGGTGCTTTCTTTAGGACCTATAATTTGTCTTTTTTACCAAGGAGGGTGCCCTCCAGAATCAACAGTCAATAGGCAGCGGTAACAGTGCATAGTAAATAGATGGGCTTTGAGTCCTGATCCTGAAATCCAGAGGCTTTGAATTCACATCTGTGTTCTAAAAATTCCCAGCCTTCTGGGAATGTTATTGAGACAACTAGGATTGGCAGCTGTTACTCTTCAGACTTAGCTGCCGATAATGCTAGTGCTGTGTTACATAGTAGAGGTGTTTTCCCATCGAAACTGCGTTCTCAGTAGAAAAATGGCCGATGGGGAACTATATCTCATTAGCAGGCATTTTAATTTAGCATTAAAAGTTCAGATTAGAAAATGAAGCAATTTTGATTTTGCTTTGATTTGACTATTTGATTTTTAAAAGTAATGTTTCAGCTTAACACTTTGTGCTACATATGAAAATCAAAAATATATATTCTGTAGGATAATAGGTATATAAATTGGTCTTTTAAAAAACTTACTGTTTTCATAAAGACTTTCTAAAGTATTAAAATGTTAATGTTTTAGAAAATCAAACTTTCATTCCAACTTGTTGCTCTCAAGAACTCAAGTTCTTTATGCTATTTTGATTTATAAGATGCAAATAAAAATTAAATGGGTGGGCTAGAAAGATAGCTCTGTGGTAAAGAGCATTTGTTGCTCTGCAGAGGTCCTAGGTTCAATTCCCAGGACCAACGTGACAGCTCACAACCGTCTGTAACTACAGTTCCAAAGAGATTGGATGCCTTCTTCCGGCCTTCTTGAGCACTGCACACATGTGGTACCGAGACATATGCAGGGGAAACACCCATCTACTAATAAATATTTTAAAAAATCAAGTGGGCAGATTATCTAGTAAGGCAGAAGTGTCCAGCCTTTTGGCTTCTCTGGGCCAAACTAGACGAAGAACTGTCTTGGGACACCTATGCTGGGGCAGGGGAAATGGCTCAGTTGGTAAAGTCCTTGTTGAAAACATGAAGACCTGAGTTTGAATCCCCAGATCTACATTAAGAAGCTGAGTGCAGTTGAGAGTATCTGTAGTCTCAGTGCTGATGAGGCAGAACTAGGTGGATCCTAGGAACTCACTGATCTAGTCTAGCTGAATCCATGAGCTCCAGGTAACAGTGAGAAACTCTGTCTCAAAAAACAAGGTCTTAGGAGCAATAAAGTATGATGCCAAATGTTGACCCTCTGAACTTCACATACACAAATATACATAGGTATACAGCACATGTATACATACTATTTTTAGAGGGCTGAGATTGGTTGTTCCTAAACTTAGCTCTTATTCCAGATTGCTGCCTGCTGTTGTTCAGAAAATAGTTTTGTCTCTAAGGTCTGTGATTGAAGATTTGGTCTAGAATGGTTTAGTTGAAGATGGTGAAGTTTGGTTATTAGGGCTATGCCCTCCAACTGTAAAGTTCTGCCCACTTTCAAGTCTGCCTCCCTCTTTTCTCCCTCTCTTTCTCTCTTCCTTCCTCTCCTTTCCTCCTGTCACTCCACCCTGGTTAGATGAGAGCTTATAGATGGCCTCTATATGAATTCCTTCCTGCCATAATGTGCTGTCTCTCAGAATTGAGCTGATGCCGGAGCCGGGCCTTTGAATATCTAAAATTGTGACACAAATAAGGTTTCTTTCCCTTATGAGTTTGTGGCCTCAGGCATTTCATCATAGTAATGCAAGGCTGATTTGTGTAATAACTGCTGTTGCCTGGATTTAGAGGGCATCCAAAGTTCTGAAAGTCAGAGTGAGTCTGACTCCTGGCCTTCCTGTCTTTTGACTTCAGCTGTCTGTCCTTGTAGGTCTCTCTGTGGATTAGATCCTCTAGATCTAGAAGCTGTTGTCTTCTAAAATTAAGCCTTATCTTTAGCCACTTCCAGCTTTAATTATTCCTTGAAAATAGTCTTTGCTTGGCTTGTAGGAAGATTTCTTTTGAGAGTTCAGTAAAGTTTACTTAGCCCTTTTAGGCTCTACATGAAAACTTGTGTTGGTTCTATATCTCATGGGAACCAAGTGGTAATCAGAAACTATAGCAAACCTACCTGCCCAGAGGAGTCACTCCCTGTTGGTTTAAAGGCTCCCAGTAAAGATGATCTCCAAGTGTGCCAAATGGACATGGAGACAAAATATTCCTCTGTCTTCAACAGTTCTTGGAGAATTCACCAGTTTCTTAGCACTATTTTCCCCTCCCCAGGACCTGAGCTCCACCCCTACCCCTTGTCTTCTCCCTGCCCAAAGCACTCTACTTCTATTTCTTTTCTGCTGGGCAGTTCCTCTGTAATGTCTCCTTTCTGTCTCACTGAGTACTTCGAGGAAAGCTTTCTTGACCCTTATCTGGGGCAAAAACTTTTAACCTTAGTTAGGGTACAATCCACAGAGGAGGCTTTGAAAAAAATGTGTGGAATTAAAATGTTTGTAGAAAACTGATTAAGCAGTATTCCATTTGGTAGATCCAGAATGCAAAGGATTAAGGGATGGAAATGAAATATTCTGTTCTATGAGGAGACTAGACCACATATATGTATCTCTTCTTCCTGGAACCACACTTGACACTGAAATAATATAGACGGAATAAATTCCTAAGGATTGTAGAAGCACAGATGGGCCTTCAACAAAAATAACATTCGTGAGTACCTGAAAGATGAAGCACAGTGGGGTGGGGGAGGGGAGGGGAGAGGAGGGGAGGCAGGGAAGACATGAGAAGATGAGACAGAATTGAGGAAGCCACAGTCTAATACAAGCACAAACAGCTAACAGGAGAAGCTTAGGACTCGTGTGTACCTAGTTTAATTAAGGAAGATAGACAATACCACGAAGCTGGAAACAGGCACAAATTGAAAGTGAAACCTCTACCAAGAAACCGAGCACCTGACTCGAAGTCAAAACCTCCATGTCTTTTTGTGAAGATGTCAAGCAGCCCTGTAACAAAGGTCTTGTCACTCTAACAGTTGAACAGCCTGTGACAAAAAGAGTCAACTCATGATCATATCTTCCAGCCAATAGGCCATGATCCCTCGGCCAGCACTTCCAAATGTCTAGATGCGGCTTAATGTGTTATTTTTAATATAAATATACCAAGGATTCCCAGAAATTTTAGAAACATTTGTAACACGAGTGAGAAAGATAAGCAGAAAAACAATCCCCCTAAAACTTTAAGCAACAATGATTATTGCAATGAGAGAAGATACTGCATCCATCAGCAGCTGCTATGAATAAACACTAGCAACCAACAAAGAACTTTTGGAAATTAAATATAAGCATTGCCAAAGTAAAGTAGAACAAAGGTAAGAGAAAGCTGAGTAAACTCCACTGAGAACAGAACAACATACCAGAATGGGAAATGGAAAACAGGGGGCTTTTAGAGGCCTGGTAAAGATGAGTTCCAGAAAGAGGCTAGAGAACATAGCCTGAGATTAGTGTAAGATACTTCCCTAGAAACGGAAGAATTTTCTAAATGAAAAGCATCTCAAGTGTCCCTCAAAATTGATAGAAAATGACATATTTCAGAATATAAAAGTTAAGCTAAAGCTCTTAAAAGCTGATATTGAAAATAAAGGAAAATTGTAAAGGATTGAGAATCAGAACTAGCTGCATCAACAAAAACCGTCAGAAAACAATAGAACAGTGTCTTCAAATAAATGGGGGATAATCTGTTTACAAGTCCATGGCCATCCAAAATGTCAAGCAAACGCAAGGAGAGAGTACAAACATGGGCGCCCGAGAGGACTCGGGAGATACACTTTCCATCCAGCCTAGTCAAGCAAGTTACTGCAGATAAGCTCTTCTGAAGTTAGAGAGCAGAAAGGTCTCCCTCCCATTCATGCTGCCCATGCAATCGCTGAGCAGAGCTGGGGAGGGGTCCCGAGGAGGGGCTGGGAACTGCACTGCTTTATTCAGTGCAGCTGTGCCGTGCACTGACTTGCACTTACCAAGGGACCAGTGTTATTGAGTAGTGTGGCATTTCATAGTGTCTGCTTGTTCCCACAGTTAATCTATGTTGGGAGTAACTTGGAGGCCACCCAAGGTACTCTGAACTCATGGTTGGAGGATTTAACTTCCAAACTACACACCTCAACTATACCATGATATAGCCCCACTTGAACATTGCAAATACTTTAATGAATACAACTTTTAAAAAACATACAAACAACAAAGTAACTCAGATGTACACATCTCAATGCATAATATAAAAAACACACAAAAAAGCAAACACTCTTCCAGAAATTACTAATTGCACATTAATGGTCTCCAGTGAAAGTCAAGTAGATAAAAATCTCAGACCACAAATTATGATTAGAAATATGTTCAAAGAAATAAGATAATAACCTCAAGGGAACATGAACAACTTGATGGAGTAAGGAAATCTATATGCTAGGAAAGAATTTAACAAATACAAAATGTTGGGAATGACAGCACTGTGAAAGGCTTCCCTGACAGGATGGATTGTGGAGAGGACAAAATCTGAGCTTAAAGACAAGGTGGAAGAATTGGAACAAAGATAATAAAACACACTTCCGTACATTTGGGGCACTATGAAAATCATAGACATAGAAGAATTTCCTTCTAAATGCATAGAAAACAAGGGACAGGCCTACACTCTACCAGTTTCACTCAAAAGACCAAACCTAGGAATTCATGGGACAGAATAAGCTGAGATGAGATCAAATGGCAAAGACAAGCTATTCAATGAAATTGTACCCAGAAATTTCCCACACCTAGGTAAAGAAATGGGCATTCAAGTAAGAAAGCTTTTAGGAGCCCAAAAAGATATGGCTAGAGAAGAATCTCTCCATATATATCTCTGCTAAGATGTCAAATGTAAAGCAAAGAAAACTAAAAGCTGTACGGGAAAACTGGCAACTGACATACCGACCCAGGAACAGCATAACAACAGACTTTTTATCAGCAAACTTAAAAGCCAAGAAAGCATGGAGTGATGTATTTCAAGCCTTGAAAGTATTTGTCTACCAAGATTCCTATACCCAACAAAATTGCTTAGTTGAAAAGGTAAGAATATTTCAAGGCAATAAAGCAATTCCTGACAAGTCAACACTGCAGAAAACTCCGAAAGGAATACAGAGAGGGAAAAATAAAAAGACATTTTTATACATGGAACACAGGAAAAACACATTTCATGAAAGCAATAGATAGCATAAGAGAACTGGGAAGGAATTAATCTTGTACAATGCAGCAAACATCCAACACTACCAGAGGAAAAATAAAAACTACCAATTAACCAGTCAACCAGGATAACAACAAAGTCATAAACAATAGCAAACACTTCTCAAATAACCTTGAATGTAAATGGCTTTAACCAATCAAAACACAGGCTAATGGAATAGATTAAAAATACAATCCAACTATCCTCTGTCTCCAAGAAAATTAAATGGGAAAGAATCCATAAACTGAGGATCAAAGGTTGAAAAGAAATTACCAAGCAACTGGAAGCTCAAACAAGCAAGCATGGCACCACTCTTATTTGATAGAGTAGAGGTCAAGCCAAAATTAGTCAAAAGAGATAAAGAGGGCCACTGCATAGTAATAAGAGGAACAATTAATCTAGACAACATAGATATTGTAAATATTTATGTAGCAAGTCTTAGGGCCCCAATTTCATAAACCAAACACAGGAAAGCGTAAGAGACCACGTAGATCTGGACAAAAATAATAATGGAAGATTTTGAACTGGCAAGATGGTTCAGTGGGTAAAGGTATGTGCCACCTACCTGGTGACCTGGGTTTGTTCCCTGGGAACCAAATGATGGGAGGAGAAACTGACTCCCATAAGTTGTCCTCTGACCTCCACAAGCATGTTGTAGTACACATATAAACACAGACATGTAATGATAGTGGGAGGTTTTGTAACCTACTCTCTTATCTAGATAGATCATCTAAATAAATAAAAGAAACCTCAGAGCTGAATTATACTGGACTTAACAGGTATCTACAGAATAATTCACCTAACAGGAAAAACACATTTTTCTTTGTGGTATGTGGAACCTTCCCTAAAATTGATCATACCATAGGCCACAATGCAAGCTTTAATAATTTAACAAAATTTAACAAAAATAATTCTCTGTATCCTATCAGACCAAGGTGAAAAAAAAATTAGAGACCATTAGCAGTATTACCATCTGAAAACACAAAAACACAACCTGGAGGTGGTGGTGTACACCTTTAATCCCAGCACTCGGGAGGCAGAGGCAGGTGGATCTCTGTGAGTTCGAGGCCAACCTCGTCTACACAGCTAGTTCCAGGACAGAGAGAAACCCTGCAAAACAAACAAACAAAAAACCAAACAATACATACACACACACACACACACACACACACACACACACACACACCACTCGGAGACTGAACAATACACTTCAAATAGTATTGTGTACACATGTATGTGCAGGTACAAGTTTGCCATGGTGTGCTTGTGGAGGTCAGCAGACAGGTCTCAGTAATCAGTGCTCACTTCCCATCTTGTTGAGACAGGGTCTCTCATGTTTCTGCTGCTACACTGCGTACACTAGACCAGCTGGTTTTCAAACTTCCGATTTTCCTGTTTCCACTTCCTTTCTGTGTTAGGACTGCTGGTATTAAAGATGAAATTGTTACATCTGGCCTTTTTATGTGGGTTATAGTGATCAAACAGGTTGTTTGGCTTGTATGTCTGTCTAGTGTGATTAATGAGCCATCTACCTGACCACATATCTTTTCTCTTTGTGTGTGTGTGTGTGTATGTGTGTTTGTGTCTCACTGCATAGTCCTGTGTGGCCTAGAACTCACAGAGATACATCTGCTTTTGCCTCCCAAGTTCTGAGATTAAAGGCGTGTACCACCATGCCCAATTCTCCACAATATACTTTTGAATAAGTAGTGAATCCTGTTCTTTCAATGGAAAAAAAAAGATTTTTGGAATAAAATGCAAAGCAGTGCACAACCTACCAAAACTGCTGTGGTATATCTAAGACAGTTCTAAGGAAAACATATGGCTATTAGTGTTCACAAAAGTTCGGAGAAGGCCTTGCAAGATGTCTTAGTAGGTAAGCACACCTTCCATTGTGATGATGACCTGAGTTCAATGTCTGGAACCCACATGATAGAACTGACTCCCACAAATTGTCCTCTGACCTCCACATTTATCACATGGCACATGCACACTCATTGGCACAAAATAATAGATATTTTTTAAAATTAGATTTTAAATAAATAACCTAATGATGTATCTCAAGCTCTATAAAAGTAAAAGAAAAAAATTGAAACTAAATATATGGCAGGAAATAACAAAGATGGTGGCAAAAATTAATGAAATAGAGACTAAAAGAACCATACATAGAATTAATCAGAGAGTTGGTCCTTTGAAAACATTAACAAGATTGATCAACTCGTAGGCCAACAAACCAAAGGAGAAAAAAGTCTCAATAAAATTAGAAATGAAAAGAATTATTTGGACAAACTTCAATGAAATCCAGAAGAACATAAGGAATACCTTGAGAACATATTTTAATAAGTTGGAAAATCTCAAAGATGTGGAAAGATTTCTAAACATATATGACCTAATAGAATTAGAGAAGATGAGAACAACCTACTCCGACTCCTAATAGGCAATGAGACAGAAAGAGTAATTAAAGGTTTCCCCAGAAAGTAAATCTCAGGTCTGGTCTTAATCTGAATTCTTCTGAACTTTCAAGGAAGACTTAATGCTAATATGTCTTAAACTTCACCACACAAGAAAGAGAAGAAACACTATCAAATCAGTATAATCCTGTACCCAAACCAAAAAAAGACACAACAAAATGCTGTGGGATGTATGGCAAATGTGTTGCTAATTAATCAATAAAACACTGATTGGCCGTTGGCTAGGCAGGAAGTATAGGCGGGGCAAGGAGGAGAATAAAGCTGGGAAGTGGAAGGCTGAGTCAGAGAGACACTGCCAGCCGCCACGATGAGAAACAGCTTGTGAAGATGCCGGTAAGCCACGAGCCATGTGGCAAGGTATAGATTAAAGGAAATGGATTAATTTAAGCTATAAGAACAGTTAGCAAGAAGCCTGCCACGGCCATACAGTTTGAAAGCAACATAAGTCTCTGTGTTTACTTGGTCGGGTCTGAGAGGCTGTGGGACTGGCAGGTGAAAGAGATATATCCTGACTGTGGGCCAGGCAGGAAAACTTAAGCTACAAAAAAAGAAGAATGTAATCTCTCTGATGAATATAGACGCAAAAATCCTCAGAAAAGTACTCTTAAACTGAATTCAAAAATCATGCTAAGGCAAACATAGGGCAGACACTAGGCTATAGGAGTTAGGTGGAAATTTTTGAATAGAATTCAATACTATAGGAAATAGACCCAAGAATTGGCAGATGTGATTACACAAAACTAGAGTTCTTCTGCATGCCAAAAGATTATCAGAGTGAGCAGACAGCCTGCAGAATGGGAGCAAAATCTTTGCCTGCTATACATCTGACAGAGGATTAGTATCTAGAAGATAGGAAGAATTCCAATATGTAAGCAACATGCCCACTCTCCAAAACAGAACTGCTAGTCAGTAAATGGGTCCATGGACAAGACAGAGTTCTGAAAAGAAGAAATACAAATGGCCAATAAATATTTTTAAAACTGCTCAATATCCTTAGAATCAGGGAAATAGAAATGAAAATTTTGAAATTCTATCACATCCCAGTCACAATGACTGTTATCAAGAAAACAACAAACGCCGAGGAGTCCTTATTCACCGTTTGGTGCCAGTATAAATTGATATAGCCACTATGGAAATCATTCTGGAAGTTTCTCAAAAAACTAAAAATAGACTTAAATATGACCCAGCTATCAACCCCTGAGTGTATACTCAAAGAATTCCACATCCTTCCAGAGAGACACTGGCACATCAATGTTCATCACTTTTCTCTTCACAATAGGAAAGAAATCGAATCAACATCGATGTCCATGGATAATGGAAATCCAGTATACATACTCAGTGGAATTTTATTCAGCCACAAAGAAAATGTAATTTTCAGGAAAATGGATAAAATTGAAAAACATGTTAAGCAAGGTTGTCTAGCTATGAAAAATAAACATGCATGTTCTTGCTTAGAAGCAGATCTTGGATTTTAATTGTTAAATATATGTATCTGTTATGGGATATTTGTACACTGTGTGAAGATACATAGCTGTGATTAGTGTAATAAAAAGCTGAGTGTCCAGTAGCTAGGCAGGAGGTATAGGTAGGACTTCCAGAGAGAGAGAGGAAGTAGGAGGAGGAATCTAGGTATGCAGAAGAAGAGCAAGACACACAGAAGAAGCAGGATGGGCAGTATGAGATAAGGTAAAAAGCCATGAGGCAAAACATAGATTAATATAAATGGGTTAATTTAGGTTATAAGAGCTAATGGGACAAGCCTAAGCTAAGGCTGAGCTTTCATATAATTCTCCATGTCATTACTCGGAAGCTGACTGGTGGGACAGAGAAAGACTTGTATCAGTGAATGTAGGTAAAGACTAGAGAACTAGAAATGGGCCTATGAGACAGGAAAAAATGGGTTTTAAAGAAATGGGAGGGAGAATACTGGCATCAAAAGGGTATAGTAAGAAAAGAGGGGGTGAGGACATAGAAAGTGGAGTGTGTTTGTGAGAGAGAATCAACAGAAATGAAGTACGTATGAAAATGGGTAAGGAAATGTATTATTTTGCTAGCTCATGAGAAGGGGGTGTGGAAATAGGAGACTAAACAGGATAGTACCGGACTAGAACAGATGTAGACAGCTGGTGAGATGCTTTGTAGATAAATAGGCCTGGTGCTAAACCTGATGACCTAAATCTGATCCCTGGGACCCACATGGTAGAGGGAGCAAACTGACTCCCACAAGTCCTCACACACACACACACACACACACACACACACACACACACACACACAATCATTTAAAAAACAGACATGCAGATCAATGGGATAGAAGTACAGACATAAACCCAAAAAGCTACAGCCAGCCTACTGATTTTTGTCAAGATTCCACAGATAATCACTGGAGAAAAGGCCGCTCCTTGATAAACAGTGCTGGGAAATGGAGTGTCTGCACAGAGAAAGCTGGGAAATGGAGTGTCTACACAGAGAAAACTGAAACTAGATCCCTGTCTTTCACAAATATCAACTCCAAGTAGATCGACGACTTAGCATAAGACTTGGAATTGAAAATACTGGAGGGCAAAGTAGGAATCACGTCATGTCCAGGAAAGGACTTTCTGATTAGGTCACTAGTTGCTCAGAAAATAAGGCCACTAATTAACACAGAATCACATGAAAATTTAAAAGCTATACAGCAAAGAAGACAGTTGAGTGAAAAGACAGTCTACAGAATGAAAGAAAATTTTACCAGCTATATATCTGACAAGGAATATCTAGACTATCCAAAGAACTAAAAACAAAGCAAAATAAATAAGCAATAAGAAAACAACCAATAAAAATGGGTTCAGAAACTAGAGTCCTGAAAAGAGAAAATACATATGGCCAATAAATATTTCAAATCCCCGGATATCAGGGACATGCAAATGAAAACGATTTTGAGATTCCATCCCATCCAAGTCACAATGACTGTCATCAAGGAAACAAGTGATTACAAATGCTGGCAAGGATGTGGGAGAGAAGAACCTTTATTTGCTCTGATGAGAGTGTGAACTGGTACAGCCACTATGGAAATAACTCTGGAGGCCTCGCAAACACTAAAAATAGGACTCCCATATGAGTCAGGTCTATCATCACTCCTGGGCCTGTATCCAAAAGATTCTGTTCCTTACCACAGAGGTGCTTGTACATCCTTCTCTAATGCTTCTGTATTCACAATAGCAAGGAGATAGATTTAGCCTAGATGTCCTTCCACTGAAGAACAGATAATGGAAATGTGCTGTATATAACCAATGGAATTTTATATGAAAAATGAAATCATGACATGGTCTTAAAAATGGATGGAATGAGACAATAAAAATAAAGGTAACCCAGGCCCCAAAAGACAAACATCACATGTTCTTTCTCATATTCTGATATTAGCCTCTAATGTTTAAATGTGTCTTTATGTGGGGATGAGTATGTAGAGAGGACAGGAAACTAGACATGGGCACATGCAGTGGGGAAAGAGGTTTGTTGGTGGGAAGGCAGCATAGCACACGAGATATGGAAGTAAAAGGGGAAATACTGACGGCGAAAGAGTATAGCAGGGAAGGGGCAGTAATGAAGGCTATTGGGGTCCTGCCCCTCGACAGCCTTCACCCAGAGTTCCAGAAGAGACTCTACCAGTGGCAGATTATTCTGAGGAGTTCACTAATAAACCTACATACACGATACTCTTTAGTCAATACACTTTATTCTTCTGAGTCAGGTCTCTCTATACACAACTTCTTTTTGTCTCTCACACTTAGCTCCTTTCTCGCCTGGTTCTCTCTACCTCTTTCTGCTGTTCCCTCTAAGTGCTACCTTAATTCCTTCATCTTAGTTCTGCCCCATCTTGGTCTTTCTCATCTCCTTACCCACCTAGTTTTTCCTTGTCAGGCTCTTCCTCATTTCCCATCTTGTCCTTCTAGTTCTCCATCCAGTTCTCTAATCTAGTCCCCCAAGTCTCTGAGGTTTACAGTTATATATCCATGCAATAGCAATGCTCTGGCTAAGGCAAGGTCACCAGGCTTGAATTCCTACAGGGTCATAAAGGCAGATAAGAGTTTTCCTCAGGCAGTGACTGTCAGGCTTTCTTTTACAACCCCAAAGGGGAGTGAATAAAAGAGGTGGGGTCAGATAAGGCCTGGAATAAGTCAGAAAGGGAATTTATGTGCTCAAAATATATTCTTATAAGTGATTAGGTGAAACGTTATGAATCTATCATAAATGTGCTCAAACTACAATCTTACAGGTGGTTAGGTAAAAGTCTGTAAGTCACTAAAATGTAACTGCCTCTCTATTTCTTTGTCACAGTTTACTGGCAGGGGTAACTCTGCTCAGAGCTAGGAAATCTGCCTCATAGCTACACTGCACCTGGTATACCAAAAAAAAACCCAACCCTTTTTGTTCTGAGTCAATTGCTCTGGAATGTCACTTGGGCTGTGAGAGAAAGGAGGGCCTGAGCTTCACAAGAAACAAAACTATGTACCTAAGTTTGCCTGTCTCCTAGGCCTAGGATGCTTGAGAAGAATTTTAGGTAAAATACACTGTTCAAAGTTCTTGGGGAAGTTATGAGCACACATGGAATTCATAGCAGAAAACAGCTGATATATTAAAAGCCGAATAACACCAAACACTCCTTGAGATTTGGGTTCCTCTGGAAGAATGCCTTGATTTTTCCAGGTACAGCTTTACCATAGTCAGCTGAATTCCTGCTACCATCCTGCAGCTCATAACAGGGCAGGAAAGGAAGGATGGGAGGAGGATCAACCAGAACTACATATGTATGAAAAAGCCACAAGAAAACCTGCTATTTTGCAATCTAATTATAAAATTAAAGGAAATTAAAAAGTACTTTTCAATGTTGAATAGAGGTATTCTATGTACATGATGGAAAAAAAAACCTAGTAACTACACAGTTATTAAATGAAAATTCTAGTGTTGGGCATGAGCTACATCCCTATAAGTAGTTGTCTTGTTGTGAGGACTCCTGTCTTAGTTAGGGTTTCTATTGCTGTGAAGAGACACCATGACCATGGCAAGTCATATAAAGAAAAACATTTAATTGGGGGCTGGCTTACAGTCCGGAGATTTAGTCCACTGTCATCATGGGGGAAACACGGTAACACATGGGCAGACATGGTGGTGGAGAATAAGCTGAGAATTCTACATCCTGATCTGCAGGCAGCAGGAAGAAAGAGTGAGACACTGGGCCTGACTTAAGCTCCCGAAATCTCAAAGCCCACCCCCAGTGACACACTTCCTCCAGTGAGACCACACCTACGCCCAAAGGCCACAAGTCCTAATATTTTTAAATAATGCCCCTCCCTATGAGCCTATGGGGGCCATTTTCATTCAAACCACCGTAGCCTCCAAACACTATAGGCTATTGTCACTGCTGCTGGTTGTCCGATGGAACTAAGTAGCATGCCCTACTCCTGAAGAGACCACATGCAGAGTTCATACAGGGACTAGGGTGTGACACAGTAGATGAAATGTGCCTAGCAAGCATAAGGTACATGATTTCCATCCCTAGTATCACAGGAGAAAAGAACTTGGGATTTTAGAAGTAATTGAAAAAACTAGAGATTAAATGTTGGCTATGCTTTAGATAGGAAAGCCCAGAAAAAGATGATGCAAAAATAGTTTTAAACCATACTTTACTTTGAGTTTTCCCATGTGAACACATCTTTAAATTTTTACCTTTAAGAGCCTAGTATCTTTTAAAAAATCACTTAAACCATGCCCTTGGTCAGGGCAGGTCTGAGCAGGACATCCACTATGAAGATTCTTTGCCTTTGGCTGAGGTACTGGTTACCTCATGCAGATCAGCACTGAAGACTAGAAATAACAATGGAGACAAAGGCCAGACTGAGTGGAGTGGGAAACAGGAGGGCAGGAATGGAAGGCTGTGGTCAGAAAGGAATTCCAGTTGGAGTTGCTAGCAGTTATCAGGTATGACTAACTCGTCAGTGGTTGGAGTAAAGGTGGAAAGGAAGACATTGAGAAGGTTAAGAAATTCAGCATGCTAGAAGACATGGACTGTGGTTGAAAACAAATTGTGAGCCATGGAAAGGGATGGGAGGAATTTCCTGTAAAATAGTAGAGAAAAGAGAAAAGGTTAGTGTAAATAAAAGGCACAAGAAAACAGTGTTCTTCCCTGTGACTCCTGCATCACCAGGTGAACTCATAATCCTTGCACATCTACTCACCTCCCGAGAATTCCAAATGATTGGATAGTGACATTCAAACATTATATTTCCACTATATGTTTTACTCTTACATTCACAAGGCTACCAGAAACCTGCCATTTCCAGAACAAGCTGCTGTTCAGAATCCTCCCAGTTTTCCAGTGACTCGAGAGCACGCAGAGGCTTGTCCACCAGGCGGGACCTGATGATCTCAGACAGGACTACTTAATGGACTGAGATGATCCTATCAACAATGAAGGTAATTTTCTTCATCATAATATCATTCATCTTTTCAGTGATGCTTTGATGATAGTTCTGACTTGGAATTATGCTGTGTAAAAATATAAAGTGGGAAAAAGAAGAATTTCAATTGGCATTCTTGCTATCTCCATTTATTTCATTCTGGGATAAGGACATTATCTTTCACATAAAAAGCGTTTCCATCCAAATCCAAGCTTGTTGGGTTTCAGTGTTAATATTAATAACTAGTATTTGAACTACAGGAACTAGTGGGTATAACTGGAGGGTCCATAAACTAGAACAGTTCAGAAAAACACCAAACACTACAGCCTTTTATGGTGACTTGAATTTTTACCTTCAGGATCAAATCAGTGCTCGGTCTTGCATGTAAATACTGTTCTAGTTAAATGTGTCTATTTCCTCTGAATTTCTGGGCCCAAAACATCAAAGCTAAATAATGATCCTCCAAAGATAGTCAGGTCTAAATTTCTAGAACCTGTAAGTACACTAACATATTTATGCTGATTAGCTTTTTGCCAACTCAAAATAAGCTGGAGTCATTTGGAAAGAGGGATCCTCAGCTGAGAAAATGCCTTTATCAGATTGGCCTGTGGGCCATCCTGTGGGCATTTTCTTAATTAGTGATGGGTGTGGTCGGGCCCAGCCCATAGTGGAAGATGCTGCTGTTGGAGTACCCTGCCCTTTAGGCTGCAGTCCACTGTGTCTGGACAGCACTCTGGGCTTGACACAAAATAGAGGACTCCCTTTCCAGCAGGACTCCCTCTCTACCTGGATAGTGTCTCTAGGCTTGGACGCCTGACCTTATCCGGAAGCTGTCCCTAAGCCTGATGCCAGAACTTTCTCAAGCGTGGTCTTTGACACAGATCTCTGCAGACACTCTTCCCCTGCTGCCCATATGATAACTAGGTTTTGTGTTCCCAGCCGGTAGGACCATGCTGCCAAACGCAAATTAGGTAATGCCCCAGCTGCTGTTCCCATCCTATGTATCGCCCCTCACTCTGGAATAAAATTGAGCTCCAGCAGTGAAGCATTCTCCCAGAAAGCTGTTTCCACCATGCTCACAGACAGGTACAAAGCCTTGCTGGCTGCTTCTGCCTCCTTTGCCCTCGTGGCCTAGTGGCCAATGGACCATAGTGGGAAAAGGGTTACCCCACATGCTGCCCCTGGATGGGGGCAGCTGTATAAGAAAGCCAGCTAAGCAAGCAATGAGCAGCAAGGCAGTAATCAGTGTTCCTCCATGGTTTCTGCTTCAGTTCCTGTCTGCAGGTTCCTGCCCGACTTCTCTTCATGACAGACTGTGATGTGGCAGTATAATATGAAATAAACCCTTCCCTCTCCAAGTTGCTTTTTGTCAGTGTTTTATCACAGCAATGGAAAGCCAGCTAGGACAATAGTTTTCAAATTCTATGATGACAGATTAAGAATTTGCAGCTAGGGTGAATGGATTTAGGTGATCCCGGTAGGCCCACTGTAATCACAAGGCTCCTTGTAAGTGGGAGGGAGGCAAGTTAATAGGATTAGGAGACATAACTGGGAAGCAAAAGGTTCACATGATGTGAGGAAGGAGTCAGGAGACAAACGCCAGGCATCTCCAGAGCCTCCTAGAGAAACAAGCTCTCTGACACCTGTGAGCCCAGTGAGACTGAATTTGGACCTTTAATTTCCACAATATAAAATGATGAGTTTTTGCTGTTTTGTATTTTCTAGTCTTTGAATAATTCTTTTAGAATTCATCCGTGTTCCATGAACAGTAACCCAAGATTTTTCACTGAAAGAATAGTTCATCCAGAGAATGTGCCAGAAGTACTTGTCTGCTGACTGATTGATGAAAATTTTGGTTGTTTGCAGATTTGTGTGTAGGCGGAGTTTTCCTGTCCTGCAGTCGCTCACTAACAAATAATCACTCAGAAGTTTAATATTAATTACAAATGCTTGGCCAGTAGCTCAGGCTTATTACTAACTAGCTCTTACATTTTAAGTTAAGCCATATTTCTTATTTATGCTCTGCCACATGGTGGTACCTTTATTAACATGGCATGTTCATCTCCTGCTCCTTCTAGGTCTGGCTGGCGACTCCTCTGACTCCACCCTTCATCTTGCCATCATTCCCTCTGTCTCAGGCTGTCTTGTCCAATCTCTTCCCGCCAAGCTATTGGCCAATCAGCTTTTTATTAGCAATGAGAGTAATACATATTTACAGTATACAGAAGGATTATCCCACAGCATTTCCCCCTTTGTCTCTAATTTAAAAAGAAGGTATTAATTTTAACATAGTAAAATTATATACAACAAAACCAGGATTATTCCACAGCATTTGACCCTTGAACCCTGAAGTGAGGAATTTTATGGAGACATTCCATTTTGGGACTGAGTGTTCCAAGGTCTCTCTACACATTGTCCAGTATGGGTCTTTGTATTTGTTCCTATAGGAGTAAGTTTTTCTGATGATGGCTGAGTAAGACACTGATCTAGGAATATAGCAGAATGTTGTTAGGAGTCATTTTATTGCTAAACATATTGCTGTTTAGAAGAACAATACTATTTGGTTTTCCCCTATAGTTTCAAGTGTAAGTGGATGTTTCCTGTTTCAACTGCTTGGTCTCAAATAACCGACTCAGAGGCTGAATATGAATTATAAATGCTTGACCAATAGGCTTCTTACTAGCTAACTCCTACATTTAAATTAACCCATTTCTATTAATCATGTATTGCTACGTGGCTTATGGCTTTACCTGTCCTCTAGCATGTCTTGCTTCCTGGGTGGCTGCTGGCTGGCATCTCTCCTTACTCTGCCCTCCTTCTTCCATTAGTCTCAATTTAGTTTTCTCACCTAACTTCCTGCCCAGCTACTGGCCTGTCAGCTCTTTATTAACCAATGAGAGTAATACATATTCATAGTGTAGAAAGGATTGTTCCACAGCACTCAAGTTCTTGGGCACCCAAGCATATCAATCATGGGTTCCATCTCATGGCACGGGCCTTAAATCCAATTAGATAGTGGTTGGTTACTCCCACAACTCTTGTGCTACTATTGTACCAATGTATCTTGCAGGGAGGTCACCACTGTAGATTGAAAGGTTGCATCTTGGTTGGGATTTAGCTTGTCCCTCTGATAGCATGCAGTGTACCTCCCAGTACCATGGCCATTAATCAGTAGGGGAGAAGGCTCTAGGTAGGTATGAGCTGAATTTCTCTTTATTCAATGAGTTACGTAAGTGTTGTCTTTAACATTGGGGCCTTGCCATAAGTTTGTGGAGAGCAAACAATAGCCATAGCAATAACCTAGGTTGTTTGAGGTTTCCATGGGGCCCCTTTGGCCAACAACTCAAATAGATGTGACCCATTCCTGCCACTGGAGCTTTCATCTGGTGATGAGAGATGTCAGGTTGGGGCTTTGTCTCCCCCATTATTTGGTGATTCCATTTAGATTTCTTTCATATCTGTATATATATTTAAGTAGTTTCTACTGTATTAGGTTTCTGCTGCAAGCTACAGGAATGTGAAGTAGGAATTCAGCTGACACTGGCAAAACTACTACCTGGAAGAGCCAAGAACTCTTCTAGAGGGAAGCCAAAACTCAAGGAGTCTTGGTGATAATGGCTTTTGAATGTGTTAACTGTTTCCTGCAGTGTATGTCTTGTGTGCTATTGTAGCTTTCCCATGTGATTCTTTTCCCAAGAACTTGTAAAAATGTAGTTCCCATATACTATTTGGGTTTTTGGAGAACATTCTCCAGCTGTGTTGATTCTTCATTAGCATACATCTGGCTAGGGCCATTCTCTGGACAAAAGTATTTTATCTGAGATACTTCTCTACATCTAAGGACAGACTGCAGATAGATAAGCATTAGCTCATCTCACCTACAGGTAACAGAAAATAACCACTAACAATTAAATCCTTAACTTCTTGCCTTCACCCCAGTTTATTTACACAGGACCCTAATTTAAGAGGTTTACTGCTTACAATTCTGGGATGGTGGTTTGGCCATCTGCTAGTTACTGAGTAAAGGTAATTATTCCCACTGACCTAAGGAGACTACCGACAAAGCCTGGAGGATGGATGATAGGTGCCAAGCCTTGTTTATTGTGCAAATTAAGCTTCAATCCTCCTTCTTTTATCTCAGCCCAGTTGTTACCCCTAGCTCTAAAGATTCCCCCTTTAGCTATTAACTCAGAGTGAAAGTGCCTTTCCAAATCAAATACTATGCATTGTGACACAGGTTGCCTAGCAACCGAGTAAACTTTCCCCACCCTATCAGAAAGTGGCACAGCTGAGATACGCTGAGACAGAAATGGCACCAAAGGAAAAAAAGAGTTTTATTTTACTAGTGACTTATATTGACATAGTGTCCCAACCTATTTACCCTGCCACTTCTAAGATTATAGTCTGAGCACATAAATTCCTTTTTAGAATCCCCTAATTGATTTTAGTCTTTAGCTGACCCTACCAGAGAACTCCTGTTAGTCACTCCCCTTTGGGGTTGTAAAAGAAAGCCTGACAGTCACCACCTGGTGTAAACTCTTATCTGCCTTTATGACCCTGAAAGAATTCAAGCCTGGTGACCTTGCTTCAGCCAGAGAATTGCTGATGGTGTGTGTATATATACTGGAAACTTCAGAGACTGGGGGAGAACTAAGATAGGGAGAACTAAGAACAATGAGAGAACAGCAAAGAAAGGGACAGAGAGAAGCTAAGTGTGAGAACAGAAAAGAAACTGTATAGATAGAATTGATTTGGAAGAATAAAGTGAATGGACTAAAGAGCTCAGTGTGCTTGGATTCTTTTGATATCCCTCAGATTAATTCTCAGCCACTGGTAGCATCTTTTCTGGACTCTGGGAGAATTCCCCTCAGGGCAGGTACCTGGGGAGAATTTGATAGGTTCCCATGGCCTTTCTTGTTAGTTGTTCCTCCCTGTATCCCCCACTACTCCTCATCCCCTCCCTGTCCCTGCTGAGCCTCCCATTCCAGTCCCCTCATCCAATCCATCCATAACTGCCCATTCTATTTCTTCTTCCCCCACCCCTAGTCCCTTACTCTATAACTATCCTCTATGGTTATATGAACTGTAGCCTGTTTATCAAATACTTAACAGCTTATACCCACATATGAGAGAATACATACCATATTTGTCTTTTTCAATTTGGGTTACCTCCCTCAGGATGATTTTTTTTGTATCTCCATCCATTTACCTGTGAATTTTATTCTTTTATTTATTTATTTATTTTAGAATCTGAGCAATATTCCATTGCATAAATGTACCACATTTTCTTTATACTTTTGTCTTAGTCAGTGTTCTATTGCTAAGAAGAGACACCATGACCACAGCAGCTCTTATAAAGGAAAGCATTTAATTGGGGATTACTTATGGTTTCAGAGGATTAGTCCATTATCTTCATTGTGAGGAGCATGGTGATACATAGGCAGACATGGTAGCTGAGAGATCTACATCCAGATTAGAAGGCACCAGGAAGAGTGAGACTCTGGGTTTGTCACGGGCTTTTGA
Source organism: Peromyscus eremicus (assembly GCF_949786415.1). Lineage (NCBI taxonomy): Eukaryota > Metazoa > Chordata > Mammalia > Rodentia > Cricetidae > Peromyscus > Peromyscus eremicus. The sequence goes on from NC_081430.1 coordinate 68,097,913, forward strand.
GCTCTCAAAGCCCACCCCCAGTGCCACTCTTCCTCCAACAAGGCCATGCCTCCTAATAATTTCAAATAGTGCCACTCCCTAGTGACCAAATCTGTGAGCCTATGGAGGCCATTCTCATCCAAACCACCACGTTCCACTCCCTGGCCCCCATGGGCTTGGAGCCATATCACAACGCAAAAATGCATTTAGTTGGGGTTGGTGATTTAGCTCAGTGGTAGAGCCCTTGCCTAGCAAGCGCAAGGCCCTGGGTTCGGTCCTCAGCTCTGAAAAAAAACCAAACAAACCACATTTAGTCTAACTTCAAAAGACCCCATAGTCTACTGCAGTCTCAACACTTTTAAAAGTCCATAGTTCAAAGTCTCTAATACTGATGACATTCTCTTACTCTATCTACCCCACTGTAAAATCAAAGTGAAAAATCAGATCACATACTTTCAACAAACAATGGCACAAGATATCCATTATCATTACAAAGTGGAGCATAGTGAGGAAATATTGCACCAAAGCAAGACTGAAATCCAACTGGACTAACTCCAAACTCTGCATCTCCATGTCTGATGTCAAAGCACTCTTCAGATAGCCAACTCCTTTCAGCTTGTTGACTGCAACACAGTTCTTTCTCTTGGGCTGGTTCCACTGTTTGTTAGCAGCTCTCCCTGACAGGTATCCTATGACTCTGGCATCTCCAACATCTTGGGGTCCCTAAGGCAAATAAAGCTTCACCTTCACAGCTTCATTCAATGGCCTCTCTGCACTGCTGTGCAGGGACATCCCTGACATATGCCTGGCCTCAGCAGCTTTCCTTAACTGAGGAGGGAGAGTCTACACCCCTTTCTTCTATTCTGACTCTAAAGCCAGAACCATGTGGTTGAAGCTGCCAAGTTCTGCTGCTTGATGGGGCTGGCACTTGGTCCCCTTGTTCAATTACATCTGCATCAGCTTTCTGTTGTAGATGACTTCCTTCACTGCTTAAGCTTTTCTTCAATTCCCTTTCACCAGGTGGAAGCTTAGTTGGGTGGAGCATGGCCCTGATGTCATCACTCCTTTTTTCCCATTTAGCATCCAGTTTTTCTTTAAACTTTTTAATCTCCTTGAGAACTTTTCTCCTCTTTGGTGGAGTACATGTTTTTAAAGTATGCCCTTCTGATTCTCTGGATTTCCTCCATGTTGTTATGTGCCCCCCCCTTGTCTCTAATTTTTTGAATTTGGATCTTCTTTTAATGCCTTTTAGTTAATTTGGCTAAGAGTTTATCAATCTTACTGATTTTCTCAAAGACTGATTTTTCATTTCATTGATTCTTTATATTTCTGTTTGTTTGTTTGTTTCTATTTTATTGATTTCAGCCCTATGTTTGACTTTTTCCTACCATGTACTCCTTTTGGGTGTTATTTCTCCTTATTGTTCTAGATTAGTTTTTGTTGGAAGTCTATTTTGTCAAATAATAAAATGTCTACACTGGCTTGCTTCTTGAGTCCATTTGCTTGGAATATCTTTTTTCATCCTTTCACCCTAAAGTGATTTCTATCTTTGATATTAAAGTGTATTTCCTGGATGCAGCAGAAGGATGTATTCTGTTTTTAAGTTGTGGTAATTTGTGTCTTTTTATTGGTGAATTGAGACCATTGATGCTCAGAGTTATCAATGAGCAGGGGTTGCTGATCCCTGTTATTTTGTTGTTAGGGTATGTTTTTACTCCTCTTTTGATTTGCTGGTCTGGATTGTTTATTCCTTGTGTTTTCTTGGGGGTGGTTAACCTCTTCAGATTGAAGTCCTTCTAGTGCCTTCTGTGGAGCTTGATTTGCAGATATATATTGCTAAAATTTGGTTTATCATGGAATATTTTTTTCTCTATCTCTTGTGATTGAAAGTTTCCTAGGTATTGTAGTCTGGGCTTGCTCTATGGTCTCTTAAAATTTATAGACCATCTGACCAGACTCTTCTTGCTCTTGAGTCTCCATTGGGAAGTCCACTGTTATTCTAATAGGTCTACCTTTATATGTTACTTGTCTTTTTCTCTTGCAGCTTCTAATATTCTTTTTTGTTCTGTACATTAAATGCTTTGATTATTATGTGACATGAGATTTTTTTTTGTGGTCTAGACCATTTGGTGTTCTGTATACTTCTTATATCTTGATAGACATACCATTCTTCAGATTGGGTGAATTTTCTTCTGTAATTTTGTTGAAAATATTTTCTGTGCCTTTCACTGGGTTTCTTCTCCTGCCTCTATTCCCATTATTCATAGATTTAGTCTTTTCTTGGTGTCCCACATTTCCTGGATGTTTTGTGACTGGATATTTATAGATTTAACATTTTCTTTGACTGAGGTATCCATTTATTCTATCTTGTCTTTAACGCCTAGAATTTTCTTTTCCATCTCTTGTATTCTGTTGGTGAGGCTTGCCTTGAAGGTTCCTGTTTGAGTTTCTAAATTTTTCGTTTCCAGTTTTCCCTCAGTTTGGGTTTTCTCTAGTGATTCTATTTCTACTTTCATGTCTTGAATTGCTTACATCATTTCAGTTCTACTGACTGTGTTTTCACAGGCTTCATTAATGGATTCAATCATATCTTCTTTGAGACTCTTGAGCATGTTCATAAATAGCTGTCTTGAAGTCCTTGTCTTTAGCTTCAACGATATTGCATTTCTCAGGGTCTATTGTATTAGGGTTGCTAAATTCTGGTAGAGACATATTGTTCTATTAATGATTGTATTTTTTCACCGGTGTCTAGGCATCCAGGTTTGGAATGATTATAATTCTAGGTGTTGATATCTTGTCTTGTTTCTTTGGGGTGGGTATTCCACTCCTTGGATTCTGTTGCCTTCTTTAGATCTTAGGAATCCAAAGGTGGCTGTAGGTTGCTTTGTAGGGAGTGCTTCTGATTCCATGCCAGGTGTGGCCACTAGTGTTCTGGGTAGAATGTGTATCTTAGTATTGGGGGCTGACACAATAAATGGGGATGGTCTAGAAGGGGGAGTAGGGCTAAAAGAGTTCACAGGAAGGAGAAAATCTGGGTCTGCCAAGAGGTTTGGTGGAGTCCCTAGGAAGTGGAGTCAGAAGGAGGACAGCCCCTCCCCCTGCTAAGTGGTTTCCTACAAGGCTGGGCAATGAGACTGGTGACTTGGAAATAGAGAACAAGAAGGAGAGTAGAGATCACCTATTTGATTCCCAGGTATAACCAGTGGAATCCCAGGTAGAGAGTCCTCTGGGTACTGGCAGCTGACACGAAGGGATGGGGTGAGGAAGGAAGGCTGAGTCCCCTGAAAGAATCTGATGAATCCTCAGAGAATCCGCAGAGAGGAAGGATAGGCCATTGCAAGTGGTTTGCTATGGGCTGGGGTGAGACTTTATATTCCTTCTTCTAAATACTTTTAGAAGAGTTTGTGTAGAATAGATGCTATTTCCTCTCTTAAAGATTTATTTTATTTTTTATTTACATATATTTATCTAAGTGTATGCCATGTGTGTATGGGTGACTTCAAAGGCTGGCTGGAGTCCCAGGCACCAAACTCAGGTCCTCTGGACGTGAAGCAAATGCTCTTAACTGCTGAATCTTCTCTGCAGTCCCTAGTTGACTTTAGCTTTCTAGTCTTTTCTCTCTGTCTCTCTGTCTCTGTCTCTGTCTCTCTCTCTGTCTCTCTCTCTCTCTGTCTCTGTCTCTCTCTGTCTCTCTCTCTTTCTCACTATACCAGGAGTATAAGTTTACCTATAATTACTGTTTAAGCCAATTTTAAAATGTTTTTGTTTCCACTCAGTTCAAGACACTTGTAACGACTCTCGTTCTCCCCCCCCCCCCCCCGCCTTTAATCTATGGCCTTTTTTGAGGCATCCATGCCATGGAATAATCTTTTTGTACACTGTGAAAATGTGATTTTGCCAAGGCACCTTCTAATTTGTTTAATGAAGAGCTAAATGGCCAATAGCTAGGCAGAAAGTATAGGCAGGACTTCCAGGCACGGAGAGGACTCTGGGAAGAAGAGAGGCAAAGAAGCCAGCCAGATGCAGAATGAGTCGGACACACAGGATGGGATAGAGGTAAAAGCCATGTGGTAGAATGTAGATTAATAAAAATATGGATCAGTTCAAGTTATAAGAGCTAGTTAGGAACAAACCTAAGCTATAGGCTGAGCTTTAATAATTAATAAGAAGTCTCCATGACTTGACCATTATCTCAATTTTCTCAGGTCCCATCTAGAGATGCTGTCACTCTCCCAGGCAACAGGAATCAGTCTAGAGAACATGATGCCCACATTCCCAAGAGGTGGAGTGGGTGGCTTTTCGTCTTTCAATGGATTATGAATGTTTATCATCATTTTGGGGGATTGGTTGCAAGTTGTTGTTGGTCATGGTCAGGAAAAAAGCTGAACCAAGGAGATTAGTGTCAGGAATCTCTTTCTGAAGGGAAAAAGGGGGATATAGTATAGAAATGATGGGACAAAAGAGTGGATTGTTGAGTCTGCCTTTGAACAACCTCTAGTCTCAAATATTTTACACTGGTATGGATGTTTGTATATTGATATAAATTGAAGGTTATTTTTGTTATATATATGTATATATATATATATATATATATATATATATATATATATATATATATATATATAACATTTCTACTCTTGTTTAAGGTATTGTACCTATGCAGCTCATTTAAAAATGTAATATAAAGTTCTAGTCCTTGAAAGCTATTATTATAAACTATTTAGAATAATTAAGAAATGCAGGTTAGTAGTTAGTCATCTATAACAATCAAACTTGTAGTCATGTTAGGTATGTTTTCAAGGTCATACAGGGATATATTTTAGACAGATAGATGGTCTTCAATCACTTCAGAGATCTATAGGATATGGCATTTAAGATGTTTTTAATAATATAAGGCTTTTCATGAAAGTGAGACATTTCTGCTCCTGGCAGAACCAATTTACTTCAAAAAATGATAACAGACATCAAAGAACCTCCATATGGTGTTTGCTTTTGATGTGGCAAAGCTAGCCATTTGGGCAAGAAACTGCCATTGCCCCAACTGCTGACAGAATGGTGTCCAAACTGGATAAGCAGGACACAAAAGAAAGCAGCTGCCAAACTTTGACAAGACAGGATAGGAAGGACAGTCCTTAAAAATTCCTGCTTCACAGAAAAGTCTGTCAGATATTCTAGGCCTGTAGGCTAAAGATGGATGTTACAGAGGAATCTTGGGTGATTGTCCAGCCAGCCAGATGCCTGTCATTTCTTTAGTTGTGGTAATATTTTGTTTGTGATCTAACAAATAAAGCTTGCCAGAAGATCAGAGTGCAAAGCTAAGCTACTAGTTAGACATAGAGGCCAGGCAGTGGTGGCACACACCTTTAATCCCAGTACTCAGGAGGCAGAGACAGACAGATCTCTGAGTGCAAGGCCACCCTAGGGTACACAAGATTGATCCAGTCTAAAAGAAAAACAGAGTCAGGCAGTGGTGGCACATACCTTTGATCCCAGCCCTTGGGATCTCATGCCTTTAATCCCAGCACTAGGTAGGTGGAGACAGGAAGTGATATGGCTGGGCAGAGAGAGGAACATAAGGTAGGAGGAGACATGAGCTCAGCTCCCTTTCAGGCTGAGGATTCGGTAGAGGTAAGTCTTTCTAGTGGCTGGCTGCTCTGCTTCTCTGATCTTTCAGCATTTACTCTGATATCTTGCTCCAGGTTTTTATTATTAAGACCAATTAGGATTCATGCTACATCTGGCATCCAACTTTTGGGGGCACGAATCCATGAAAAAGCTGCTTGCCTGTGGCTTTGCAGCCACTAGCACAGGCCAGTGCTGTATGCTGCTGGAGTCACCACCCCACCAGCTAAGTTTCTGTTGCAGCCTAGCTACAGCAAACTCCATAGGCTTTTGGCCTCCCCAAACTGCAGGGGTTAGCCACTTTCACACATTCCCCCATGCAGATGGCTGGCTCTTTGGCTTTTTCTCTCCTGGTGGGTTGTGTACTTGGAACCCTTTCTCTGGCTGCTGACACTCTAGGTAGCTGCCTTGAAAACTGCTTGGGCTTCTACTGTTCTATGCAGAAGCAGTCAGCCTCACATCGGAATCATCATTGTTGGCAGATTTGGTGAGACAATTGGGAATTTTTAAAGGGAGGAATTAGTTAAAAGAGAGAGTTTTTTTCCCTCATTAAAAAATGGGAAACACTATTATGATGGAGAGAGTTAGGTCTCTGTATGATTACACAATACATGGTTTGAAAATGGAGCAATTAAATAAGAGGATAATTAATTTAGATGGAATTTATGTAATGTCAATTATAAATCTTATCTGTTTAATCATTTTTGTTTTATCATTAAAAAAGTTGGTTAATTTGAGTGCCAAGATATACATTTTAAAAAAACGTATTAAAACAGATCATAGAGATATTCAGACCCAGACAGAGGAATTTAAAGGAGCATTGTATTATAAGGTTACAGGGAAACAGCCTAAGGTTTTCAAACAGCCAACCTTAATTTATCCACTAACCTTACAGGTACTGCCAAATGATTGATATCCTCAAGGCTGTGTAAGAACTGACTAAACTCCTGTGCAAATGTTAGTTTGAGGAGATTCAAGGAAGTAATAGTCTCATATGGCACACATTTACCTTTTGTGAAGCAGATGTTAAACGTATGGTCAACTTGTAATAGAATTATCCCTCAAGACTGGAGAGAATTGTTACAGCAGTCTTGGAGCCTGGTCCTATGTAGCTAGAGTTTTTCTGCCTGGCCCACAGTCAGGACAAATCTCTCTCACCCGCCAGTCCCACAGCTGCTCATACCCAACCAAGTAAACACAGAGACTTATATTGGTTACAAACTGTATGGCTGTGGCAGGCTTCTTGCTAACTGTTCTTATATCTTAAATTAATCCATTTCTATAAATCTATACCTTGCTACATGGCTTGTGGCTTACCAGCATCTTCACATGCTGTTTGTCATGGTGGCGGCTGGCAGTGACTCCTTCTGCCTTCCTGTTCTCTCCTTTCTCCTCTCTGTTAGTCCCACCTATACTTCCTGCCTCACCACTGGCCAATCAGTGTTTTATTTATTGACCAATCAGAGCAATTTGACATACAGACCATCCCACAGCAGTCCTCATTTATAGTGGAGGACCTGGTGGAAAAATGAAGCTAAGAACATTGAACACTGAAGTAAGGCTAGCAGTGTGAAAATCTCCCAAGACCAAATTCTTGGAGAGGGAGATTATGCTAATGAAGAAAGGCAATCTCTATATGATGACCACACCATGGCTTTATGCCATGTAGCAGCCTTGAATGCTTGGGACAGAACTGAAGAAGTAGGAAAGAAAACTGAATCATTTACTAAAGTTATACAGGGCCCAGAAGAAACCTTCACTGATTTCGTACAAAAATTAACTACATCAGTTAATAGAATGATACCAAATTCAAAAGCTAGACAAATAATAATTGAATCTCTGGCTTTTGAAAATGCTAATGCACAATGCAAAAGGGTAACTAGACTGTTAAAGTCAAGATCAGCACCTAGGAGGAATGGGTCCAAGATATAATCAATATTGAATCTCATAACCATAATGATGCTTGGATAGGAGAGGTAATTTCCAGAGGTTTGAAGAAAGGTCAAAATGTGAAGTGTTTCAACTGCAGTAAACAAGGTCACCTAAAAAGGAACTGTAAACATGGCATTCTTAGAAATAATGCTTTTTCTAAGACTAATCACAACAGAATGCCCCTCCCTTCTGGATTATGCAAAAGGTGGGGCAAAGGCAGACACTGGCCTAATGAATGTAGATCAACAAGGGACAGTCAAGGCAACCCTTTGCCATTGGGAAACACCTTGAAGGGCCTCTCGCAGGCTTTCATGTCAAATTTGGTTCAGTCATTTCCTGTCATTGTAGAGGAAACTCCTTCCCAGAGCAATTAAAGAACCTAATGCTTATTGTAAGAAACCATACTGCTCTGGATGATAGAACAGCTATAGAAGAGAGAACAAAAAAATTCAGAAGGAACCATAGAGTGAATATATTGGCAAACTTCTATAAGTGAACAAAGATCAAAATTAAAAATATGAATAAATGGCATTGCCATTGAAGGTCTTGTAGACACAGGTGCAGATGAAACAATAATTGCACCAGAACCTTGGCATCCAAATTGTCCTCTTCAGGAGGTAAATGTTCAGCTTTTAGGAATTGGGATGTTATGTCAGGTAAAACAGAGGGCAAGATGGGTCAAATATATAGGGCCAGAAGCACAGAGAAGAAAATTAAAGCCATATGTGACTAACATTGCAATGAATTTATGGGGACATGATTTATTACAGCAATGGAATATGCATATTAACATTCCTCCAATTTCAGAAACAAACCATAAACTAACACATATTTCTGGGAATATTAGAAGGTATTATAAAGAACATTCACTGACCATTCAGGTTGTACAAGAACAAGGCACAACAGTTGCTGATCTTTCAAAGGCACCAACAGCCCTACCTTTAAAATGGCTAATGGACAAACCTTTATGGGTTGAGCAATGACCTTTAACATCAGAGAAATTACAGGACTTAGAAAAACTGGTGTAGGAGCAGCTAAATGCTCAGTGTTTTGAAGAATCAACCAGCCCTTGGAATTATCCTGTATTGGTTATTAAAAAGAAATCTGGAAAATGGAGAATGGTAACTGATCTAAGAGCTGTTAATAAAGAAAGTCAGCCAATGGGCTCTCTACACTCTAGAATTCCTTTGATTCTCTGTCACCTAAAAAATGGCTGGCCACTTATAGTTACTGACTTAAAAGACTGTTTCTTCACTATACAAGAAAAAGACAGAGAAAAATTTGCCTTCACTGTGCCTACTTATAATAATCCTCAGCCTGTTAAGAGATATTAATGGAAGGTTTACCCACAGAGAATGTTAAATAGTCTCACCCTGTGCCAATATTTTAAGGTGAGCTGTTGGGAATGATACATAAGCAATTTCCTCAATCTATAGTTTACCATTACATGGACAATGTTTTACTAGCTGATTCAAATGTAGATACTTTAGAAAGAATGTTTGAAGAAGTAAAGAAAATTTTGCTGTGTTGGGGATTACAAATTGCTCTTGAAAAAATACAAAGAGGAGATTCTATTAATTATTTGGGATATAAAATAGGTCTACAAAAAATTAGACCCCAAAAGGTGTAATTAGGAGAGATCAATTGTGGACTCTTAATGACTTTCAAAGATTGCTAGGAGACATTTCTTATCTATGGCCTGCTATTGGAGTAGAAAATCAAGAATTGATTAATTAGTTCAAAACTTTAAATGGTGACAAGGACTTAAATAGTCCAAGAGATTTATCAGCTGAAGCTAAGAGAGAATTGATAAAGGTTTGATTTGAACAAGAGAGACCTCTTGGTTAGAAGGGATGATAGTTCATTAACCAACATGGCCATTCAATCTAAACTAACTCATAGGACTAACAGATGCTTCTCATTTGATCAGATATAACTTACCAAAAGGGAACCTCCTCAAAATTAGGGTTCTGGAAGGGTTTTGTTTTTGTCTGTTCAGCAGAATGAAGGCAAATGCAAATGGACTAGATAGTGTTGATATATTTGTATATAGTTATTATACTTATTGTATATAGTTTTTCTTATATTAGAACCTTTTTGTATTTTAGTAAAAAGGGGAAATGTGGTGATATTTTATTTGTAATCTAACAAATAAAGCTTGCCAGAAGATCAGGACACAGAGCTAAGCCAATAGTTAGGCATAGAGGTCAAGCAGTGTTGGCACACACCTTTAATTCCAGCACTCAGGAGGCAGAGGATCTCTGTGAATTCAAGGCTACCTTGGGCTACACAAGATTGATCCAGTCTAAAAGAGAAACAGCCAGGCAGTGGTGGCACACACCTTTGATCCCAGCCCTTGGGATCTCATGCCCTTAATCCCAGCACTAGGTAGGTGGAGACAGGAAGTGATATGGCTGGGCAGAGAGAGAAATGTGAGGTGCGAGGATACAGGAGCTCAGCTCCCTTTCAGGCTGAGGATTCGGTAGAGGTAAGAAGTCTTTCTAGTGGCTGGCTGCTCTGCTTCTCTGATCTTTCAGCATTTACCCTGATATCTGGCCCCAGGTTTTATTATTAAGATCAATTAGAATTTGTGCTTCATATAGTTTTATAAGTTGCTTGCTATGTACTTCCTGTTTACTCAGGTTATATTATATCTTCCTCAGGTCTTTGATGGCATTGAAAACTAGATAGTTACAGTCACAGTTTTCCTTGTTACCGAATTCTGAAAAGAAACTCACAAAAGAGGTGTAAAATGTAGAAGGTTTAGAGACATAAAAGTTTAAATTGTTCATCTAAGAAAATGTTTTGAGATAAAAAAATAGTATTGACTTAATAACACAAGATACAATTAAAATGTATTAGGTACAAAACTTTGAATTCACCAAGACCGGACAAATAGTAGAATATTTTCTCTGAATTTCCCAAATGCAAATGGACTGGATATTTTGAATGTAATTCTTACCTGGTAATTGTATATATAGTTTTACTGTGCTAGAGATAAACTCTTTCCTTTTTATTTAGACAAAAAGAGGGAAATGTTGTGAAATAATCTTTTTGTACTCTATGAAAGATGTGTCTTTACCAAGGTGCCTTCTGATTGGTTTAATAAAGAGCTAAATGGCCAATAGCTCGGCAGAAAGTATAGGCAGGATTTCCAGGCACAGAGAAGACTCTAGGTAGAAGAGAGACAGAGAAGCCAGCCAGATGCAGAATGAGTTGGACACACAGAATAGGATAGAGGTAAAAGCCATGTGGTAGAATGTAGATTAATAAAAATGTGGATCAATTCAAGTTATAAGAGCTATTTAGGAACAAACCTAAGCTATAGGCTGAGCTTTCATAATTAATAAGAAGACTTTATGTCATTATTTGGGAGCTGGCTGGTAGGACAGAAAAAGACTTGTTATACATCCAGTTAGGGTTAGGGTCAGGGTTAGGGTTAGGGTTAGGGTTTAGCATTTTCCTGAGGATTTGCCTTAGGTTGTTGTCATACAACTATAGTGTTGACTTACAGTATCGTCTTACTGTGATATAATGATGGTGAGCACAATATGTATCATGGTGTAGTCAGAAAGAGCAATTGAGTCTGGGGCCACTTGAGATTGGGGACCTTCTAGCAGTTTAGGTAGGTATGGTGAAACAGTGTGGTGGCTTCTATTGGGTCATAGGGATTTCTTCAGGCACTGTTGATGCCAACTCTATTATTAGGAAGGGCTTCTGGCACTACTGGCAGCCCAGGCAGTAGTGAGAGGTCCTAAGGCCCTTGTCCTCCGTCAGTGGCATGTGGGCAGATGCTGTACTGGGGAGGTGGTGGGAGGAGCTACAGCACCTCCTTTGTGGTCGTCACGCCCACTCTGATAATGGCATGGTCGGGGAGGTGTGGCGGTAGCGTGGCAGTGTAGATTGCTGGAGACTGGTAATTTTGCTCTTCTTTATGGAGAGATGTTGAAAACTCCTATTCTGCTCTTTTGGATATCCCTCCTCAGGACAGTCTTTTATTGTTCCTAAAGTAGAATTGCATGGTGGCTACTGCATCACCACTCATTAAATACTCCTCCAAGTAGGCACTGACAGAAGTATTGTAGGATTGATTGACTGATTGATTTGTTTGTTTGAGACAGGGTTTCTCAGTCCAGGATGTTCTGGAACCTACCTGCTTTGTAGACCAGGCTAGCTGCCTCTGCCTCCTAAGGGCTGGGATTAAAGGCGTGCACCACCACTGCCCACTTAGTATTGCAGGGTTTTAACAGCAGATCTTGGACCATGAATACCTGGCTTTCCCTATCTGCAGGCAGGATAGCCTTGACTTTCAATTTTGCGAGCTTCAATTTTCCCCTTATGTTAAGTGGGGATAAATAGTTCCTGCCTCATAAAAGCAGTGAATCTGAAGTTGATATAAAAGTTTTGACAATGAATAAAATAGGGCCTCTGAGATGGATCTAGGTTGGCCAACATTTCCACTCTACACTTCAGTGTTTGGTATTTTTTGTTTGTTTTGTTTTGTTTTTTGTTTTTTGAAGACAGGGTTTCTCTGTGTTGCCCTGGCTGTCCTGAAACTCTCTCTATAGACCAGGCTGGCCTCGAATGCACAGAGATCCACTGGCCTCTGCCTTCCAAGTGCTGGGCAGTGTTTGGTTATTAACAATGTGCTCTGGGTTTACTTTTTGGGGTCTCTAATACCACCTATATCACCAGCTATGAATATCTCAGTTAAGGAAGTCTGAATTACTCACCTATGGAGATGTCAAAATGACACAGGTTCACCTCTGAAGCATCCTGGATGCCAAGCAGGGCCTTGCCTGAGGCTAAGTTAAGATTCTGTGTGAACTCTTCACTGCTACAGAGCACAAACACCACGAGCTGGCTGGTATGGATGTCGTCACTTCCTGGACAGGAAGGGAATGAGTCTCTGTGCTCTAATTTACAACAAATAACAAATCACCTGCTTAATTTATATGTATGAGTACCTGCACGAGTTTATGTGCACCACAAGCATGCAGATGCTCTTAGAGGCCACAAGAGGGCACTGGACCCCCTGGAGCTAGAGTAACAAGTAGTTGTGAGCTGTCTGATATAGGTGCTGGGGACTGAATCCAGGTCCGCTGAAGAGTAGTAAACATTCTTAACCACTGAACCATTTCTCTAAGTCCCCTGGGGGAATCTTCTTAAAATGATGGTTCTAACCTCATATGCAGAGTGGGAGCTAAATTCTGCATTTGTAGAATGTGTTTCCTGCAACATTTTGATGGTTTCACTTAAAAGGCTAATATAATAAACACGTTGAAACGGCTCATCAAAATGCTAAGACACAGAAAACCAGATGCATGTTTGCAAAATTATTTATTTACATTTTAAGCTCACATTAAAAATCTTTCTGGGATAGAATGGCTAAGAAGAAATTTACAAACCTGATATAAACATATTCACATTAATCTTTATCTGAATACACTTCTGGAGATGGGCTCTAGACTAACTCAAGTTGTCTTTCATAAAACTAATATTCTTTATATCATGCTATATATCTTTTAAGAATAGACTTACCTTGTGTCATTCAAAAAATTAAAAAGCAAGCAAGAAAGCAAATGAATGAACAAACAAAAGGACAACTTGACTTTGCTGTTAACTAGCTGTCTAGACACAAGAAACCAAGCCTTCACAGTGCAGAGATGTTCAAACAGGGCCAACCATGGTCTACTGACTTTCCAGTGTGAGTACTTTGGTTATTGGCTTTGGCCTGGCTTCTAGCATGGCTTAATGACTCACTGGAGTGCTATACAACTACAGATAATCCATTCAGAACAGCACTTGCTTAATACTGTACTTGAGAGAACTCAGATGTTCCTTGACTCAGAATGCCTTTAAAAGATGCTGACCACAGTGGCATGCTTTCTTTTTCTTTACTCAGGAAAATAAAAAGAGAAACCACAAATTCATTTTCCACATGTTAAAAAAAAAAGTTTCCCAAGAAGACTTAGACATTCCTTTAAAAAAAGTTTCTCAAAATAATACCTGCCCTTAACATTGATATTGCTGAAACACTAGACCTGCAAGATGTCTTCTTTAAAGTCTATGATTTCATGATCTATTTATATAAAAGTCACTGATGGCCAAATCCACACATGGCACACTGAAGCCCCAAGGGGGGGGGGACTCACATTTAACATAGCTTAGCTGGAATGAAGAGTTTTAGAAAAACAAATGAAAATACTGAGGTTGATTCTAAACCACCTACTGCTCTCCCTCCACAAATCTGACTTTAAGAGTAAAATCCTTTGGATAAAATAAATCCTTTCTCCCCTTGGGGGCGGGGGTAAGGCCTTTAAAAAGTAGAAAACAGCAAGCAGGACCAGGGAGGTCTTCTGAGTCCAGTATTGTCTCGCTACTGTTCTTAGATAAAAATAAAGTTTGAAAACCAGTGCTTTAAAAAAGAAAAGAAGACAAATGACAATAAAACACGTAACTTGTGATTTTGGAGAGAGCCCCTGCAAAGTCTGAAAGTCAAAGGACACACAGTTCTAGGATTTGACATCTGATGCCTTTAAAGCTTTAAGCTATCCCACAGGACCAGCCACTCCCCAACTCTACCAGCTTCTCAAAAAGAAACAGCTGCACAAGTGTATAACCTGCAGGTATCAATTTAATGTTGGGTAGTTCTCATATTGGTCTCTCCCCCTATTTGATAAGGGATAAAGCAAGGAATTACCACTTTACTAGAGTAGCACTTTGAGGTTGGGTGAAATAATTCTAAGTGTACTCTAAAACTTCTCAGAAAGTCCTATTTACAGTCATTGTACATCACTTTATGTACACATAAATACAAATTTATAAGAAACACTAACCTACACTTTTCATAATAAAAAAATAAAAAAATAAAAAAGCGCAACAAACATGGCCCCATGCCAAGTCAGTGCTGGAGAAACGTGCTTGTTGTTCAGGTCAGTGGTACAGACCTAGAGACCGTGAAGCAGCTCACAGAAGCACTTCAGACAGTTTTAATTTCCCTCTGATCTCAGCTCAGACCTAAGTTCAAGTGAAAAAATTTCTGCTAAATAAAGCTAAGGCCATACAAGTACTTGAGAAGAAGGATTTAGAGGAGAGTTAATACCAGATGCCAAACATTTAGATGTATAATTATAGGGAAGGATTCTTTTCCCAGTGGGAAATCAGAACTTTCTGATAGTAACAGTAGTGTAAAACCAGTGTGAACCATTGGACCACAGTGTGCCGTCAGAGCCCCTGTGGAGCCGGCGCTGGGCTACCAGGACTAGGTAGTTGATCCTAAAGAATCCCTAAGAGTCGTCACGGAAATGACTTGAGATTTCCTCACATCATGTGACTTCTCAGCCTATTTGACTTACGCTGTGTTCCTGCCCATAAGCCATGCTTGACTCTTCTCTTGCACCTCTAATAAAGTGAAACTCTCATTTCTCTCCCCATGGGAACGTGGAGGTGGTTGAGCAGAGCTTTGGTAGTGTCCTGCACCTGGTAATTCCTCCACCAACCACTGTGTGTGTGTGTGTGTGTGTGTCTACTTAAAAGGTTTATTGTTCCTTAAGCCTAGACCTTGAGAACAAAGTCTTATTATCGCTTTCACCTCCAATGGCTTGCCGACATTCTCCGTAGTATGAAATTCATATGTTCAGATGTGAGGTATCCATCGGCCAGGAGCATGGGAATCCTGACCTGCATTAAACAGAGGGTAAAAAGTCTTCTACAAATCCCTCTTCTATAAATTGGAGAGGTTTTTAACTCTAAAGTCAAGGCCTTTTCAGATAATTAAGTGCACTAAATATAGAAATAAAAATTCTATGGCTGTTAATACATAAGACAAGTAAGGTCCTGTGGTTTATACATGTCCAGTTCTTAGAGAGGCTGGGCAGTACGTAGTTCAGGAAGACAGGTTAGAAATTGTTCCCTGAGCTCTTGACGAGAACTCAAAGGTAGGTCCGTGAACTCCAAGGCTTGGGAGAGAGGAAACCACCCCCATCAGGCTCGTGTAATCTTCTTCCAAGAGTGGCTTTTTACTCCAAAGTGGGCTGTTCAATGGTCTCCTCATAGTTCAAATATTGTTAAAACGCAGTTTTATCCATTTTTAAGAATACAAGGTCCCAAACAAAAGCTTTAAGAGGAGGAGAAAGGATTGTTAAAATCAAGTAAACCTTTGACTTTAGTAAAGAGTGCAGTTGAGTAGATCAGCTCTGAATCTATTATATAGGAAGAGGAGCGAGAGCAGGCACTAGAAGCCAGAATTTCACAAAATGGGGACTTTTCTGACCTCAGTGGCTAGCTTCTGTAAGCCTTCTTTAAACAGAACTGCAGTCAGTCAATTAATCCAAAGAAACAAAACTATTATAAGCATAAGGATTACAGTACTTAAATGTTTCCAAAAATAAAGACTATAATAATATAATAACCACTCCAGTTAGATCTCAAACTTAAAAGGAATCTGGATTGTATATACAGATAATAGCAATTAAAAACCATTAAAAATTGGGATTTTAAGTTCTTAAATTATTTTCATTCTTGGTAGCTATCCAGAACATCCTTTAAAAGTTTAATGCTCAGGAGTAATTTAAAAAGTGAAATATGTGATTTGTGGAACTCCTGTAAGCATCCATTTGGAGGCTCCAATTCCCTTGCTGGCAGAGCAGACTTTGGGTGGGCTTGATCTGAAGCCCCGGAAAGTTCTTTAGCGGGTTCGGAGAAAGGATTGAAGCCTTCCATGAACGTCAGCACAGTGCACAAATGCATCCTTTGGTATGGCTATGACCTCAAAGGAGGGGTGGAAGCCAGAGGTGCCGGGGCCAGGTTCCTGACGATGGTGCTGAGGCTGGCAATCTTCTCTTCTAGGAGGTAATTTTTCTTCTCTGCTGTTTTCTGTCGCTGTTCAGTCATTTCCAGAGCTTTCAACAGCTGGGCATTTTCAACATACAGATCCTTCACCATGGCATCTGCTTTTGTGTTCTTGCAGAGCTAGGACAGAACCAGAAGCATCTTATTCCGCTTGTGTGAACCACCCTTGAGTGTAAGGGCTAACAGAAGGGATGTCGGAGGACAACCTCTGGGCATTGGTGCTCTCATTCTACAATGTGGGTTCCAGGTACTGTACCCAGGTTGTCAGGCTTGGTGGCAAACACCTTTTCCTACTACTGATTCATCAGCCCTAAGGTGCCTTTGGGGGTTGCCACAAGGTTGGGAACAGGAAAGGCAAAGTTCCATTATTACCCATTTTTAACAACGAGTATATCATTTTCTGTTTATTTAGAGATGTGTATTTCATATTTTGGATAAAGAAAAATCTGTATGTATTTGGCTTGAGCCACTCGCTTAATTAGGAACACTTTGGATACAAGCCATCGTTAGCAAATACACATTTATAGAACTGTGAACAAAGAGGCCTCGAAGGAGCTTTAGGAAAGAAAGGTAGAATACAGAATTCATATTTGGGGGCTTAAAAAAAGTGATTCCTAAGTTCTTTAGACATTATCAGCAGAATTAACTCTTATTAACAACACAAATTAACAGCAATAGAAGGATACAGAATCTTGCTGGGCGGTGGTGGTGCATGCCTTTAATCCCAGCACTTGGGTGGCAGAGCCAGGCGGATCTCTGTGAGTTCAAAGCCAGCCTGGTCTACAGAGTGAGTTCCAGGATATCCAGGGCTACAAAAACCCTGTCTCAAAAAACAAAACAACAACAAAAACAAAAAATAAACAAAAAACCCAACAATGACAAAAGGAGCCAAAACCTGGAGTTACGTGTGGAATGTTGGGACTGGAGAGGCAGCTTGGCCGTAAAGCTAGGCCTTGCAAGTGTGGGACCTGACTCAAAGCCCAAGCGCCCACGTAAAAAAGCTGGGGACAGTGAGCGTGCACAGTGGCAGTTCCCATGCTGAGGAGGACACAGGCCTAGCCTAATCAGAGAGACCCAGGTCCTCTCAAAAACAAGGTGGATAGCTCCTGAGGAATAACACACCTACCCGCACACACGCATGCACACATATACACAGGTACGTGCGCGCGCGCGCGCGCGCGCGCGCGCGCGCACACACATACACACACACACACACACACACACACACATACACACACCCATACAGCCATAAAAACTGGACTGTCAGGACAGCAGAGGGGACAAAAGTGGCTTACACACACACACACACACACACACACACACACACACACACACACACACACTGGCCTGTCAGGACAGCAGAGGTGACAAAGGAGACTTACCTGCTCTTTGAGCTGATTCACTTTTTCTTGAAGGAGCCTTTTTACCAGCTTCAGTTTTTGTTCAACTTCTATCATTCGTTCTTCCATGAGATTTACAAGGTGTTCCTGGCTTCCCTAAGGAGAGGAGGGAGAGAAAAGTGCATTATCATTTGAAAGTCACGCCTCACTAGTAGTTACTCTCCCCATCAGAAATAGAGAAAGCTCAGCCGATGCTTTGCGTGCGAAACCAGACGGAGGGATTTCCAAGGAAACGGGAGTTCTGGGCGCTGCACGGGTTGAACTTGTAAGACAAGCATCCCCATCACAGAGGAGCCAGGGAAGAAACAAAGACTCTTACCTGCTGTACCACCATCCCCTGAACAGATTCTTAAACCCATAATCAATACCCACGTGCACTCTAAATCAAAGCACAGTGGCCAACCGTCCACTGTGACGTGGGTCTCTGCAGTGCCGGGGGCCTCTGAACATTGTGAACACTGGGGTCATTGGGGGTTGCCTAATGTTTCTGATCAGCTTCCAACACATGCCTCTCATTTTTCCTTTGAAATGACTGGCGACCATCAAAGTTTAGTTTTCCTTCATGGTAATCAGCTTCTTCCTGCCAGTGACCCTCCTCAGCTGTTTTCCAGGGGCTTGTCAGTGTGAAGAAAACATCTCATTCGGGGATGCATTTATCATCAGTGCAGACTAGAAGTGAGACATCTCAGACATCCAACCCAGATAAAACCACAGGACAGGAAGAGGCGTGGTCTTCCCTCTCCTTCCTGATAAAAACCACAGGACAGGAAGAGGCGTGGCCTTTCCTCTCCTTCTCATACAAGGATGGGATAGGGAGAACATGAGTTTAGGAAGCGAATGACCTTGAGAGAGATGAGACTGCCCGTACCCTCGCTTACAAAATGCCCTCACCAGGAATTGCACATTTCAGAAGGTGCTTCAGGTCCTTAAGATTATTATTACAGGGCTGGAGAGATGGCTCAGAGGTTAAGAGCACTGGTTGATCTTCCAGAGGTCCTGAGTTCAATTCCCAGCAACCACATGGCAGCTCACAACTGTCTGTAACGCCAAGATCTGACACCCTCACACAGACATACATGCAGGCAAAACACTGCTGTATATAAAAGAATAATAAATAAATTTTAAAAAAGATTATTATTACTAATTATTATTATTGTGATTCAGGTGTTAACAATTGGGTGACAGCTAAATGTTTCTTAAAAGGCATATTTTGAAAAGAATGCAGGATGCTCAAACATGAGTTGAAACCCATTATTTGCTTGGATTTAAATAATAGCACTAGACCATGTCACCAATTTGAAGACAAAATCTGTAGTTGGTAAAGCTTCATATACAAAGTAAATAGGGCCTTAGATGTCTGGCTTTTTTTTTTTTAAAGCCTATACTTTAAAAAGTATAATGGCTTTTTAAGGTTTATGCATAGTGAATAATGCTTGTTTCAAGAAATCAAAATAGAAAACCACAGTAGCAGATAATTCAAAGAACACTGAGTATTTCAACAGAAGAAAAACAGAGGACAGTCATATATTTAAATTGTCTTTATTGTTGCATCAAAATTTTCCTTTTTTTCTGTCAAAAAAGTATGATACATTTTATACAAAGCAGTATAAATAACCCTGATTTTCTTCAAATTCCATATATATATAAAAGTAGTACCTTCTTTTAAAAATAATTACAACATACGGAATGAGAAAATATATATAGAATATATCCTTTCAAGAATCTTAAATCCACTCTTTAAACCATATAAACAAACTGGTTTGTCACAAGCTAAAGTTTGTGACTGATTCACAAAGTCTATCATGTCTACATAAATAAGAGAAAATACTGTGAAGGCTTAACAGTTGAGTAATTTGAAAGAGCACTTGATTCCAACATGTCCCAGCTCATGTCTGTGTGGAGTGTGTGTGTGCACGTGTGGGTGGGGGTGCGTGTGCATTTGAGACTGTCATGGTAACCAATGCCATCATTAGCAGCCCATTTTTTCAGAGGTGCCCAATCCTTCTGTAGGAATCTGCATGCACCGCTCGCTGCTCCGGTAGCAAGGCCTAGAGAAAGGAGGCAAGTGGTATACTTCACCCTGGTGTCAAGATTATGGCTTGTTTTTAGGGGGTCTAAGTTTACACACTTATAATGCAAACACACTCTCAGAAGCACACACAGTCACACTACATGTATAAGCAAAGCAATACAAAGACAGGAGAAACCCCTCACTCCACACACAGGCACTGTGCAGATTTGTGTAATGTGCAGTATTTTTCCAATTAGAGTCAGCTCAGCAACCGGAAAAGGAGAAAGCCCAGAGGCCGTTCCACTGCGAGTACTGAACAGTCCACTCTTTCCTCTGGCTGAAGGATTTCTTTCTTTTTTCTTAAAAATTTTTTTGTCTAATACTGGGAGTTATTGGCACAAGACATTTGTTTTTCAGTTCTCTCATATTGATGGGCAGATTAGGAAAAGCAGACTTTAAAAACAGTGTGTGCGGAAGGGCAAGGAGCACATCTTTGCCAAGTAACTAGAAGGTCTTTTCAAAAACAGAAGCCAAGGTTTCGGATTTCAACGACTCAAGGAAAAACTGCGGCTTCCCTCTCAGACTCAATCATGGCAGCTTTTGTTTTAAAATTTCCCTTTAATACTGAGAAGTTGAAGCGCTCCGTGGAGAGTTGGAACGTCTCTTTAACAGCCCGCCATTGCGGACTTAATTTAAAAAGCTGACTCTAACATTGGGCGGGGGAGTGGTAGACAGAAAGCTCCCCAAAACATCGAGTTTTGAAGACCATAAACAAAAGGACTTTTTGAAGGTCTTGTTGAGAAGAATGAGAGACAGATGTGGACAGCACAGCATGGCTGTCTACTAGAAAGAAGAGAAAGCAGAGTGGCCCACGGGGAGGGCTTATGTGACTTGCTCCTCTGAGAGAATCAAGAAACTGGAAAATCTTATTCAACATTAACTAGGACATAAGTATTTCTAAACTAGAAAGAATTGATAGATATAAGCAAAGAAGAGCTTTGTATTTTGAATTCTCACCCTTAACTACAACTTAATTAAATGGGTAAGAACAAAGAGGTAATTTCTGAAAAATAAAGATTATGTATCCAGTCCTAAAGAGAAACAACTATTTAAGCAGTTTTTTCAAACTTGATTCTTCCAAATGTTGAGTGAAATGAACTAGATAACTAAGAACACGACACTACCTAACTACACATTGTTCATCATTAGTTATAAAACTCCCCACCTGTGATTTCCACAGACCTTGGCAGGCCACACTGTACAGGAACACTGCAAATGTCTGTCCATAGAGATTCCTACTCAAGGACTGAGTTTATGACATTTTGGGCATCAGAGAAGAATGTCAGGCCAACTATGCACTATGTATAAGTAGCCTTGATCCTTTGTCATAGACCACTGTATAAAGGAGACCCAGCATGCTGAGCAGCCTGACTCACAAACAGAGAGGGCTTGAAGTGAACTGTAAAACCAAAGCAAATGCCGGGCATAGTTCAGTGTGTGTGCATCTCAGGGAAGGCAGAACAATGATGGAGAAGTAGTTCTCCGTGCCCTCCTTTGGACTGGTTTATTTTTCTAACCAAGGTAAAGTGAAGGGGATGATCTGGGTGTCTCTGTGGAGGGGAAGCACTCTGTACCTGCGGTGTGTTGGTTGCGGAGGTCCGATTGTCAAGCTCTTCCTGCAGGTTCTGGCTTCTCCTTTCTGCCTGCAGCAGCTGCTGGTGAAGCTGCAGGAACTGCTCCCTGGGCACCATTGGACAGCTCTGCTGCTGGAGCAGCTGCAGATCCCAGCGAGAGGACGGGCTAAGCGTCGCAGTGGACCTCAGGGACTGCATCTGAAGGACAAGGACAAGGCTTGGTCAGTACAGGGCCTTCTGCCAAAGAAGGTGCCAAGCAGGGAACACTGAGCTCAGAGTCCCTTCATGGCCTCCTAGCCCCTGATCATTTAGAAACAGGACAAAGCCTGGTGGAAGTGCATGGATAGAGTCCTTTCACTGCCTTTTGGAGATAATACATTATGTGATCAGGCTTTTTAAAAAAAATTTATAACTTGAAAGAATAGACCTTCACCACTCCTGAGTGACTATAAGGACATGAAGTCTATGATCTATCTATCTATCTATCTATCTATCTATCTATCTATCTATCTATATCACATCTAAATTATATCTAAGTTTTTGATTCTAGAACATTCAATTGCCCTTTTTCCTTTTGTTAAAAGTGAGACAGGAAGATGGAGAGGGTGGCTTGGCTTTAAGCTTTTCCCACTTTCCTTACCATCCATGAAGATTCTTAAAGGTGACTACGTATCTGCCGACCCCAAATTAACATTTTAAAAAAGAATATTGTACCTACAATTACTTCAGCCCATCTTAGTTTTACCGATGTGTTGTTATATACTTAAATAGCAACAAGATAGGCAAGTATGGGCACAGAACACCCACAGAACCCACAGAATGCCCAGAACACCCCAGAACTGGAATAAAAGTATTTGTTGTAAACAACAAGGAAACAGTGAATCCACATGCCAATCAAATTTAAGACGTTGACGAGAAGTCATTTTAGCCAATGGAACATGCTACTTTTCATCTGTCAACACATTCAGCAGACACAGGGCCCAATGGGAGGCATGCAACCCACATGAGCAAGAAGTAAACTGGGGGAAAGGACCTCTGGGCTTGTGGAAGGGAAAGGACCTCTCATACTCAACTATAATTAAATGTTAAGAAGTTCCAGAGCCACTATCCATTTTCTTAACTCGAAAACTCTAAGGTGGGTCATTATCCATTTTGAAATATTATTATTAGTTGTTTGTAGATGTGAAAATACAACATTATTTATGAATAAAGAATATGGTGGATTATGTTCCCACAAATTTCTATCAGTGGGGTAGTTTTCTTCATAAAGCTTTAAATACTGAGGGAAATCTTAAGTAAATAGACATGTTCCAATTAAAATGAAAAGAAAAATGAATACTGGCTCTTTGCCCAAGGACATATCAATGGTCCTAATCAACAGAAAAGACTGGACGGACACAATGTCGAGACGTTCCCATGCGATGAAGGGTCACCGGAAGAGCATGATCTACCTTCACACACTAGCTCGGGCACAGAACCGCACCCTTCTCTGCTACTTCCAACCACTGAGTTCTAGGGAGAGGTTAGCCAGAGACAAAACAAAAACAAAAGGAAGTTACAGGAGTTACAGGAAGAGGGAGAAGAGTGCAAGTTACAAAAAGAAACAACGGGCAAATTATGCACATGAGTAAGAGCGTACAAGCAACCGAAGTCACCTCTTGCTGTATGTCAGGTTTACAGGAAAGGGCCTTACGACTGTAATTCTGCAACTGCACCCTCATCTGCTGCAATCCCGTTGGTTGTGAACTTGCTAGCTTTACCCATGCCCAGATCCAGGAAGCGAAGGATCTGAGGTTAAATCCCTTGTTGCATGGACACAAAGAAGAAAAGCATTTTCTGTTCAACCCTCTAAACTGTGGACTGCTAAGTGACACAGCAGATAAAGGACTGTAGAGGTGTCTGTGAATCTTTGAATGTTCAAAACAAAGTGCTTACTGCATTTTCAACTACTGTAGTGTTGAAAAAGCCTAGGAATGGGAGTCAGTTTCAAGCCAAAATCCTTCCATTTCCCAGTCTAGTAATTTGTAATCTTTAATTACACTAGACCCTTAAAACTAGTCTGTAGAGATGGGGGAGACTTCTCTGGAGGAAGTATGCATATCGGATAAGAATCATCTAGAAAGCTATTCTCAAAGTCCCTGGCCCTAAGGACGCTGATACAGGAATACCTCTGTGTTTGCTCACCGCCCCTCAACCCGGCCAAGTGGGAATACTGCCAGCGAGGGAGGAATACATGGATCCCGTGGGTGAATACAAAAGGCAGCATGAAAGCCACTCTCTACCACCCTCATACAATCGTACTGTAATCCAACCCAACAGGATGGTGGGGCGTGATGAAAGGTTTTAGAAACAGCGAATTTAATTAAAGCCATTGGATTGGAAACTTAAAAATGGTTAAAGCTGCAAAGTTGTCCTATCCATGTCCCCAAAGTTTAAGAAGTAAAAACATACCCCAAGCGCAACTGTATAATTTAAATATGTGAATTGCATAGCATGTGAATTATGTCAAAAGAGCTGTTAAAAATCCAATCTGGAACTAGCTGTGGTGGTATGTGCCTGAAGTACCAGCACTCAGAAGACTCAAGCAGAGGGACCGTAAGTTCAAGGACAGTTTGAGCTACATGGCTAGATCCCATCTTAGAAAAGTAAAGGAGAAAAAACAAAAATCCAATCTGTATAACTGTAGGGTTAATAACTCAGTCTTGCCTCCTAATAAGAGTTTCGCTAGAAAAGTGTATGAAATGTTCTTCTCACTGTTTAAATTCATGCCTTTTCCTTATTCAGCTCTGGTGCCAGGAACACTTATTTTCCTTATCAGCAAATATTTACTACTAGGGAAAAAGAATGGCAGGAAATGGCTGATGACAGCCATTTAATAATAGAAACTGGGGCCTGCCTGGAAGAAGGGGGCTTCCCAGGCTAGGGCAAAGAGGTGAAGAACCAGCTTACTGTAGAGCATTTGGACAGAGTCCAGAAGTAAGTACACACACCCTGGCACCCTTCAGTTTCTTACCAGACACACACAGAGAGCTCAGCTTCAGATATTCAACAGAGTCTATAGTAATTTCATCAGAAAAGCATTGTCTACATCAAAGCACAGGCTGAACGCTCAGTTTTGAATACATGTATTATATGCTGTCAGGAAACAGTTTAGATTTCACTACTTATAGATTCACCAATTGCCCATCAGTGGATAAACTAGAGAACATAAAATTCTCAGAAATCTCAGTGGTCATTTAAATGCCAATGTGATATGTTTGCCCATATTTCACATTATTTTAAAGCTAAGCATTAAAGCCACCTTGCCATATATCTAACTTTATAAAGAAAATACTTTGCCAGGCCTGGTGGCGTACACCTTTAATCCGAGTACATGGGAGGCAGAGGCAGGCAGATCTCTGAGTTTGAGAGTAGCCTGGTCTACAGAGCGATTTCCAGGACAGCCAGGGCTACACAGAGAAGCCCTGTCTTAAAAAAACAAACTAACAAATAAATAAATAGAAAATACTTCCGTATCTCCCTTCTTTCCTAAAATTCTGTCTTGAAAAACAAAAATGTGTGTATATGTTATTTTAAGAGCATAGCAAGATAAATTCTATGAACACTTCCTTCTACAGATTTTATAGTTTATTTAATATTAGATTATTTTTTCATCTACCTACAGCAAAGCATCTCAATGAAGTCTTCAGTTACTGAGGGCTGTACATTTGTTCATATCCTGCCATAGTACATGAATGCATGCTGTGGTTCCTAGGACCCAACACACACACACAGTGGTGAGTTTTCCAAATCAGCTGAACATTATCAGCTCTACCTTTCACAAGGCAGAGCCGAGCCACAAGTGTAGCCATAAGCCTCGGACACTGTTTGCTTTTTGATCATTGGGAATCCAACCCAACGCTTCACACATGCAAGGGAGGTGCTCCACCACTGAGCTACATCTGCTAGGATGGCAGTTGCTGAAAAGGAACCTAAATTCAGATGTTCTCAGATCTCCACATATGTCTGAACAGGTGGACAGAGAGTGATTATATCATAAAAACACTGCAAGATAGGGTATGTCAGGAAACTGTCACATATACAATGACAGGAGAGCTTGACAGTATCAGGCCCCATGATCCGCATTTATTGATGTATACAGGTCTTTACATTTGGAGCTAAAGTTATTCTTTATTCTGCAAAGCAGTGCAGACACCTATGACTCTAACGTCTGTTCATTTTGGGAAGACAGACCCAAGAATTAAGTCTGGCAACTAGACTTTCATGAGAGGAATTCAATGCCATGTCTAGTCCCGCCTAATACATGACTCGTAGGTATTCTCCACAATCAAGGTCATTTACTCAAACTTACCTCCATTAGCTTCTCGTCCAGTCTCACCTGTTTCTTCTTCAGACCTTCGTTATCCAAATGAACCATTTCTAATTCTTGCTCAAGGGAACTCATCTGACTGACCTGTTAAACAAAAACACAAAAACAACAACAACAACAACAAAACACTTTTTAAAAAGACAAAAACATTTGAGTTGCTATCTTTTATTTTGATAAATTTGTGTGAGGAGATCTCTAATCTTGGAAGAAAGCCAAGATAGTTCAGTAAGGAACACAAACCAACAACAATTGAGTGCACAGCTGGCATTTAAGCAATATGGATTTAACCACCACATCTCACACAGACCAGATTTTTCTAGGGCAGCTGGCTTTCACTTCCCTGCCACCCACTGCAAGAAATACACATGACCCTACAACACAGTAGCCCTGCCCACAAGAGCATGTGTGCCGTCAGTTCTAAGTACATACTTAGCTAGAAAAACTACTAAGAAAATACAGCTCCTCCCACTCCCCTTGAGTTAGTATGACCCCAGCTTTCTACACACGCCGTCTTACATTCTCCATGACTACTAACATTTGTTTCTCTTTAATGCTTTAAAAATAATCATTTTTCAGAAATTTCACCTTGGCTTTTACCCATTTAGTTTCATAATTAAGAGTGGAAAATAAAAATAAAAAAGCTATTCCTTGTGGCTTTCTAAGTAGATTCTTTCTAGTTTAGATGCACATTTGTTTCTAAATACTTATCAAACGTTAATTGGGAGGTAAGGCTTTTCCAGCTTCTTAATTCCCTCAGAGAAGCTTTGCAAAATCACATTAGCACTCCCCATGGCTCACTGTTGCAGAATATTTGTTTATACTGTGTGAAGATGTGTCACTGTGATCAGTTTAATAAAGAGCTGAATGGCCAATAGGCAGGAGAGACTAGCTGGGACTTCTGGGCAGAGAGAGAAACTCAGGATGAATCTATGTGCACAGGAGACATCAGTGAGACACTGAAGAAGTCAGACATACAGTACAGAGCAGAGGTAACCGAGTCACGTGGTAGAATGTAGATTAGTAGAGACAGGTGAATTTAAGTCACAAGAGCTAGTTGGGAACAAGCCTAAGCTACGGCCAAGCTTTCATAATTAATAATAAGTCTCTATGTTGTTATTTGTGAGCTGGCGGCCCAGAAGAAAGTCCAACAATTCAGGATAGAAAAAGATGACTAGGCCCTTGTAGGCAAAATCAACACCCATATGGATTAGAAACAGCTGATATTGGATCTCATGCTCATGATGCTACTTGGATAGGAGAAGTGATTTCTAAAAATTTTAAGGAAAATCAAAATGTCAGAAGTTTTAATTGGGGTAAGCAAGGTCATCTGAAAAAGGACTGTAGGCAAGGCATTCCTAGAAACAATGTTTTTTCTAGAGACAATCCAAATATAAGTCCCCAGCCTTCTGGAGCGTGCAGAAGGTATGGCAAAGGCCAGCATTGGACTAATGAATGCAGATCAATGAGGGACAGGCAAGGTAACCCTTTGTCATTGGGAAATGCCTTAGGAGTTCCCCTGCTGGCCCCAATATCAAATTTGGTCCAGTCACTCCCTGTCAGCATTGAAGAAACTCTTACACAGAACAATTAAAAGACTTAATGCCTGTTGTTAAAAACAATACTGCTCTAGATTCCAGAACAGCTTCCATAGATAAAATAAAATTTTCAGGAAAGACCATAAAACAAATATTTTGGCAAACTTCTATAAATGATCAAAGACCACAGCTAAAAATACAAATAAATGGCATTGAAATTGAAGGTTTAGTAGACAAAGGGATAGATGTTAACAATAATTTCACCAAAAATCTTGGCATCCAGACTGGCCTCTACAGGAGGTAAATATTCAACTTCTAGGAATTGGAACTTTATTTTAGGTAAAACAAAGTCCAAGATGGGTCTAGTGTATGGGACCAGAAGGACAGATAGGAATATTAAAGCTATAAGTGTTTAAGATAGCAATGAATTTATGGGGATGTGATTTGTTGCAGCAATGGAAAACAGAGACTAACATTCCTCCAATCTCAGAAACAAACCCAAAAATAGAGAATACTTCTGAGAAAAATATTACAAGGTATTATCAAGAATGGTCACAGTCCATTCAGGTTGTACATAAGCAGGACACAACAGCTGCTGATCTTTCAAAGGTATCAACAATCCTATCTTTGAAATGGTTAACTGACAAACCTGTGTGGGTGGAATAATGGCCTTTGACATCAGAAAAATCACAGGCACTAGAACAGCTGATACAAGAGCAGCTATATGCTCAACATATTGAAGAATCGACCAGTCCTTGGAATTCTCCTATATTTGCCATTAGAAAAAATCTGGAAAATGGAGAATGTTAACAGGTTTAAGAGCCATAAATAAGGTGATTTAGCTGATGGGCTCCTTACAGCTCGTAATTCCCTTGCTTTCTTTATTACCTAAGGGATGGTCTATTATAGTGATTGATTTAAAAGACTGCTTTTTCACTATATCTTTACAAAAACAGGATAGAGAAATATTTGCCTTCATGGTGCCTACTTATAATAATTCCTAGCCTATTAAAAGGTTATCAGTGAAAAATTCTTCCACAAGGGATGTTAAAGAGGCTCATGCTGGGCGCCAAATGTAGTCAGACTTTCTTTTGGGCTGCCAGCTCACAAATAATGACACGGAGACTTATTATTAATTATGAAAGCTTGGCCTTAGCTTACCAGCTCTTATAACTTAAATTAACATATAATAATTATAATTAAACTAATTACAACTATTAATCTACATTCTGCCACATGGCTTGGTTACCTCTCTTCTATACCATATGTCTGACTTCTTTAGTGTCTTGCTGGCATCTCCTCTGTGCCTAGGTTCATCCCGAGTTTCTCTCTCTGCCTAGAAGTCTTGTCTATTTTCTCCTGCCTAGCTATTGGCCATTCAGCTCTTTATTAAACCAATCACAGTGACACATCTTCACACAGTGTAAACAAATATTCCACTACAGCTTACTCTGCTTTCTCATCTTATAGTCTGTCCGTTCTTCCTTCCTTCCTTCTTTCCTTCCTTTTTCTTTCCTTTTTTTTTCTTTCTTTATTTTTTTGTATCTGCTTTTAAAACCTAGTTTTTAGGGGCTAGAGAGATTGCTAAGTGGTTAGAAGCACATGCTGCTCTTCTAGATGACCCGAGTGGTTCCTACAAATCACATTGGGTGGCTTATAACTGCCCATACCTCCAGCTCTGGGGGATCTGACACCCTGTTTTGGCCTCTACACTCATGTGCACACACCCACACATGGACACACAATTTAAAATGAATTGTTTTAAGGTGATGTGTATGTGTGTGTGAACTGTTTTCTTCCTGAAAGCTTAAATTGTTCCTTTTTAAAAAAAATCTGCTGGGTGGTAGTGGCGCACATCTTTAATCCCAGCACTTGGGAAGCAGAAGCAGATGGATCTGTGTGAGCTCAAGCCCAGCCTGGTCTACAGAGCAAGTCCCAGGACAGGCTCCAAAGCTACACAGAGAAACCCTGTCTTGAAAAAACCAAAATAAATAAATAAATAAATAAATAAAATAATCTTTACTCAATAAAAAAAGAACAATGATACTGTTTTGACAAGATTATGAAGGCATCAGAGGATCTGAGGAGGGCTCAAAGCCAGCCACCCGTGGCAAGAAGCACACATTAGGGACACACTTGTCAGAGCACAGGTGTGTGGTTACACTTGAAAAACCCACCTTCCTACTGTTAGGAGATTGTTCTTTCTGAGACTGCTCACACTCTCTCTTTAAAACCAATTTTTCTTGTTCTATGGGTTTCACAGCACATGACTGGTGGAGTTGTTTCTGATGTTTGATGGGAAGAAGGTTGGATTCCAGTTGACGGACCTAGTAAGAGGAAGAAATGCTTATATAACCACCCAGCCAGGAAAACAAACGGCAGAGGAGGCAAGCTTTTATTTACTACTTGGGTTCCATGGAATTCAAAACACGATTTTTGCTGAGCAAGGTGGTAGAGGGCTGTGGTTCCAGTTACCAGAGAGCGATAGGGGAATCTCTTGAGCTCAAATGTTAAAATCAGCCTGGGCAACACAACAAGACAGGATTCTTTAATTCTTGAAGCCTACTCTTCCTTCCTTCCTTCCTTTCTTCCTTTTAAAATTATTTCTAAACATTCTTTCTAGATAAATCTGGTTAAGCTTACAAACTCAACATGGTAAGGGCAAGACAGATAAGAGGAGACCTCTGGGCCAGCCACGCTCCCAGGAGCCAAGAGTGAGTATGGCGGAACTGCCGAGCAAATGGGGGTGGCAGTCCTGGGTTCGTTAGCTCTGCCATGGGCAGAACTCTGAGAGGTGGCTGAGGTGCAAGTCCCGTTGACTCTGTTTGAGTCTGCTGCTGGATACATGTATTACATCTGCTACATAGTTCCAGCAGGATGGGGACTATTCCCACTGTAGCTTCAGGAACAGCAGAATTCCTGCACATAGTAGGTATTCTAAAGGAAAATTCATGATTCTTGAGGGCATTTCACAGCAGAGGTGCTGACGAGGGTTAACTGGCTGATAACAGCACAGGTAATCAAGTGTCAACTGGGCGGTTACCAAAACTTAAAAAAAAAAGTTCTGACCTTGAAATGCTGAATCTCTAGGAAGGGGCACCAAGTGTTCTCTTATGAAGGGTTAGGCAGACCCATAAGATCTGTGTCTGATTTTGCCATTTTGTTGTTATTGGTCTGGGCAGCTAACCAGTTTGAATGAGGAATATATGGATGTCATAATTTCCATGAGTCTGTACTTTTGATATGAGAGCTAAAGTCACAGATGTATTTTAATATAGAACTGCCTATATAGAATGAAAAAAGTTTAAATGTATAAAGATAAGTTTATATATAAGTAAAGGAAAAATTATTCATTCTTAGAATAGGTCTGCCAGAACAGGATACTCAAATCTACAGCTAAGAACTGTTTGGACCACATCAAACAGTTCGCTTATCGGTCACTTTCAACAAGGTGTGGCTTTTGAGTTACCTTCTCACGCGAGTGTGTGAGGTCTGCCTTGGTGTTCTGAAGCACAGCCTGGAGTCTCTGGCTCTCTTCACAAAGTAGCTGTGGTTCCTCGTCCATCAGATGATCCAGCTTGTCCCAGGACAGCCTTTTCTGCTGGCCATGGAGCCCTGAGAGATGGGGGGCTGTTTCTGAGACCCAGTCCTGAAGAGAGAATTGTGGTGTTAAAACTTAATAGCAAAATGACGGATCACTTTTGTCTTGAGACAGGTTTCCCGTTTACCTAATGACAATCCTTAGTGAACACTTTTCAAGCTTATAGATACAGATAGGAAAAAAATGAAACTCTGGGATTTTGATTTATTTTTAAAGGTTCAAAGAGGTCATTGGCAAAACAGTCCAGTGGACTTCAATAGAAAATCTGATGGAAGGATTCTGACCTGGTCTACAAAGGACTCAAGTGTCTAGAAGTTGGTGGTTTCCAAGTTGCCTCCTTCTTGGGAAGGCCTCTTGGGCTGTCCTAGGCAGCACTCTTTTGATTAACAGAAGACAGGGACTGAGAGACAGTTCAGCCTGCAGGCTTCCACAGGCTAACCCCACCGGCTTTCACACAGGCAAGCATGCCCCTTTTAGACGCCAATCCACATATTGCCCTAGTAATTGAGGCCTGAATTCAGAAATATGCTTTAAGCCACCAAAGTGACTTTTTTTTATCCTAAAAAAAAAAAAAAAAACCTTCAGAAAAATTTAAAAAGGTAACACAGCCAGATAAGGTTTCTACCTTTTAAGTCAAACGTGAAAAAGAAAAGAAAGTTTAAAGGCTTGAGAAAAAGGTCAGCCTCTAGATATTTTTAAAGTTGAAACAACTACCTTTTTTTTTGTTTTTTTTTGAGACAGGGTTTCTCTGTGTAGTTTTGGTGCCTGTCCTGGATCTCAGTCTGTACACTAGACTGGCTTTGAACTCACAGAGATCTGCCTGGCTCTGCCACCCAAGTGCTGGGATTAAAGGTGTGCGCTACCACTGCCTGGCCCTTATTTATTTATTTATTTATTTATTTATTTATTTATTTATTTATTTATTTTAAGTACTATCAACCAAGAGAAAAAAATAACTGAATTAGGACCTATTTTTATTACAGAAGAAAATTTTACCATCTACCAGAATTGGAAGGTGGCTAACGATGCGTGGACACATTAAGCAGCTCTGTGGTATTTAAAATGAGATGTGATTTTAGCAGCACCAGGGAGGCCAGCCATCTATTTTCAAGCAGCTTTTCCTAGACTCTGCTCCCACAAGAGGCAACCATTTGGCAGTCCTGACCTGCCCTCTAAGTCAGGACCATTGTCTTAGGCCAGAGGTTTCCTTTTTTGTAGTTTCACCATCCCCCAACCCCCAGAGATGGGTGTTCCTAGCTTAATTTCTCTCACTGTTTTTCTTGGCTGGTTTTGTAGGTTCCCATGCATGCTCTTATTTAAACTTTGAAAATGTTTTGGTTATATTATTATAAAACTCAACTCAGCTATGGTCTTTTAGCTTCTTTGGTCTTTAAAAAAAAAAAATCCACCCTTTTCGTACCACTATAATTCCATTTATGTGAGGTTCGGAAGCAAGCACCCCTGACTACGGTGGCTGAGAGTACATAAGTGGGTCCCTGGGGTTATCAGCTGGAGAGGACAAAGGGTGTGACAGAAATGTTTTACTGCTTGCTCCTGGTAGTTAGTGGCTACACAAACACATTACCTATATGTAAAACAAACAAGAAACCCAAACCATCGTCATACATGGATGCAAACCCATCAAATGATAGACTAAAATGACTTATAGCATCATTACAAAAAAGGAAATGACCTTGTCGCCAGCATTCTGAAGTTGTTTGCGTAAAGACGTCACTTCTTGTTTTAACGCCTCCTTCTCCTGCTGAGTCACTTGGAGGTCTGATTTAATCTGGGACATCTGAAGGTTTACACTCTGCAGGATGTCTTCTAAACTCTGAACCTGCACGGTCAGAACAATGGTATACGGTGACACACAGTCTCACCTCTCAAATGTCCAGGAAAGAAGAAACCAGAGAATGACAAGGTCCCCTTCAGTTGTGATTTGCTACATCCAGTTCTCTTTCCAGCAAACCAGTGGAAACTCAAGATGTTACATATGTTCCAGGGTGTTAAGTTACATTTAAGAAAAAGATAAAGCCAGGTACTGCTGACATGGTCATCCAGTCCACCGCCAGGGGCTGGAGACAGAACCGAGGAATGCCGGTTACCATGGCCAACCATACTTGCAGTGAGTCTTGAGACATTAAATTTAATCTGAGGTGCTGGTTTGTAAAGGACCTCTTGGTTGAAAATAATCATTTATACTTGCAGAATTCTACTTTACATTAGTATCTCACATGTATTTCAGTTCAAGTTAAATTTGTGAAAGGCAGGTCGATATCTAGGGCTTTCAGAATAAGAGGGTGCACACTTGCTCCAGAAGTCCTGTCCTAGGTTACCAACAAGCAGTGCTCTTTAAGTCTCGCCCTTAAATCTTCAGAGGAAGCAATCTCTCAGTCAATGGGCTTCGATGGACACACTGTTTAAATTATTTTGTCATATTGTAAAGATGTCTCAAATGAGGTCCCATGGGATCATTCTGAGGCCACTTGGGCCAGTCTCATCTGGAATATTCTGGGCCTTTCTGTGGAAGCTGAAAATACTAGAAATACTAGACAGTGCTAATTATGGAGATGCAGCAAGAACTGTCTACGCACCTTCTCCTGGGATGTCACCAGCTGTGACTTCAAGCTTTCACTCTGCTGCTCCCAGGACTTCTGTTCCTGCTTCATTGTAGCAATTTTGTGCTCTAAAAGGCTTGACTTTGCCAACTGTTTCAGGAAGGGAAGAGAGGGGTGGGAGAGCATTTTTGTAAGCAAACCCAGACCCAGTTTACAGTTTCCACCACTACCATCCAACCTATCTGCCTTGAGGAGCAGGCCAGGCAGGGGTGGGGGGTGGGGCTGTCCACCACTACCATCAAGAACTAGCCTATCTGCCTTGAGGAGCAGGCCAGGCAGGGGGGTAGGGGTGGGGTACCCACCACTACCATCAAGAACCAGCCTATCTGCCTTGAGGAGCAGGCCAGGAAGGGGTGAAGGGTAGGGGTAGGGGTAGGGGTGGGGCTGTCCACCACTACCATCAAGAACCAGCCTAACTGCCTTGAAGAGCAGACAGGGATGGTAGTAGGGGTGGGGTTTCCCTGGCTCTATCTGACTTAATGTCAGGCTTCTCTTCCTAATTGGGTTTTCCTTTTTCTATTTGTCCCCCAGTGTCTCCTATTTTGGGGCAGGAAGTGGGCTGAAAGGCAACTGGAAATCTCAAGCGTGTACTGTAACAGGAAAATGAAAAATGCCTATGAGGCAGGCAGAGCAAGGACAGCAACATCTTTGTATTGCTGGTGAAAATATAATAGAAAAAAATAGTGTTTGCCTATAAAATAGATCTCAGAGGATAAAAGCCGTATTTCTACTATGTGCTTTATATATTACATACCAAACAGCATCATGCTATATTAAGTGAGACTACACCATGATCTCAACTTCACTAGGTCCAGGGTCACATA
Organism: Peromyscus eremicus; assembly: GCF_949786415.1. Lineage (NCBI taxonomy): Eukaryota > Metazoa > Chordata > Mammalia > Rodentia > Cricetidae > Peromyscus > Peromyscus eremicus. The sequence goes on from NC_081430.1 coordinate 68,132,294, forward strand.
ACTCCACCTATAACTTTGGACTAATATAGGAAACCCAGCGGCCACAGCCCCTGGGGAAATGCTCGCTGTAGCATACAAGGACAAGAACATCTATTGTTCTTACTACCTTATCAGTGCAGCTGTTCAATTCTTCACTGAGAACTTCTTTTTCCTTCTGGAGCTTTTCGTTGTAGCTTAGAATGCTAGCCATTTTCTGCTGGAAGTCAGAGAGGTCAGGACATCTGTGCAGCTGAAAGAGATTAAACACATGAGCCCTGCCATCCTCTCCCTGCTCTGTTTACACTAGAAACTGGAAAAGGAGGGGGCTCGTAAACAGGGCTCTTTCGTGGCCCTGAAACCTTCCTATCTGGACAGATTTCAAGGGACATATAAACTCTAGCAGCCTATAATTAACTGGAACTAACTGTTCCCAACTAGCTCCTCACGGTTCCCTTGTTGACTGCTGAAATGTCTGCTTAGAGAGAGGCAGGCAGATGTGGCCAAATACTGTTCCTGGCTTTCAGTTCTCCTGTCACAGTTAAATATCACACTGCTCTCCTGCCATCGGTTCAACTTCTGCTCCTGGAACCCGTGCTACATGTCTTATCAGGCTTTTAAAAAGGTATTCAAAATACGTGTTTCGAACCATTTCAGTCAGGACCAGAGCATTAGCTGAGCACGGTAACCCTAGCGCAGGCCAGTGGAGGTGGGTTCGGAGCAGCGGTCCTCAACCTGTGGTTCAAAACCCCCTTGGCAAACCTCCATCTCCAAAAATATTACTCTTCATAACAGGAGCAAAACTACAGTTACGAAGTAGCAACGAAAGTAACTTTACGGTTGGGGGGGGTCACCACACCACGAGGAACTGTTTTAAGGGGTCGCAGCCTTAAGAAGGTTGAGAACCGCTGCTCTAGAGGATCAGCGGCTCAAAGGCAGTCCTGGCCACACACACAGTTGTTTCTAGTCCAGCAAGGGCTTTATGAGACCCTGTCTCCAACAAGAAAAGGAAAGAAAAAAAAAAAAAAAAAAGAAATACACGGCATGGTTGTACATGCCTATCATCCTAGCATGCAGGAAGCTGAGCAGGAAGATTGGAAGTTGAGGCAAGCCTGGGCTACACATCAAGATCTTGTTTCAAAAACAAAACTAGGGGATTGGTATTTATCACACACGAGTATCAGCATGTGGGCGAATTATGGTTGTGCCCTTGCTCTGGGAGAAGCCTAATGACTTCCCAGTAGCATGCCATCGGAGTGGACACGCTGGCTTCCTTCTCTCTACTCCTCAGAGCTGAGGCACTCCAGGCTGCTTTTGTTCCTTTCGGCATCCATGTTGGTACTGGCGACCCTCTGAGCTGGATACTTTGGGACAGAGGTCTTTCAGTCCATTGTAGGATGTTTCACATCATCTCTGGCTTTATCCACTATACTCAGCAATACTAATTCCCCAACTTGTGAAAACCAAAATGCCCTAGTTTTGCTCCCCAAAAGGTGTTGGGGAGCAATCCTCCCTCCAACTAGTTGGGAACTGCTCTTAGGAGGCTAATTGTTTCCCATACCCTTTACCCCTCACACACTTTACACATTTTGTTTATAAGAGCATTCCTCTTGTTGGTTTGGTTTTCACACGTTCGATTCTCTATTACCATTATGGTACAGCCATCTTTCTATCTGAAGGCCTCCCGCATAACACTGGAAATAGTTAGGATAAAATAGATTTTACAGGTTGAAGCTTGTTTTCAACTGATAGCAAATCCAACATACCATATATATATATATATGTGCTTCCAGGGCTTTGTCATATAGAGTAGCATATACTTTCTGGGTCCAAGCTGCAGGGCAGTAAGGATGGGCTGGAAACTGACAGCATCTTAATCAAGAATCCTCATGGCAAAATGACTTCCTACCATGTGCACATAGGGACTCATAGTTTTTCCATCTATTTATACCAATGCCCCAGGGAACATGTGTACTAAAATGTGCCAAGTGATGTCCTCCTCATGTTGTTTTTCTCCCCACTCTGCTCCTTTTCTTGTGCTATGTAGCTTAGCAAGGCCATACAGCATATATTCCCACACAGTATGCACACGGATTGGCTGGCATACATCCCACACAGTATGCACATGGATTGGCTGGCATACATCCCACATGGTATGTACCTGGATTAATTGTCATACATCCCACATGTTATGCATATGAACTGATTGGGATACGTCCCACAGAGTATGCACATGGGTTGGTCATTATCACTGAAAAGGTCAGCAAGCAATGCTTTCATAGGTATAGGGGGAGAGGGGTACTGGAGTTAATTATAACAAACTTGGTAACAATGGCTCTGGGATACTCTCACCTCACAGAAAGACTGTGAATGTTAGCTTCCTGCATGTTTATATGGAACAAACGGAGTTTCCACTTGTGGCAGGAGAGACATACTCTGCACTACAGTACCCAGCATAGAAAGACTCTTCTAAGACACTTGTTTGGTGCCAGTCCTGGAAGAAGCATTACCAGAGACACAGCGCTCTGAGGGCCTTACTCTATCACTAGGTAAGGGAGTCAATTAGCAATCAGCCCAGACAACACATAAGGTACAAGGGTTGTGTGAACCTAGTTAAGACTGTTAACGGCATTTAGGGAAGGACACCTTATGCTTACAGGGTGAACAGATGTAGGAGGGAACATTTACACTCTGATGGCACAAATATTAAAGTAACCTGAGGGTGGGGCAAATAAATGGAACAACGAAATTCTATTATAAAACAAGATTGGTACAGTGGGAACATTCTTACACATAATAAAAACAAAGGAGATCGGGCAATATTTCATCTGTAGTGTTTTTTTTTTTTTTTTGAGGTATGCCCTTTTCTATATTTAAAATTAAGTCTTTGCTTGAAATTCTGAAATAGCCCTCTAAAAACCATGCTAATTTTTTTGAGACAGGGCCTCACCATGGAGCTTGTACTGATCTTGAACTCACAATCCTCCTGCCTCAGTTTCTGGAGTGCTGGGACTACAAGCAGGCAACATCATAGCAAATTCTACAAGTTAACCTTGTAAGTGCAAGAGAGTGTAGTATGAGGACACTGGAGAGTTTATCCTCCTAAGCCGGGTGACTCCCACAAAGAAAAGACATGGGTGGGACCCACTTTATTTGGGTCTTCAGAAATCAAAGAACAGTTTTGGAAGTCATGAGCCAGAAAGTCACCCTCTTATCAGACAAGTTAATGTTACTTTTTCATCGGCCGGGAGAAACACAATTTTGAAACTAAAATGGTTGGGATTCATAGCAACGGAATTTTAGAGTCTACCCTATAAATAAGCTGTTTCACTATTGAATTAGCAACCGGAGCCCTTATGAACACACTTGCACTTCAAGCCCTCAACTTGAAGCAGCAAGCTGGTTGAGCAACGGCAGTGCAAAGGACACGTTATCAAGTGCGTGTTAACAGTTCCACACTCCACGCCGGAAGCACAGACTTACTTGCTTCAATTCCTCCAGTTCATCTTTGAGAAGGAGGTTTTCCTGTTCCACGGTGTGAGTCTGGAGTTTAACTTCAGAAAGTTCTGCCTCCAGAGAAGCCACTAAAGTGGAAGTCTAAGAAAGATAGCAGACATGTAACAGACATATTCATTGGCTGGGGAAACCTCACCCCAGGCATAAAACAGACATATTCATTGGCTGGGGAAACCTCACCCCAGGCATAAAACAGACATATTCATTGGCTGGGGAAACCTCACCCCAGGCATATAACAGACATATTCATTGGCTGGGGAAACTTCGCCTAGCCCACAGAAGGCAATCCTAGGAAACAGTAATACCAGTTCAATGGCATTTCTTTGAGATCATTTATCCTTATATTCAATGAACAAACCAAATTATCTTCCAAGACTTTCCATGTGTATAGCATGGGCCTAATGACTGAGCCACGTCTTTGCATGTTTCTCTGCTGAAGTCACCTTCTCCTGGGAGAGGTACTTAGAGATTGGATTCTTTCCTTGGATTTCTGCTTATTTATTCCAGTGTCCACCAGTGCATTCAGGCTGCAATAATCAGGGTGCAAAACAATCACTTAGGGTTTTCCTAAGGATGATTTTCCGTGTTTTTCCTTCATTTCTGCATTTGTTAGAATTCTGTAGGAAGAACAGCTGCTTCTCCCCTATTTGTTTATTCAAATAATCAACTGATGCTAATATGTACTCGGATATCTGTAATACTTATTCTATAATTATTTCATTCTGTACTGTAGTTCATTGATCAAACTGTTTGAGTCTGGGCTATTGGAATTTCCTTTACATGGGAAGAGGGAGCAGTGTGAGTCTTTTGAATTTGTCCGTATTTTAAGTTTTTAAAAAATGATCTACTATTAGTGCTGGGCAGTGGTGGCGCATGCCTTTAGTCCCAGCACTCAGGAGGCAGAGCCAGGCGGATCTCTGTGAGTTTGAGGCTAGCCTGGGCTACAGAGCGAGAGATATGGACAGGCACCAAAACTACACAGAGAAACCCTGTCTTGAAAAACCAAAAACCAAACAACAACAACAACAACAACAACAAATGACCTATTAGTTTTACTTTATTTTATTTGCATTGGTATTTTCCTGCATGTATGTCTGTGTGAGAGTATCAGATCCCCTGGAGGTGGAGTTATAGGCAATTGTGAGCTGCCATATGGGTGCTGGGAATTGAACCCAGGTCCTCTATAAGAACAGCTGTGCTCTTAACTACTGAGTCATCTTTCTAGCCACCTATTTTTGATTTTTATTTATTTATTTTTTAGCACTTTTTTTCTGTCTGGCACCATGGGACATTTCAGGTTCAACTTGTATCTTTCCTGTTCTGACCCCAGAATCAGTAATTTTTTTCCAAGGTATTGCTAATATGTACTCGGATATCTGTAATACTTAGGAAAATGGTATTTAGAAATCACGATCTGGTTATCCCATACAAAAACACATCTACGTTTCTTTATCTCTCAGTATATATACTATGTATACACACCAATGTCTCAGATCCTGAACCAACATCAGAGGGTTCACCTTAGCCCTCTACCTATTGACACTGCAACTTTCTTTTTCAACAGTGAGAGGCATAGTTCTCATCCTTGGCCTATGATGTATTCACTTATTCATTCACCTCTAGCATGCACAAAATAAGCTTGTATGCCTGCCCACAAGAATCACGATTTCTGATTAGATTCTGAAAGCATTTATGGACTGTGAGTTCTTGTTTTCTCCCAACCGTGGTTATATTATGCACAGTGTCAGCTCTGTTTGTTAGTGTTTCTGTTCTATTCTCGTACCCCGCCCCCAGCCATCACGATTGATTTTATTTATTTGAGTATATGAAGATTGTGTGAAACAGGGATGGGATGTAGCTCAGTACTAGAGTCGCCAAGCTGTTGCAAAGCTCTAGCTTAAATTCCCAGAACCGGGAGAAAAACAAAGCAAAACAAACAAACCACGTGAGACCCATGAGTCCAGCTTTGCACAAAGAAGAACTCAACAGAGCGTCATTCTCCTCCTCAGACCTTCCACCCCATTCCCATCTCACTGACCCTGCCTCTCCCAGCCAGCCTCTCTGCAACCATCTCTTTAGTGTCCGCTTTCCCATTTCCTTTACATAAAGGGCAGACACACACGTTGCTTTTCTCACATCTCCCTTTTCCCCTCACCAGCATGGAAGCACAGCGTTGATCAGTGTTGACAGTCTGTGGCTCCACCCCCCAATTAACAACACGTCCTGGAACTCATTTCCTATGGATTGTTCTCATTCTTTTCATGTTCCCTTTTTTGTTTTGTTTTTGCTGTTTTTCAAGACAGGGTTTCTCTGGGTAACCCTGGCTGGCCTGGAACTAGCTGTATAGACCAGGCTGGCCTCGAACTCACAGATCCACCTGCCTCTGCCTCCTGAGTGCTGGGATTAAAGGTGAGCACCACCACCACTGCCTTCCTTTTTCATAGTTATATAAGACCACCCATAGCACGGATATAACTCCAACACTTAATTCAATCCTTTGTGCGCAAGCATCTCGATGGTTCTTACAGCTTTGCAGATACGAGTGAAGCTGGAATGAATAGCCTCATGCGTATGACCTTTCATACTGTTGCAGGGATAATCTGAGGCTAAATTCCTAGAAGTGAGATTGTTGGACAAAAGGTAAGTGGTAGGCAGTGCCTAATTCACCTCCACATGGATGGTACCAGTGCAGGACTCCCACAATATACGAAAATGTCTGCCAACACAGCCTTGCCAACAGAACATGCTGCTGTATTTTTTTAAATAGATACTGATCTTTCAAGTGAGGAATTACATGCCAGTACTATTTATTTTACATTTCTCTAATGATGAGTGATTTTGAACATCTTTTCGAAACTTTGAGGGTCATTTTAATCTTTAAAAAAAAAATTCTCTCTTCCTGTTTTTGTTTCTCACTTTGCTATCAGATTTTTCTTATGTCCTTATTTTTTTTTCCTTCTTTAAAAAAAGTATTTTAAATTTATTCATCTTGTGTGCATATGTATGTGCACCACATGTGTGCAGGGGTGTGCAGGAGGGGTGGGGTCAGCAGAGGCATCAGATCCGCTGGAACTGGAGCTATAGGTGGTTTGTGAGTTGCCACGTGAGTTCTGAGAAATAAACAAAAGGGTACTCTGCAGGAGCTTAAGTGCTCTACACCACTGGCCATCTCTCCAGCCCTCTCCCTACGTTTCAAGGGTTTTTTTAAATTTTTTTTTACTGAGAGACACCATCTCTTCTCTCTGTGGCTAAAGACAACTTCACCCATGTGTGCTGTGGGATGTCCTGTATGCTGTAAATATATGTTGCTGTGATTGATTGATAAATAAAACACTGATTGGCCAGTAGCCAGGCAGGAAGAATAGTGTAGGCGCGACAAGCAGGAGGAGAAGGAGGGGAGGTGGAAGGCTGAGGTAGGGAGATGCTGCCAGCCACCATGAGGAAAAGCATGATGTAAGATACCAGTAAGCCAAGAGCCATGTGGCAAGGTATAGATGTATAGAAATGGGTTAATTTAAGATATAAGAACAGTTAGCAAGAAGCCTGCCATGGCCATACAGTTTATAAGTAATATAAGTCTCTGTGTGCTTACTTGGTTGGGTCTGAGTGGCTGCGGGACTGGCGGGTGAGAGAGATTTGTCCTGACTTTGGGCCATGGGCCAGGCAGGATCAGGAAAACTGTAGCTACACATGTGTTTTTCTGGTGTTTGGATGGCTTTATTTATTATACGCAGTGTTCTACTGCGGTTGGGATTTATCTCTATATTTTATGAAATCTGAATCTATTCCTAAATATCTACCCAATTTGTCCAGGTGCTTAAAAACAAAACAATACAAAACAAAAAGCCCCTCTATCTTGACCCCAGTGATTTGAGAAAACACTTTGATTACACATACTTACTCTTGATATCTATGGGGGTTTAGTCCCAGGAGCACCACCACCACCCAAAGATAGCTAAATCCCCGGGTACTCAAGGCCCTTTATAAATTGGTTCAGTATTTGCATGGAACTTTTGTTTACATTTACTTGTAGACTCAACTCATCTCCAGCAGGAGAATGTAAACCTAAGTAAATATTTGTTACCTGTGTTCTTTGGGGAACAACAACAACAACAAACAGGAAGTCTGTGCTATCTGGCACAAGCGTAATGCTTTTGTAAAAAGATCTTTTTGTGATCACAGCTGAGATGAATTCACCAGTGTGTTATTCATAGCTTGCAGATGCTTCCATGAGCTCGCTCTCCATTTGCTGGGGGACGCACTATCCCCCTTCACATATCTGATATATCTGGAGGATATATTAATGTGCCAGTACCATATTGATTGAATAATTAAGGTCTTACGTCTAAAGAAATTTCTTTTATTTCTCTGGCTTGAGCAAGCGAAGGTGCGCATGGCTGGAGAACCAACCTGTACTTTGCAGCGCTCTAGCTCTTCTCTCAGATTCGAGTTTTCCTGTTCCCATTTCTCGGGGCTGCAAGCTCCTGGCTCCTCCCTCTGGCACAGCGCCTCTGCCAGACGTTGATTAAGGTTTTGCAGTTCTTCCTTGTTTTGGGAGTTCTTTTGGCTGAGTTCTGTGTTTTCTGAATCCAACTGTTGGTTTTTGATTTTTAAATCTGAAACCTAATTAAAATTGAAATAAGTTTTTTTAAAAAAAAATCGCTGGCCTACTTTTTCTATAAAAGAAAAAAAAAGCATATTTAGAGACTCTTTTCCTCTCTCAATGTAAAGTTAAAAAAAAAATCTCTGTACAAGGCCACTGTGCCACAGGTCAGCCCTACTTCTCACCCTGGCTGTTCTGCCTGTGAAGCAATGGTTCTCAACCTTCTTAGGCTACACCCCTTTAATACAGTTCTTCATGATGGAGTGACCCCAAACCATCAAATTATTTGCCTTGCTACTTCATACTGTGATTTGGCTACTGTTATGAATCATAATGTAAATACATGTGTTTTCCAATGGTCTTAGGCGATTCCTGTGAAAGGATCACTGGACGCCCACAAAGGGGTCAAGAACAGGTTGAGAACCGCTGCTGTGGAGAACCAGCCTACTGCATGTCTTCTTTGTAACAAACTTAATTTTTCTTTGCATGCTTTGTTAACCACACACAATAACAAAAATAATATATGCTCATTATTACAAATTCAATCTATTCAGAAGTATATGGAACAAGTTAGATACCAGTTAATTCCAGGCTATAGCTTCCCTATTCTTTATAGTTGAATACACATATCACTAGGTCATTTTCTATGCATATACAATACCACCTTATTTTAGCCAAAAAAATAAAAATAAAGATAAAAAGAATCATTGCATGTTTGAACAGCTTGCTTTTTCCACTTTTATATCCTATAGATGTTATCTTTCCAACTTAGTATATCTAGATACCACCATATGGTATGTATTTTAATGAATGCAGGACATTTTATGCAAAAAGATTTCCCATATTGTCATTATCCATTCCTGCACACATAGACATATATGTCTGTCATTATGATTTCTTTTTCTTATTAACAACAGAATGGCAGCATTTCTAGGTTTGTTTCTCTTTGTGCAGAAACAGCCTTGCTGGGTGAGAAAGGAGGCACATACATCAGTGCTTTGACAGAAGGCCCCAGAGGTCTTCCTCCAGGTGCTATCAGCTTACTCTTGACAACGGAAGGGTATCCATGTTTAACTTTGATTAGTTTAGTAGGTGAAAAAACTAAACTGTCTAAATTGCCCTAACACTCGGAAGCTAGCCATCTTGTATGTTATGTTATGTCCGTCTATGATTTGATCCGTCATATCTATAGCCTATTTTCCAACTGAGTCCTGCCATTTATTTGAAATAGTACAAGATGTATTTTGGATGTTACCTTGGCTATTTCAGACACTAAAGATATTCCTTTCCCAAGTATGTCCTTGTCTTGTGACTATTTCAGATATGTTCTTAAATAGGCTTCCCATACTTGAGTACAAAATTGTAAGATTATACAAAATGAGCATTGAATGGCATAAGCCATCTGAACAAGTTACAAGTCTGTGAAATGATATGCAGATTTGCTGGCATTCTATATCTGTGAAATTCTGTCTGAAACTTTCTACTTTTAATCAGAAAAATGAAGGATCTGACATTAATCAAAATTAATAAAGGCTAGAACCAGTATTCACAGGTAAGGCTCAAAAGCATTACCTTCCCATGTGCACTAGATATAAAGCTTGGATTTAGCATTTATGGTCTATAAATAGACGATACATTACTTTCCAAAGGTAGGAACCTAAGTTTAGAGTCATTAGGAGGTGGGTTTCCACTGCCAACTTCACCATCACGTACAATATATTATTTTACTGATCTATTTAATTATTTAATAAATTTCAAATAAAAAAAAAGAAAGAAAATTTCAGAGTCAAGAAACACTGGGACATTTTAAGTGTTTCCTTACCTGTTTCTTTAATTTCTCAACCATCTTCTGAATTGAAGCTTTTTCCTGTTCTACAGTTTCTATTTTCTGCCTAAAGGAGCAATGAGAACATGATTCAGGAGTGAAGCTTTGAGGGTTGATGTGAAATCGTTCTTAGACCTTGTAAAATTTAAGTACACTATCTATGTCTTACCACAGTTCTTCCTGAGATCCATTTAATTCCTCTAATTTCAGGTTAGAGATGGTATCTTCTTCATTTAAAGTAGTAATTTCATTTCTCAAAATAGAATTTTCCTCTTGAAGCTTTTCAGATTCGTATCTGAAGTGTAGAGATTAAAAAAAAAAGTTACAACATGGCAGTCATCTGGCATCCTTGGAAAATATTTTCTAGTAACTTCCAATACAGAAAGCTTTTCACGCCAGTTAAAGTAGAAGTCTAAATTAGTAGTATCTTGGTACTTGGAATCAAGTTGTAACATATTGAGTCACTACTTTTGGGAAAGAAGAAGCTCACTAAAAGACATTGGGGGCTGAGGAGGGAAGTGTGACTAGTGTGGAGATGGGGATCAAGACTCAAAGCCAACGCTGGGTGTTGACTTCTCAATGGCAGGCAGGCTGCTTTGAACAGCTGACTTCATTTACCTCAGTCTCAAGTCGTCCCTGCTCTGAACAGACAGAAGCCACATTACTAAGCTGTCTGAGCTTTAGTTTAGACTCCCAGGGACCTTAAGAAAGAAAACGTAGGGGTTGGGGATATAGCTCAGTGGTAGAGTGCTTGCCTAGCAAGTGCAAGGCCCTGGGTTTGGTCCCCAGCTCCGACAAAAAAAAAAAAAAAAAAGAAAAGAAAGAAAGAAAACATACTACATAAACCCAGGGCACACCAAAATATGCAGTTTATTCTTCTCACTGTATTCTGAGGTTCTGAAGTAGAAGTAATTTGAGGACAAGGAAACACAACATTCCCAACTGAATTATTTTGTTTTATACCATTAAGATACAACATAATAGTTTACAAATGAAAGAAAACCCCACTATGCTAGAATACTAAAATGCAATCTTATTTCATAAAGTCAGGTTGGTAGTTGTTCAAAGTGGTTTACTTTGTCTGTATCCCTCAAGAATATTTATTAGACTCTGGTAACTCCTTGATAAAATGGTATGTTCTAAAATAAAAATGTACTGTTTGTAGCATACACTTCAAATACGGAAGAAAAAAGTATAATCCATTCAACGCATTTTCCTATATTAGTGTAAGATGAGCATCGTTATCTACCAAGTGAGTTAATACTACACAAAAGGCATTCATTCCGTATAACATGCTTTATCGCATTGAGGACAGTAACTAACATTGAGCAGAACAGTTATCTATCCATCCAAAGGACACACGGGCTAGAAGAGGGCTAAGGACGAACACCGATGATACATGTGGTTAAGTAGCAGACACTTGCCATGTTGAGTTTCCACACTCCATAGGAACAACACTGATTTGCTATGAGGAAGGGGGATGCCTCCTAGACAAGGGTACTCTAGTTGTTAATACACAGAAGCAGGAGAAAGCTAGAACACTGCTCTTCTCGAGACTAATAGGTTAGTGTCTCTAGGCACAGCAAGCAGCAGCAGTTAGATACAACCAGGTGCTCTGCAGGCTTCCGTGAGGTCTAGAAGGCCCATACATTACCTCAGAAGCTCAACTTTCCGCTGCATCTCACTGCACGTGATCTGCAAGTCATGCATCATGGCCTTCAGCTCTTCCTCCTTCTCTCCTTGAGAAGGTGTATCTTTTTGTTTAATTAACGTACTGACTCGCTCCCTCAACTTTCTAGTCAGCTCCTGAAGCTTTTGTTTCTCCAGTTCTAACTCTGCGATTGTGACCTGATGTTGAAGGCGTGTGTCTTGAAGGCCTAGGAGAGCAGCACTCTCCTCCAGGATAACTTCACTCTGCACACTCGCCTTCTCTTGATGTGGCTGAATTGTTCCATGGAACCAGGCAACCTCGTGTGCTCTTATTCTAGCCAGGAGCCGTGCGCTTCCCTGTTCACAGCATTTGGTTTCTTGTCTGCATTCTTCTATGATGTGGTGCATGCTCATGACCTTGGGTGTACACTCTTCTGGAGTCTGATGGAGGTCAAGCACCTTTTCATCAGAGACGACCTCCAGGTTTTCTGAAGGGGCTTCCCACAAGGGGTAGCTGTCATAGCGCAGGGGGGCTCTTTCCAACGCCTTCTCCATCCTCCCTTGAAGTCTCAACACCAGAGCACTGAGCTTCTCATTTTCCATTTTGACCTCATCATAACTCTTCTCCAGGCTAAGGAATGTCTCCATCACCTCCTCCATCTTCTTCATCTCATCCTGCAGCCTGAAGATTTCAGCAGCCAGCTCCTTGTTGCTGTCCAGTGACTCATCATAGCGTGTCTCCATGAGTCTCAGCTCCTCCTGGAGACAGGCATTTTCTCTAGTGGCGTCCTCAAATAACAACTTATACCTGGAAGACGCCTCGGGGATTCTCTCCAGCATCTTTAGTTTCTTTTTCAGCACAGAAATATCAAAAAGTAGGTCCTGCTTCCTTTCAGAAGCCCGATCGCAGTCTGCACGTAAGGCTGTTAGTTGCTCCTGAAGCTGGATGACCTGGCTCTTCAGGTCCCAGGATTCAGTCCTGGTGTCTTCACTGTTTTCCAGCTCAGAAAAGCACTCCACGGAAGCTTCTGACTCCTCGGTTTTGCCCTCCTGCCTCCGAACAGAGCTTGTCCCTGTGCTTCCCAGGTCCTGGGTCTCATGGCTTCCCAGGTCACTGAGGATGTGCCTGGAGGTGGCACTTTCTCCTTGCTTTACTTGTGATAGAAATGGCTCTGCTTGTTCCCTGGACCTTCCAGACATCTCAGTCATTTGCTCCTCCAAACAAGATGACATCACTGCCCCCGGCTCTAACTTTTTCAGCCTCTGCTGCAACCTAGAAATTTCAGTAGCCATTTTTGCATTTTCCTTCACTGCGCGCTCATGAGCTCTCTGCAGGCTGATGAGGACATCGCCGTTTTCTTCCAACAGCTGCTCCCCTTGCTGAAGTAGGGACATGGCTCCATTTTCTTCTGCCTCCTCCCCTGCCATTACCAGGGAATGAGCACTCTGAAGCCCCGAGAGAGAGGCCGCCTGTTGCATGCCCTTTACTGTATTCTGGAGCCTGCGGATTTCTGCACTCAGCTCTGCCTTCTCTAGATCTGCTCTCTCACGGCTCACTCTGTGGGCGCTCTCCAGGGCCGCAAGCTTGCCTAGCATATCTCGCCTCTCTTGCTCATGCTCTACCTGCAGCCTTTCAAGCTGCTGGCTGGCCAGCTGCTCAGAGGCCCCTGTCTGGCATAGCTCTCTCTCCCTCAGCTCTCTCTCCTGACTTCTCTTCAACTCAAGCATCTGGTCAGACAGGAGCCTGTGCTGGCCCTCAGACGTGTTCCGTAGGTCTTCCAGGTCTTGCAGCAGCTGATCTCTTTCTGCGCTCAGGCTGTTCAAACGTTCCTTGTACGTCTCCTCCAGCATTTCCCGCTCCTGGTTCAGGACAAGAGCGGTCGCCTTCTCCCTCTGGAGCACCTCCTTCAGCTGCTCCTGGGCTTCTGTGCACTCCTGAGTGAGCTCATCCTTCTCAAACTCCCACTGGGATCTCTCTTCCAGGTGCTGGTCCAGGAGGTCCTTCAGCTCTCGGCGGTGGCGCCCCTCCGAGCTTTGCAGAGTGCGTTCGCAGTGCTCAGTGACTTTCTCACAGTCAGCCTGAAACTGGGCTTCTATCTGAGAGGCTCTTCTATTACACTCTGTTTCCATTTTTTCCCTAAATGTGGTCAACATACAGCATTATTGAAAGTGCTGCCAACTCCGGAAGCAAACCCAACATTTTCCGGTGCACAAAGGAGGCTGCCGGGCAAACAGCCATGGGATCATGGGACCACTTCCACAGTGCTCCGATTCCTATGCGGTTCAGGTGTACGGGGAAGGGAGCTCTCCTCTGGGAGCTAAGGCTGGTGGCCATCAATATGGAAAACTTATCTTTCTCTGAAGCCAGGGGAAACTTACAAAACCAAATCCTTGTATATACCCCGGGATGTACTTATGTGGTTTAAACCGATGCCTTAAACTGGCCTTTCTCATGAAATGACCAAAGACACAGTGACCTCACTCCTCATCTGGGAAATACTTATTCATTTGGACAAAGAAGGCATTGTAGGATTTCAGTTGCATAAATCAGGCATAATAATAACTGTCTTCTGCTTTTTTTTTTTTTTTTTTTTTTATAATTTAAACTTATTTTATGTGCATTGGTGTGAAGGTGTCAGATCCCCTGGAACTGGAATTACAGACTGTTGTGAGCTGCCATATGGATGCTGGGAATTGAACCCAGGTCCTCTGGAAGAGCAGCCAGTACTCTTAACTGCTAAACCATCTCTCCAGCGGGGGGGGGGGGGGGGGGGGGGGGGGGGGGGGGGGGGGGCGTCATCTACTTTTGCTTCTTATTTAATGAAGTAGCACTATATTAAACAAGGTGGGAAGCTCAAAATCTCTCAGTTAGACCTGGGATTTCATACAAGGAAGATAAACACAAAATGGCATTTCATAACAGGGAGGGAACATAAGTATGTCCGGAATGCAGTTTATAAATAACTTTTCTCAGAAAGCAACAGCATCAATGCAGGAAGGCTCTGGTCCTCATCTGGAGCACAGAGAGACAGCAAGTCTCATGCAGGAATGGATCCTGCAACTGCCCGCCCTTCCCCACATGCACATACACCACAACAGTTCCAGTAACCCCAAGGGAGGCTCCCGGGTAAATGAGGCAAAACTGGTTGGATTTTAATTTTTAAAGAACTAATTAGATCTACGGGCTGCTCTGTGTCTGCCATGCCCCCAGTCCTCTCTGATCCGCAGGGACTCCCCGAGAAGCGGTGCCCAGGCTGTCCCAGTTCCCTTCACCTTCTTACCTCTCCTCTTGAAGTTCCCTCTGGTGACGTTCCAGGAGCTCTTTCCTCAGCTCCTCTTTCTCAAGAGCGTGCTTCTCTACGAGGCTCAGCAGCTGCTCCTGGTAGGATTGCTCCAGGTCCCTCGTCAAGCCCCTCACCTTCTCCTCGGTCCACGCAGCACCCCGAGCGAGCCCCTCTCTCTCCCGCTGAAACCGTTCCTCAGCTTGCTGCAGCCTGGCCTTGAGCTCCTGTTCATGCTCCAGCCGCAGCTCCTCCTGGAGCTGAGTCTTCTCCTCATCAAACACCAGCTGCAGCTGCCTCTTTTCCTCCTCATGCCTGCAGCTGGCCTCGTGGTGGGCCTCCTTCAGCACCGCCGCCTGCCCTTGGAGATCGGAGATCTCTCCTCGAAGGTCACTTATTTGTGTCTCCAAGGTGTGCATTCCTTGCTCATACTTTTGCTTCATGGCCGCCTGCTCCTTCTCACAGGTGACTCTGGTTTCATCCAGCTGTTTTTCATAATGGTGCACCTAGAACCAGACAGTGAATCCGCGAAATGACTGGGTTCTAGGCTGTGCGAAGGCAGTGGGTGGGGGCGGCAAACAAGTGCTTCTGACCCACGGGACACTCTTGATTTCTCATTCTGACTGAAAGCGACTTAGTTCAAAATGACCTGAAGTAAAATACTAAGGCCAGTAAGGTCCGCTTTTATTTATTTAGGGTGTGTGTGTGTGTGTGTGTGTGTGTGTGTGTGTGTGTGTGTATGCATGTGTGTTTGTACATGTACAAGGAGAGGCATATGCATGTGTGTGTATGCACGTGTATGAGGGCAAGAGAACAACCACAGTGTCATCCTTAGGCACGATCCACCTTCTTTTCTTCAGACCCGTCTTTCATTGGCTTGGAACTCACTAAACAGGCTAGGCTGGCTGGCCAGGGAGCTCCAGGGTCTCTCATGGAACTAACAATTCCTTCCCGACTTTGTGTTTGACATAGCCTGCAGGGTACCTTACAGGGTTCAAGAAACATCTGAAGACATAAACTAAGGATTCTAAGACCCTAAGTTTGTAGTAGGAAAGGAGAGGTGGGAAGGTGAATGGGAGGACATTGTGAGGCTCCACTCAGTGCTCAGCAGAGTTATTCAGAAACCAGTAAAATTCAAGTGAACACAGGAGAGCAGAGGTTGGGAGACGGCGCTTGGTAAAGAGGACCTCAAACCCACATAAAAACAGCTGGGTGTGGGTGACAATGCCACCCACAGGGAGGCAGAGACAGAGGGTCCCCTGGGCAAGGCAGCTAGCTAGCTAGACTAGATGAGTGGGCGGGCTTTGGGTTCAGTGAGAGACTCATCAAGGAAGGCATTGGATGTCAATCTCCAGCTTTGACATATGCTCTCGAACACTAACGTGCATATCGCATACCATGTGCAAGAAAAAAAACCCAAAAACCAAAAACCAAAAAAACCCTCAAAACATGGCGAAGGTGAGCAGCAGTCACATAATGAAGGACTGAGGGCCAAGGATAAGAACTTGTATCTAGTCCAGAAAGTGGCACTACATCAGAGAAAGTGTTTTGTTTGTTTTTAAATTGGGCTATTTTTAAACAGGTTAAAAACATCATAATTAGTATATTACAATATGAGAGGCTGAGCACATCACATTCCGGACAATTTTCCCCTTGTCCGCAGTAAAGACCAAAGGAAAATCACACCACGGAACAGGCCTTGACCTCAGCCCTCGAACTGCAGAAGACATGCATGGTCGGTGAGGACAGAGCCACAGGAACACAGTGTGCTGACAGGACTCAGCCACCAGCGACAGAGACTGGGAAGCAGGGCTCACCTTCTCTTCCAGCTCCAGCCTCAGGTGACCCAGGTCCCTCAGGTGCTGTTCCTTCATCTGCTCAATGGCCAGCTCTGCCTCGATGCTCATGTTCAGCGGATTGCTTTCTTCAGAACCAAGTCCCATGTTCAGTGGATTGCATTCTTCAGAACCAAGCCCTGCGAACACAAGACACACCTTTAATCCCAGCACTTGGGAGTGACACGCCTTTAATCCCAGCACTGGGAAGGTTGAGACAGGAAGTAACATGGCTAGGCAGAGAAAGGAATATAAGGCAGGAGGAGACAGGAATTAGGCCCTATTGGCTGAGGACTCAGAGGCATTCAGTCTGAGGATTCGTGGAGACAGGATCTTCTCTTTTCAGGCCCTTGCAGGCTGAGGAGTTGGTAGGTTAAGAGGTGGCTTGCTCTGTTTCTCTGATCTTTCAACTTTCACCCTGGTATCTGGCTCCGGGTTTTTATTAAGACCAATTAGGATTCATGCAACACCCACTGACCCTGCCTCAGGTTCTGTCACTGGCACACTCTGGCATCTGTCGAGGGCTATGGCTTGACAGGGCAACAGGAGGAAGAAGGGGAACAGAGTCTTCTGAATACAGGCAGTGTGCAAACCTTAGCAGAATCCATCTTTTTGAATGATTTATGGGCGTGTGTGGAATATGTTGGTTGAATGTGAGCTCTCAGTATAAATGCTATGTGGTAAGGACATAGCCACCAGCCTTTTGTCTACCCAGAAACTGCCCAGTGACAAATTCAGAGGGATAATGTGGCAGGGGAACAAATAAATGGCTAGAACCCTTGCTGCTGAGTCTTATGGGGCTAACTTCATGGGCCAAGATGTCTAATCCATCCCTCAAGGCTGCACACCATTGTCTTACTGTCATGAATTTCCTGGGGTCTAGGTTACTTTCACCTTCAACAATCAGCTACAAATAGGGAATGGGTCAGGGGTATGGGTGCAGACAACTGGGGAGGGGATTCTCAGCACCTTCAAGGGAGTTTGGTTTTCCCATTGTCCACAATAAGGACCAAGGGAAAATGGAAAATATGAGCAGAAATTGAGGAGTGAGCTAGCACAAGGTCAGATATATCTACTCCTAGGTAGAGATGTCTTAAGGCAGTGAGACTCAAATAGATTTTTCCATCGGAAGATACACAAGCAGATGGAGAGTCGTTCTTGGGTAGCGTTCTAGCAGCTACGATTGACAGGCTTGCCTTGGGCTTTCTCTTCATAGGTTTTGGCACATTCCCACCCCAAGACGGCAGAATTTCTTGCAACTAACTCCCAACATTCGGGGTGGACAAGCTACAGTAAGTGAGTCAAGGATTAGAGAAAAGGACTCACGACTTCTTACACCTCCTCCCCGCCACCCCAGCCACGTGGTGATCCTACACCAGAGGCCAGCGAAGGAATAAACCTCCTTCCTAAGAACCAAAGGGGAGGGGGAGGCTACAAAGAGCACCAGAACCCATAGGAGCCCTGCTGAAATGAAAACCCAACACACTGAGGAAAGAGGCAGGCCCCAGGCGAAGAGCTGAGCGTGACTGTATTGTGGTTCCCAAACAGGCCTGCCCTCCACCCTTGCTACTCACTATCTCCCTCAAAGCCACAGGCATTAGCTCTTCACTTATTTGTTGTTCTGCAGAGGCCAATAAGGCATTTAGCCTAGCCAGCCTATGAAAATCGGTTATGGGTTCTGTGGTGTGTGGCTGGCTCGCTCTTCCAAACCGTCCTCATACCAGGCAGACACTGGAAAGAGTCAGCAATATCAAAATCAGAAACATTTTTATAAAGAGCTCAAGGACAAATGGAAAACCCAGCCACAAGTGAAACAGCTCAAGAAGTGAGACTTGCCAAAGTCTCTCTCTCCCTGGATTTCAGGATGCCCGTGTTCAGCAATGCCGCACTCAGCATGGTTCTAAAAACTAGGTCAAACGCAGATACCAAAAAGATTGTGTGCAGACGTGTTTACCTTGGTTGGGCTCAACACCACCGCTGTTACCATCAAGTTCCTCTGACAGCGAGTTCTTCAAGGGGAGCCTGAACACTTTGCCTTGGGCACGATATACTTCTAGCTCTGACTGGAGTTCGTCCACTTGGTCTTGTAACAGCTGGAGTTTAAGAACCAACACCAGTCTTACCGCGAGGCACCAAGAGTGCAACCAACAAGAAAAACAAAGAAACTGGGTAATAGCAAAATAGGAAACTTTGTGCTTCAGAAGACACCAAGGAAGTGAAAAAGATGGGGGCTGATGGGAGAACTCGGAGGTTGAGAACCTGTCTTGCTCATGCACGGGACCCGAGTTGGGTTCCCACCACTCAAGTCAGGTAGTTCACAATCATCTGTGACTCCCACTCCAGGGGGATCTGACCCCCTCTTCTGGCCTCTGCAGGTACTGCACTCATGTGCATAAACAACACAAACATATACATACAACGAAAAATTAAAAAAATATATTTTTTAAGGAAGTAAAACAACAATGCAGGTAATTAGAAGAAAGTTTCACTAAGTATCAGATAGGGACTTATAACTAGAATTTGTAAAGATTATTAGAACTCAAAAGACAGGGAACTCAACTAAAAATGGGAAAGACTATAATAGATAGCTCACCAAGAAGATCCACAAACAACCAATAAGTACATTCGAAGAACTTCAACACTGTTAGCTATCAGGAGAATGGTAAAATCCAGCATGGTGTATGAAAGATGTGGGGGTATGAAAGATGTGGGGGAACTGGGACTCTCATATGGTGAAAATAACATGGTGTCAGGACCTTGGAGGAGGCCTGCCATTCCTAAAAGTTAAACATTGATTTATCTTTGGCCCAGTGGAACACTCCCAGATAAATAAACCTCAAAAGAAATAAAGTATATGCCCATCCAAATATCTACACAGAAACATTATTCATGATAGCCCCCCAAAACCCAAATGTCTATTAACTGATTAACAAAATGTAACATATCTATACAACGGGACTTTATTCAGCCACTGGAAGGAACAGAACACAGATACATGTAACAACATGATAAACATGGACAGTATCACCAACTGAAGGCAGCCATTTACAAAGGACCATTTGTTACATGATTCCATTTCTATGAGAGGTGAAGATTAGATCTATAGAGAGACAGAAATTAAACCAGTGGCTGCCTGTGGCGGGGATGGGGGGGTGAGGGGGACAATAAGCAGCTGGCTAAAGTGGAACAGGGGTTTCTTGGGGAGACGACAACATTCTCACATTGAGTGTGGTCGGGGACACTCAGCTGTTTGAATATAATTAAAGACACGGAATTGTACATCTCGAATGTGTGGAATGTATGGTCTACACAGCAGTTATGAAAAGATGAATTAATTGGGAGAATTCTGAAGGTATCAGTAACAGATTTACTGACGATTCATTCAATTTAGAGACAACTAAAACAAAAACTACATGACTAGACCCAAGAGCTAAAACGTAATCACAAAGGCAGCAGAGAAGTGTCTGTCGTTTCTCAGATATGCACACACGGCTCCTGAGAAGGCAGGCTAGACAGATTTCCTCATCTCTCACAAGTACAAATTGTATCTAATTGTATCTAAAACAACTAGAATTCCATTTCACTTACCTTGTTTAAAAAGTTTTTTTGTTTTGTTTTTTTGTTTTTTTGTTTTTTTTTTTTTTGGTTTAAGAAAAAAAAAATCAAATTCCTAAGCTTAGGGGAGTTAATTTAAGAGAGACTCCTGTTAGTTGTAAGACCAACTGTAACTGGAAATGGCTGTGTTTAGTATGTCCCTGGCTCTGTTCTAAGATTCTCTGTGAACCTCCACAGCTGCCCTTTGGGTGGGCACTCATTTTGCCACTGTGCATAAAGGAAGTTGAGGCATCCACAGACTTCAGTGAATGTGGCCAACCAGCGCTGAGGCTGGGATTTGAACCCAGGCCCTCAGCCACTCACCCTGCACTGTTGCTCATATTCACTTCTCATCTGCACCAACCTCTCTTCTTGAAGAAAGAATTCAGCACTGGTGGGATCGAGGTCACCAAACTAGAGAGGACAAAGAAACAAAGCTGTCATTCTTCCCAAGGGCCCTTCTTTGACCTATCACATTCCAAAGATCCCAGCTTCTGCTGTCACCCGAGCTCCCAAATACGACAGGAATGCGGCATTTAAGCAGAGACACCACCAACCGGAAGAGGAGGAGAACACCCAAGAGCGATGTGCTCCGCTTGGGTAGGGAGCCCATCTCCGAGCCAGGCAATGCTTCCCCTCACAGCCACTCCCCTAAATTATATCCCGAGAGGTTACAACTTCCCGTAGGTATCCAAACAGTTCCCTAGTAAAAATGTTCTTGGCCTTGCCTCTGCTCTTTCGGGTGAGTGACATTTTGGGCCACTCATCGGGAAATCAGAAGTAGGCAGACCCACCTTTTCTGCTAACACATTTTCCAGATTGCGCTGCAGTTTACTCGTCAGGGTCTCATACTCTGCCAGCTTCTCCGCGTTTTCCAGAAGCTCGTTTTCCAGGCGATTGTTTTCCTTGAGGAATTTGGTAAAATAAGCATGACACAAGTCAGAAATCAAGAAACCGTTTTACCATTTTATATGAAGCATTAAGCCAAGGCTTGAGATGAAGAAAACCCATTTATCCTGGAAGCTAGAGAAAATCAGAACCAAAATATTATTAAAAGGTCAATACCTAGCTCATGATCTGAAAGTCTGCTTTTAAAGAGAACCTTATAAAATTGTGCTGTTCCATGCCTGAGCTACGAACAGGCCCACGTGGATACTGAGCATTTGAAACACATCTAGAATCAACTGAGACATATGCCGTCAGAGGAGTATACACACTGGATCCACACCGTAAGCTACAAATATGGAAGAGAGCCCAGAGGGATTTGTGTTCCCTGGTTCCATTTCAAAATGATAATGCCGCTGGACGGTGGTGGCGCACGCCTTTAATCCCAGCACTTGGGAGGCAGAGGCAGGCGGATCTCTGAGTTCGAAGCTAGCCTGGTCTACAAAGCAAGTTCCAGGAAAGGCATAAAGCTACACAGAGAAACCCTGTCTCGAAAAAACAAAAAAAAAAAAAACAAAAACAAAAAAAACCAAAACCAAAACAAAACAAAACAAAAAAAAGATAATGCCTTGTAGATACTGAATTAAATGACTTGAAATTAATTTCACTTTTTATATAGTTATTTTTTTTAATATGAAAATTTTACTTTGACAGCAACACTTTTTTTTTTAAAAAAAAGAAGGTACATGCATGGCTTTATTTTATTTCTACACAGCACTAAGTGGAGTATTCTGAATGACATTCTCGATGTATTGTTGAATGTAAGAACCTGGTTATAAAGTACTTTTTCTAGGGCTGGCGTGAGCTGGCTCAGTGGGTAAAGACATTTGCCACCACACCTGCCGAACTGAGTTGACGCCCCGAGACCCACACGGAGGAAGTTGAGACCTGACTCCTGAAAGTTGTCCTCTGACCTCCACACGTGTGCACGTCAGTGTGTGTGTCCACACCAAACAAATCACGTTAAAAAGAAACACCTTGTCTAGCTATAGCAAGAGACAAAGAAGAACTATAAAAAGAGTAAACCCCAAATCATTTTTTATTAATGAGCATTACAGTTTATAGCTAAGTTATAGATAATTTTGTTGAAGGATACAGAAGTTACATATAAATGGTTCATGATTTATATGTATAAGCAAATTATAATACAAGGACACACCAACTAAAACTCACAAACTTTTTTTCCACTAAAAAGAAAAGATCTTTCACAGTACATTTTAGAAAGGTTTTATCTGCATTTGTTTAAAAAAAAAAGAAAGAAAGAAATATATACTTGCTATTTGACATATTTTCTTTTCCAGTGTTAAGGGCTGATTGGAAGAATGCTATTTTCCAAGTACATTTTGCCAAAAGGATAGAGAGCCAGTATATTTTTAATGTATTCTAGTTCACACTCTCACATAGCAATATGGAGTTACAGAAAGAAAAAAAAAAAAAGAATGTACTTAAAGCATTAAAAAAAATACTAGCTGGGGCAGGGGTAGTGGCACATGCCTTTAATCCCAGCCCTTAACCAGCACTCGAGAGGCAGAGGCAGGTGGATCTCTGTGAGTTCAAGGCCAGCCTGGTCTACAGAGTGACAGCCTGGATCAGCCAGGACTGTACAGAGAAACCCTATCTTGAAAACAAAACAAAACAAAACAAAAAAACAAAGAACAACACCAAGATACCATCTTCTCCTAAAACGCCAACTCTATTATTTTTGTCTCTCAAGGAAGAGCCACACTCAGATGCCGACCTGACAGGAGAGAACCCTGCATTCCAGACACCCCCTGCTGCTCTGGATACCGAATCACGTACTGTCACTGAGCGCAAGGGACAAGGTAGACTGCAGGAGGAAGGCCGGGGTACAAACAGCTCCAGTAGTAGAGGTACAGTCTCTCGACAACAAGACAGGGGGTGTCATGGAGATGGAAAGGGAACACGGCCTGTGGTGCCGGGGACATGCCAAAGGGGTGTAAGGAGGGACAGAGAGCTCACGGAAGGTGCAGTGGGGGGCTCAGGGCACGGGGAGTAGCTGGTAGGAGCCCCGGTTAGAGGGACGTGGAATGGGCACCCTGGTAGTGCCCTTGACGGCTAGCACTCTGTTTTTAAACGGGCATGTTTGCACCTGTCGGTAGTTGAGTTTACTCCAATGGATGCATGGAGGAAAGGACTGCTGAGGACACCCATTATCACCAGAAGGGCCACGGTGAATCCGGAGCCTAATCAGAGACCGCGGAAATGCAGAGGAAGGGGTCTGTCTAAGAGGTGTTTCAGAACACCATCCTGACTCAAGAGTGGCGGCACTGAGTGGGCGTGGCTGGGAATTTTAACTTCAGGGGCTTCCAGCAAGTGATGCTGCTGCTAACCAAAGGGAGACTTCAGGGGACAGCAGAGACTGGCATTACCTCGGCCTCGCCTCCATTGTGTGGACGGGGGGGGGGGGGGGGGGGGGGCGGGGGGGGGCACTCCTCATAATAGCAACAGGAGCAGACACTATCCCCACACCTGCAGACACTTTACTTGTACCGTCTGCTATGACATCTACACCAGGGTCAGAAGAAAGCTGTGATGCGCCCACCTGCACCTTAGGAAGCAGGCTTGAGCAACTTCATCAAGGCCTTCCTGTCTGCAGAGGGCCCCAGAGGCCCGGTACTATACTAGCAATCTGGTATGAGGGTCCAGAAAAGAGGAGGGCAGCTTCCCTCACTGGGGCAGAGGGAGGGAGGGAGGACCGCAGAGGAAAGTCACGTTTGGAGGTCCAGAGGATGAGGATGGGGGACAGGTAGGAAGGGGAAAGGGAGGCTGAGGCTGGGGACAAGCTTAGGGGAGCAGCTTAGGGATTGCGGATGTCAGCCAGGTCCCAGCCAGTCCTGAGGAGCAATTGTAAAGGCAGCTAGGAAGAACAAGCTATACAAATAAGCACTGGTCCATATACCAGACCCCTGGCCTCCTGCAGTCCCCAAGGCTAGCAAAGCCACCGCCATGTGCCGGCCATGACAGTGAGAATTGTTGGGTTTAGCCCTAGGCAGACTCATGCTCTTAGCAAACAGGAGCCTTCTGTGTGGGTCCCCAGCATGGACCCAGACCGCAGAGCTAACAGAAAGACTACCTTCAGGGAGAGGGCAAGGCGGTCCCGGATGTAGTTCTCTTCTGTCTTGGCCTTTTCAATTTCCCGCTCCAGCTCCACCCGCTGCTTGGCCACCTGCTGCAGGATCTGTTCCCTCTCTTGACGGAGTTCGCTCTTTAAGGCTGCTATGCGCTCCTTGTATTCTTCATCCAGCTTCCTGTGAGGGGGGGCAAAGCAACAAGTGGCCTTTAGGTCCCTTGGAGGAGAGTATGTGAAGATTCCAAAGCCCGAGACGGAGGTGCAGAGTTAGAGAGTGTGCTGGGGCAGTGTCTAAAGTGTCCTGCCTTCCCGGAGGCTGGGCCAGACCTCTGCAGTCAGATGAGGGCCCTAGCGGTTCCCAGCCTGCCCTGAGTGGGGCTGGGGGAGTAGGGGGACAGCGGAGAATGGGGGGATGGGGGAGATGGGACCCTGACCTCGCCCTTCTGGCCACACCTGAGGTTGTACTCGTTCCTCCGCTCAATGGCGGCATGGTGATCGTCTACTTCTGAAGCCATCAGAGACTTGAGTTTCTCTGCCTTGTCCAGGTCCGACCGTAGCTTCTCTTTCTCTCTCACCACTTGGTCCACTCGCTCCCTAGAATTAGAAATCAAGTGAGTTAGGAGCAAGCTGTTTCTAAGCGACCAGGAGACCCAAAGAGGCTCTCATCTGGCTTGCTTCAAAACAAACACAAAACCAAGACAACCAAAACCTTCCCCAAACAAAGATGCCTTCCACAGTTCCCTTCAGAAGCTCCAGCCAATCGGAGCGCCAGCTCGCTTCCCTTCAGCTGAGGCGGCTGACTGTTTATCAGGTAGACACGAAGGACAGCCACACTGGCCTGAGGACAGGAAAAGGCGCCAGGTGACAAGCTGTAAAGGGAACGGACCAGGCAAACCTTCTGCTCAACTTACAGTAAGTGCCGGATCTCAGCCTTGAAGCTGGCCAGAGCTGCCTGGTGGATGCTGTTCTTGGTAACCAAGAGTTCGTTTTCAAGAGCCAACGTCAGCTCTGTCAGGTTGACATTCCCATCCAGGCTGAAATCCAAGGCCTGGGAATCAGAATACGACAACAGAGTCAAAACAAATCACAAGCCCAGCTTCAGAAAGCGTGTAGACGCAGACTGAAGCCAGCCTAGAGACCTGGGGGTGTGGGGGCGCTTTCAGGGACAGCTTTCATCTCGAACACAGTTTCTTAAGGAAACCAAGCTTGTATCTCATGATATCCCACCTGACATTGCAAACAAACGCAGGAGTGTAATTTCAAGGGCTAAGAGCTTTCTTACGTCAATAATTTGAGATTTAAAAAAAAAAATGGAACTTCTTCAGCCACGGGCTTCTGGTAAAGCAGGCAGGAATAGTTATCTCTTATCTCTGAGATCTCATGAACATTAAGGCATTAAGGAAAAATCAAGTCAAGCGAGTTTCATGAGATAAACTGACACCCCCTTCCCGGGATTGCCAGTTGAGAGGCCACACCTTCAGGATCTCCTGGCTGTTCTCAACGCCTTCTTCCTGCCAGGTGTCCAGGATCCTCTCCACAGATGCGTGGCCCATCCCGTCATCCAAGCAGGAGAAGACCCGGAAGCCAATGGTACTTGTCATCGCCGACGAAGTTGTGGTCCGCCGTCCACTCTCATCAAAAGACTGGAAGAAGAAAGATTCTTAACCAACTAAGGTGGGCCCCAGACACTCAGCTGGGTACTGGTTAAGACTGGGATGGCCAGTCCTGGCCACGGAGAACAGAACTGAATTTACAGTTGAGGGTGAGGGTAGGGAAGCCATGCTGTGCCTTTGATCTGTGGTTCCCAGTGAGTCAAGCCTACAAGCTTATCAGAAAGAACTGGTGTGGGAGAGCTGGCCGTAGATGAGAGGCACCTCTACTTGATACCAGGTTTCTCTGACCCCATGCTGCCATCAAGAGGCATAATTAGTGGCCTTCACACTCTAATTTATGGCCGCTTCTCAAGCCATCCTTTCCCTTCGAATGGCCACATTCCTCCCTTATTCATTCTCTAGAATACTTTCTCTTCTTAGTATTTCACTTTAGACAACAGATTAATTCATTCAGAATTACTAAATGGGTTTTTAACACTTATTCTGGAAGAAAATATTCCTCTGGTTCCTCTTTTCTGAGATAGGTTGCACCATGTAGCCCATGCTAACCCCCAGCTTGCATTGCTGCTCCTGCCTCTGGCTCCCTGGAGCTGGGATGACAGCTGTGCACCACCACACCCGGCTCTGCGCACTACCTCTCACCTGCATAGAGAGATGCCGCTTCAGTTGTCTATAGGGAGTAGATGCTGACGGCGTGAAGGATTTCCCCGTTTTGAACAGACCATAGAAAAAGTCTTCAACACTCATTGTGCCATCGGGGTCGAGACCGAGGAAGACCTCCTCCAGCATCTAGGTGAGAGCAATTGCATGTTTTAACCACACACAAATACCACATGCACAAGACGCTTCTGGCCAGTAGAAATGCATCCCACTGTTGACTCTAGGACTCCAGACATAATTTTGTCTCTAGTCACATTTAAAAGAATTTCGCTCTCCCAAAATGATGTCCTCTCTTCTCACTCAAACAAAATGAAAGTTCATTTTCAACATCTCCATAATATCACACAATTCAGCAACCAGCGTTTCTTCCTTTTGTTCATCTTTCCAGGGCAGGCAGCTTCAAATGTCACAGGTATCATTATCATAAATTTTAAAAATTACTTAATACCTACAGCTCCTAATCCTGACAAGGTGTTAGCTGGACGTTCCTTATGCCTTCAAATGGTGGTGGTTCTGAGTGATTGATATCTGGCTCATATTGAAATTTTCAGATCGGCATGTGTGACAGCTAATGCTAATTGTTAATTTGACAGGATTTGGAATAACCTGAGGGGCCCCTGGGCATGTCTGGGGGTGGGGGGTGGGGTTCTCCTAATTGCATTAACTGAACTGGGAAGCTCTGCCCACTGTGGCAGGGATCCTGGACTCTCCAAGTGGAGGAAGTAAGCTGAGCAGCAGCATGTGTTCATTATTACCTGTTCCTTATCATGAGTGTGATATGATCAGCTGATTCAAGGCCCTGTTGCTCTAATGTCTGTGCCATGATGGACTGGGCCGTGCATGGTGAAGCAGAATAAACCTGTGCTGGGTTGAATGAGAATGACCCCCACAGGCTCCTATATTTGAATGCTTGATTCACAGTGAAAATGTTTAGGAAGGATTAGGAGGTGTGGCCTTGTTGGAAGGGGTGTGTCACTGGGGTTGGGCTTTGAGGTTGCAAAAGCCCACCTCAGGCATAGTCTTCCTCTCTCTCTGTCTGCTACCTGCAGATTAGGATGTAAGCTCTAAGGTACTGCTCCAGTCCTACACTAGCCTGCCTGCTGCCCACCATGTTCCCTGTTGATGATCATGGACTCACCTGCTGAAACCGTAACCAAGCCCCTAATTAAATGCTTCTTCTATACGTTGTCTTGATCATGGTGTTTTGTCATGGCACTAGAACAGTGACTAAGATAAAACCCTTTCTCCCTTAAGTTGCTTCCCCCCCACCCCCCAGGGCAGAACAGGAAAAGAAACTCAAACAGCATTCTAACATGGCAAATTTGGTCGGGGACAGATTGCAGTGATGTTCCTTGGAACATGTTGAAGTTGTGTTTTAATGTGTTCGCCCAGAAAAGAACAAGACTGGGTGAGAATGATCTTGTTTGTGTGCAAAAGGAGGGTCTCAATATATTGAAAGATGAAGGGATTTTGACTCTCCACTTTGCACTCTCTGATGGCCATCATATAATTTTCATCATCTAACAAGGACAGGGAGACTGAACCACAGCCCATGTGGAGGCTTGTCAGAGAGACGGTTTGTTCCTTAGTCCCACAGGAATGGGAAAGGGGAAAGTGAGTCACAGAAGCCACAGGCAGGAGGAAAGGCACAGGCCCCCCTACTGAGATTCTCTTCACTCTGTGATAAAAGTGTATTATGGAACAGGCCTTCCAGATCAGAACAGAAACCACTCGGAGATCTTACAAGGCACACTGCTGTAGTACACAATCATCCACACGATGTCCAGGCCACCGAGAAGCAAGAAGACAGTATGCTAACAAATTGTATTTCCAATGCTTTTTCCCAAATCACAAGAGACATATGTTTCATTTGGGAGAGGATTCTGAGATAAGGAAACTTTTCTAGAAGATGGAAATCTGTGGAAGAAATAGCAGGGTTCTAACAGAATTTTGTGCTCAGTGGCATTTGAGACAAGATGCTCAGGGCTGCCAAAAGCCCCCCACTTTTCTGTCTCATTCTCACCAATCGAAAGAACTATTTCCTGGAGGACGTGGCTTTGAGAGCCATCCAACCAGAAATGTCCATGAAATCCAGATATACCAATGGATTATATCCGTACTTGGTCAAATCAGTGCAGTTTCTAGGTGGCCTGAACACCACTTAGTCCATTCAAACTTCTGGAGTAGTAGACTATTGCCAGTTATTTTAACTCAGAGCTTGGGATGAGATGTAGTAGACATAAGGATGTGAATTTAGAAAGGGCTGGATGGTCAGGACTGGGCTCAGAGAACACTGGTTATGTGAGCAAATGAGGTAGCTGCCCTCTTTGGGAACAGGAGTGCCATCTAGAACAAGGACATTTCCATTCCCACGCTGTCCATGTCTGTGGGTGGCTGACTTCTCCATGTGTAGGGTGGGAAACATGTACCAGAAGAGGGTCCAGGAACTGGGACGCCCACAGGAGCCTGGAAGGTGACAGGAATGACCGAGGCATGGAGGCTTCTGACCTCAGAGAGCAAGTGGTAAGGACTAAAGCTAGCTGAGCACATGGCTGCTTGCGGTCTCCAGAGATGATGGCTGTGGCTTGCTATTACAAATATTTAGGGAAAACTTCCAATTTCAAAAGAGTGTGACTCAAAGTTCAACTTTTAAAATCCTGAACAGGTCAAACAAAGTCATCCTTGGGTTTGATGTGGCCTCGAGGGAGCCCGTCTGCCGGCCCTGTCCTCTTCGCTGTCCTCACAGAAAGTGGGGTGTGAGTGACAGCCAGAGAACAAATCTAGTTCTCCCTCCTAAAAAGAGGGGCGGCAGTGATCTCACTGGCTTCCTCTGCAAAGGGCTGACAGAGTTCAAACTGCTTTCAGGTGTAAAATTCCAGGCTCCCAAGTCCTACGCTAATAATGCCAGTTTGAACTCGGCTCCTCCAGGTTCAGAACTAAGGGCACGAAGCACAGGACATCTCCTGACTCCTCTGGGTGGGAGGGAGTGGAAACACTAAGCAGGAACACACCGATGAGCAATGCCTTCCTAATTTTCATAGCACAGGGAAAGAACTCCAAGTGCCTCTTGTCATCTCAGGTTTTGGGAGCTCCCAGCAGAAGAAAAGGAAGCCAGCTCCCTGTGAGTGGCTGCGGTTTATATTCCAAGGATTGTTCTCAGATCAATAATTCAAGTTTACGCAATGTTTCTTGGTTAAACAAAACAAAGCAAAAACAACCTAAGGCTCTTGGTTCAGAAATCAGGACAATTAATTTAATGACTCAGTAACCACTGCTGAAAAATGAATGAGCAATGGGGCATTACAAAGGCTGTCGGGGTTTATATAACGGTCACATCAGATGAAAAAAGGAAAAAAATTAAAAAGCAAACTTTTCTGCAAGTCAGGCTACTTGGCAGCCTTTAAAGACCCGTCTCTTGGTTAGGAACATGTTACCACTTTCCCCCAAGCAGGCAGCCAGGATGGTGTCAAATAGCATTGGAATCAAGGATTCTGGAGCAATGACTGTGTTCCTAACCTCTAACTCCCCCTAATCTTTAATTGTAGCTTACTGAAAGACATGTCTTGGAATTATGCGTTTTTCTGGGCTTCACGGCTATTCACATACTAATCCTGAAGATCTTCTCTCGATTCTTCAGAAAAACACAAAGCAGAGGCTTAACATCGAGAACTCTCTGGGGGCTTCAAGACTCTCTGTGTTTTCAAAACCACCAGCCTACCTGACCCCATTTCCTCATGGCCAGGATCGGGCTGTTCTGCACAGCCAAGGTTCCCTGCACACCAGGATGCAAATTTCAAACCATGGCTGTTGAAGCAGCTTGTCCCAATCACCACTCAGGGGACCTAAGGACCCAGGGATGGCATCGGGATCTTTCCAAAACTGAAAACTCAGCAGCCTGCTCTTCAAAATACTCTCCTTAATCCTTCCTCCAAGTTTTCCCACATTTTACTCTTTTGGTTGATGCTTCTACAACTATATGCTGGCAGTGCTGAACTTGTCTGATCATCTCATAGGAGGTAACACAGCACAGCAGGGGACCATATTATATATTATATATTACATATAATATAGCTCAGCTACATCAGCTTTGATTTCTGCCACACGACATGACTTTCCCAAAGACAAAAGGAGTGTACAAGTAGAATGTCTTCCCAGGGAAAAAGAAAGCCACAGCATTATTCCCCGAGTCAGAACAAAGTGCCGTGTTTACCGCTCCATCCACATTCTGTAACCCGTACTGTTCGCAGATGGAAACCAGCTTCTTCCGGTTCAGGTGACCATCTCGAGTGATCCCCAGATCTTCACAAACCTCTTGCAGTTTCTCTTCTATCCAGTCTTGGGGAGGGCAAGACCCACTGTGTGAAGCATTCAGGTCGTCCGGGTTCCAAAACCTTAGCTGACCTAAAATCAGAGCATACATTGTGTTGTCGCCAAGGGATTCGCACGGGGATGGTATGGTGCCGGTTACAGAAAAGGTACCTTGGAAAGTAAGTAAATCCTTCCGTTGTTTTTTATACTTTTGCATGTCTGAGTGTTTTGCTTACATGTATGTCTGTGTATACATGCATACAGTGCTCTCGGTGGAACCAGAGTTACAAATGGTTGTGAGCTGCCAGATGGTACTGGGAATCGAATCTGGGTCCTCTGAAAGAGCAATTAGTACTTTTAACCACTAAACCATCTCTCTGGACCAAAATATACATTGTATGAGACAACTATAAATATTGACCCCGCTTTGATTTGGTATTGAAGTCCCAGTGTAAATCGGAGGCACTTTTGCTATGGGACAGTCACCCGTGAGAAAGAAACATCATCTCTCATGAAGAGACACAAGGTCAAACGTCTCAACTGAGGCGTCCACATTTTTTATTTCTGTTTTCTTTCTGGTCTAAGCATCACAGCATCTTTTCCTGGGAAGGAAACAATCATAATGTGCCTCTTAAGGTTCATCTACTCTCCAAATCTTCCTAACCCACAGAAACCCAAGAACGAAACTTGAAAGAAAATGTGGCAAGCTGCAAGAGTGTTAGTATCTGTAGATGAAGGATAAGGTCTGTTTAAAGACAGGGTCCAACTACTTATTGAAACATCAAGACTATTTTACGAACCATTTTGCTTCTAAACTGGCAATGTAAATGTGTGATAGTCCATGAAGTCATCGCTTAGACACGGGATAATTATGGGCATATTTTATGTATCTGGAAGAACCACGGAGGACTGAAAGGAGTACTTTGTGTCATTCCTGCTATTTATTGACAGAAATTAAACCCATTACTGTCCTGTTAATCCAAGTTGGAAAGCCAGAGAACACATTGTTTTAATTACACTTAACCACAGCTCATCTGGGGTTAAGCCTTAAAGCCAAGTTGAGGGCTCCTGTAGCTGAACCACAGTGCCATCTGGTGGCCAGAGGATTCATGTGTTCCGCATCAAGTGTATGGTAAATACTGGACACTGGCAAAGGATGTACTTAGTAGGCTACTATTTACATTGGGGATATTCACAAATTCCTTTGAGAGTCTGAATAGAGAATAATTGGTCTGTAAGTAGGATGCTACATATTAGATGCTGTGATGATTTGAATGAAAATGCCTCCCCACATAGGCTCACAGGGAGTGGCACTATTAGGAGGCGTGGCCTTGTTGGAGTAGGTGTGGCTTTGTTGGCAGAAGTGTGTCACTAGGGGGCAGGCTGTAAGTTCTCAGAAGCTCAAGCCTGGTCCATGTCACTCTCTCTTCCTGCTGCCTGCAGATCCAGGTGTAGAACTCTCAACTACCTCTCCAGCACCATGTCTGCCTGCATGCCACCATGCTTCCCGCCATGATGATAATGGACTAAACCTCTGGACTGTAAGCCACCACCTCAATTAAATGCTTTCCTTTACAAGAGTTGCCATGGTCCTAGTGTCTCTTCACAGCAACAGGAACCCTAAGAAGTCATCTTTCACACAATACTGATAGCTAGGATTTGAAGAGTAGGGAGTGCCACTGGGAAATGTTTTCTGTTTGTTTTTCCCTGTTGCTGTTGGTCCTAATGTTAATGCCCAGCTTGCTTCCAGGGCAAGAAGCAGGAAAGTGGATGTAGAGGGCCTTAGCTATAGCAGCCTGGGCGTTCCCTCCTCAGCAGCCCCGCCCCGCCCTAGCGACGCCCCTGCCCAGCCCCAGCCCCGCCCCCACCCCGCCCCACCCCAGCGAGCTCTCTTACCTTCGGCTTCATACTCCTCACTGTGTTGTGTCTTCCAGTGCTGGAGAAGGTAAGAGACGATTAGTGCGCATTGGAACCCAGCTTCTAGACCCTCTGGCTCTAACGTCACCTCTGGGCTAGTCACGTGACTAGCCTTTGCGTCCCTATGGGCTCTTTTCAGTTAACCAGACAACCAATCAAGAGGTTGAAACCTCTCGAAATGGACTGTTCTTGGCCGACTTCACCAGCACCAGCACCAAGCGCTGTCTTTGCAGGTCACTAGGGACTTGTCATTTTCAAGGCTACTTCTTCAACCACAGAACCCATTACAATCCATTGAGCCAGCCCCAAACACACATCCAGAGTTTACTCATCGGCAAATGTTTGTCCACATTTATAAATCTGCTCTTCAGTCAGTGCGTGCTGAGTGCTCACCTTCAGGCTTTGTCTTGGGACTACAACCAAGAGCAGAACACACGTATTTGTTGTCTGAAAAGGTACATATATGAGAGAGGTACATTTGTTGTCTGAAAAGGTACGTACATAGCAGAAAGACTGTAGGAGCTAGAGCATCAGGGAGCTGACTGTGAGATTGTGTCTCCTAGTAACGTCAGAAGCTACACCCACTGAGCATCGCCAACACGACAGCCTAAACATGAGAGCAGGAAGGAGGGCACTAATGGGCATGCTAAAGTGGGCGGGGCCTCAACCCTGCACAAAGAATTGCAAGCAACTACGGAATGCTGAGAGCAGAAGAAACAAGTCTTTCCCAGGGAAGAGCACACCAAGTGGTTACCTAACACCAACTGCTCAGCCTGGAAGACATACATATGAGTAACAGCCTGTAGACTGAGCAGGTTATATTTAGGAATATCTATGTATAAATATCAACATATGCATGGAACAACAGTTAATGAAGGAAAGAGACCATGCATGAACTTAGAGAGCAAGGAGGTACGGCATAATGGGGAGGCTTGGAGTGAGAAAAGGGAAGGGAGAAATGTAATTATATTATAATCCCCGAAAGTACATATGCTAATAAAGACACAGGGACCAGCAAAAGAGGAAGTAAGATGTGATGCTTCCTGAGTAAGATATATCAGGCTCGGAAGATGAGGGTGGACTTCCTAAAAGCAGCAAGGGCTAAACTGAGCCCCAAGGGTCATCTGGACCACAGAGAGCAAAGTGAACAGGAGGAGTTGTTAATATTTGCTGAAGTAAGAACGAGTCTGGTGTGCTTGCCTCTGAGAGCAGATCAGATGCAGTCCATACAGCTGGACCGGAAAGCTGAACTAAATACTCTCCGTGCCAGTAGTAAATGACACTGAGCAGGCTGGAGTTTACCTGAACTGGACCGCCTACAGCCTCCTTATCATGCTAAGGCTCGAGTGAGCCTCCTCCAAGGTCAGAGCATGTGGATTTTATACTGGTAACCACCGGCTCATCCCAAGCCAGGAACAAATCCAGCCCCTGCTCTACCAGCCAAGTTCTGTGTTAGTCTTCCCTGGACCAGTTATAACATGTAGTTCCTCAGTGGCTTGGGTTGTCCTGGTTGGGGCTTCTTGAGTAAGCAGCCTATTGCTGGCATCCCATAGGAAGGTTATACAACAGTGAGGGAAATCCTGCTGAGAAAAGAGGCCTTATCTTTTCGGAACTAGGTTGCTATCTTAGCAAACAACTGTAATCCACAGATGTGCTGGCTCATACCTATAAATACTAGCACTCAGGAGGCAGAAGTAAAGGTCCTGGGAGGGGCTGGAGAGATGGCTCAGCGGTTAAGAGCACTAGCTGTTCTTCCAGAGGTCCTGAGTTCAATTCCCAGCAACCACATAGTGGCTCACAACCATCTATAATGAGATCTGGTGCCCTCTTTTGGCCTGCAGGCATACACTTGGGCAAGATACTGTATGCATAATAAATAAATAAGTAAGTAAGTAAGTAAGTAAGTAAGTAAATAAATAAATAAATAAATAAATAAATCTTAAAAAAAAAAGGTCCTGGGAATTTTGCATAAGCCTATTTGGAAAGGGAGTGAGAAGGGCAAATAAGAACAAAGCATAATGACGTATATGAATGAAACCTGTTTCTTCATACACTAGTCAAAAAGTAAATTAAACAATTAAAAGGGGAAGAAAACTAGATACGAGTTTATGAATAAAGTTGCCATTTATACCAAATGACCAATCTGTTCTCTGGGGTGGTGGAACTGCATAATGCTAGTTGATTCCTAAGACTTCTGAAGTAAACACAGCAGGAAGATGGGCCTGATTAACTCCTGTCTGCAGAGCCTGGATTCCTCATGGCAGATGGTGCGTCGCGCAAAAATGCTGACATCAAACATTGTCTTTCAGTAGTTGGGAGTTGAAATGACTTAACGTTCTTTCAGGCGACTACAGCAGGTCTACTCCATTCCCCACACTCACTCATCATCTTAGTTACCTGACGGAATCAACTGAAGGATGGAAGAGTTTGTCTCAACTTACAGTTCCAGGGGACACAGTCCGTCATGGAAGGAAGTGTATGACACAGGGGACAGCTAGATGCACCGTGTCCCCCGTCCGAAGCAGAGAGCAATGGATGCTTCTGTTCATGCCACGTCCTTCCTTTCTGTTCAGTCTGGGCCCCCAGCTCACAGAATGGCACTACCCACAGTTAATGTGGATCTCCCCACCGTAACTAACCTAATCTAGATAATCCCTCACTGTCTCTGAGGGATTCTAGCGCCCATCAAGTTGACAATATTAACTATTACACTCATGGTAGTTATCACCTCTGCACTGAGGGACAAGTGTCTGCTAAGATTCACAGCTCCTAATTTCACAGGGACCCTAAAGATGCCATGGCCTCAGCTAAACTGAAATCTCAAAGTGAAATCCCCAAACAGAATATTCTTGCTGAACTGAAGACCGCCAAAGGCCATGTCTCAAGATGGCTAAGTTATCTGCAGCCTGTTCAGATCACAACTAAAAGTGACTAATGGACAAGGAATTGCTGGGATGAACTGTTGGGGCCCAGGTGAGTTCTCCTTGTTTTCTTTTGGTTATAATTTCATTAGCTCATTTGTCTACACTTCTAGATAAAGATGGAGCTCTAAGCTGGTAGATGTGTGTGGCCTGGAAGCAGGGAGGGGTAGCAGTCAACAGTCCTCCATAGATTTCCTCAGTTACTGTTTCTGATCAGAATTAGACTGTTACTATATATAAAACTTCAAATCAATAGAGGCCCACTAATAAAAAGCATCCTACCTGCCACCAGATTGAGTCAAATGCCCACCCTACTTTGGCACCTGAAATTATGCAAATTCATTATTCAACATCTGAGTACCCTAAAATCAAACCACTAAATCCACCTATAACATATCAAATGGAGTTTATGACCTCTGAACCATTCATTGGTCCAAATGAAACTATTAAACTGCAAGTTGTTCATGACTCTTTTTTAACAGTGACACTGATGGGGAATTTTCACTGAGCTCAAACCACAAAGAGCTTCTGCAGGAATATAGCAACTTGGAACAAAAATGAAACAGCAACACCCAACTTCAAAAAGTCTTTGGCAACAATCCCTAAAGTGACGGGGTGTGTGTGGTTTCTCACATTTGCTCATGTATTTCCCCACACGTGTTAAAACAGTGAGGGAAGCATCTGAAGAACAAAGACGCTCCCACATAGTTTCCAATGTCTCACATATCTATAGTCAGGGTAGGTGTGTCCATTTGTCCATCACCATCCAGGATAGACCCTGCCTGCTCACTTCTTTCTCCATTTCTCACCCATAACCATTGGAAGGCCCAGCATGGAAGTGACTGTGTGGAATATTCCTTTACACTCTGTGAATATATGTTGCTGTGATTGGTTTAATAAAGAAGCTGACTGGCCAATAGTTGAACAGGATAAGGTTAGGTGGGAGAGCCAAACTGAGACTGTTGGAAGGAAGAAGGGTGGAATCAGGAGTCACAGCAGATGCAGAGAGAAGCAAGATGGGCATGCCACACTGAGAAAAGGTACCAAGCTACATAGCAAAGCACAAAAAAGAAATATGGATTAATTTAAGAGTTAGCTAGTAACAAGCCTGAGCTATTGGCCAAGCATTTACAATTAATATTAAGTTTCTGGTTGATTATTTGGGAGTGGTTGCTGGCACAGGAAAACTCTGCCTACAGTATTGCACAGATTTGGAGCTAGACTGCCTGGTATTGAATCCCAACTTACTTATGGGGTTAACTTTATGTAAGTTGCTTGACCTATTTGGCCTTAGTTTATCTATCTGTAAAATGGGAATAAAGTAGTGTGAATTTACTGAGGGAAGGGCCAAGTGCTTAGCACTGTGCCTGGCACATAAGCACTCTAAAATCTTGTTATTTTTGTGGGGACACCTGTGTATGCAATACATATTAAATTTGTATCTGTGGAATTCTTTTCACCTCTATATTCAAAACTGAATCATTCATTTGGGTATGCCTCTGGAAGTATCCGTGCATTTTTTAAAAGGGATTTTTTAAAATGATATGTTCATGTGTGTTTGTGTTGGATAGACACATGTGATATCAGAAGAAGGTGTCAGATCTCCTGGAGTTAGAGTTATACATGGTGGTGAGCAGCCTGACATGGATGCTGGGAAATGAACTGACAGCGGGGTAGGGGGCGCACGTGCGCGGGGGGGGGGGGGGCAGTATTCTCTGCAAGAACAGTACTCTAAGCAGTGAGTGCCAGCAGAGATGCACAGGCTACAGATGGCAACTCACCTCAGCATCATCTCACAACGGGATGGTTCACTCAACACCACACAAGGTCACAGGAACTAAAACCAGGCTCGTAATTGTCACCACTGAACCGTTATTATTGAATTATCTAAGTATTTAAGTGGTACTCCCACTCCCACCAAGACTGTAGTCTGAAGCAGGCTTGTTCATGTGTAACGGGCAGCAATGTTCACAGATACTATTACTTTCATAATGAAAATGGCCTTATGTATCAGAATAAAAATATTCACACTCTTCAGACTGATAATTTCATTTGTTATCTAAAGGAAAAAAAAAACAGAAAGAAAAAGCCACGTGCACAAATACGTATACCAAAGTACTTTTATAATAATAAAGTACTTAAAACAACTTAAATATTCAACAATGGGGCATAAAGTATAATGATACAACATAATGTGGTCAATAAAAGCAATTAAAACCCCATCTAGGAACATGGGAAAATATTTTTAAAAACGTTAAATGAAAGAGCGTAACAAAAATGCGATCTGCGCTATGATTATTGCTAGCAGCAAATATTTATATAACCAGACAAAGACCGGAAGGAAATAGATA
Organism: Peromyscus eremicus; assembly: GCF_949786415.1. Classification (NCBI taxonomy): domain Eukaryota; kingdom Metazoa; phylum Chordata; class Mammalia; order Rodentia; family Cricetidae; genus Peromyscus; species Peromyscus eremicus. The sequence goes on from NC_081430.1 coordinate 68,170,380, forward strand.
ATAAAAACAAAACATGCTTTAGTTGAGGGACTATAGGGGGAAATCCCTGATTTCCTCCACTGTTATAAATGGTCAGCGCAGCTCCCACTGTGCCGGTCACTGCCCTCGAGTCCTGGATAACTGCAGTCACTCAGGGCTCTCTCCCTTGAGTAACTCAGCTTCTCCAACAGCCTGTGGTGGCTGTGGGCTTGGAGGGAAGCCAGGGTGGCTCAGGCAGGCAAAAGCTACCAATGCCTCCTGAGCTCAGCAGAGCATGGGACCTGCTGCGGGGACAGCAGCCATCCCAGAGCGCAGGCCCTGAGATGGTCCAACACTGGCCATGCATGCCATGGGCACTGCATGTCTGATTACCTCCACAAGACTGGTCTTGAGACCTTCAGCATTCTGTCACGGAGCGGGGAGGGTATCACAAGGCCTCACCCCCTCCCTGAGACTTTACAGGCAGTTAATGGGTGCTGGGGATGGGAAAGACATTTTCTTTAGTGGTAGAGCCAGCCACTGGTCAGTGCCCATGTTCTCATAAATAACTCCTTCTATAAACAACCTGAATTAAACACAGAGAATCACCAAAAATGATTCACCAAAAAAGTAGAAGGGCGGGGGCTGGTTAGGAAGAGAAGAGGGACCAGTAGTGAATATAATCAAAACACTTTGTATACATGTATGCAAATGTCTGAATGAAACCCATTATTACGTACAATATGTGCTAGTAGAGAAGGAATGGGCAGCCCAGTCCAGCCATGGCTTTCAAACCCCAGGCATCCCTTAGCAGGAATGGTTTCTCATAATCTGAAGATGATGGGGGGGGGCAGGGTAAGGATAATAAGTAGACCTGAACTCTGGGTGACAGTCTCCCCAGCATTCTCCCATGGTCTTTGGTAAGAAGCTCTGAAGGTGCGGGGGTCATCCTGGAGGAGGCAGCAAATTCACCGTAATGGCTCCATCTCATTCCAAGATCACCTCTGCCAGAGACCGGAGTTCCTCACCCTGACATGACCAGAGCTCTGTATCTCCCTAGTCTAAAGGAAGGGTATGTTCCTTTAAGAGGGAGGGAAGCACATGAAAGCTGAATGTTTGTTATTAAATTGCAATTTGAGGGGGGGGTGGGGTGGGTAAGGGAAGATTCAATTCATTCACACTTCATTTATTTTCATTCTTACTGCCTGGAGCCAGTGAGTCCAATTAAAAAGCTGGGGCGGGGGGCAGTTTAGAAGGTTGGGGGATTAGATCATTCAGCTACTGAAACAGCACCAATAAAAGGAGGCATCATTGTGGAACAGGGTCCTTTAATTGCTGATGGTCACCCCAGCAAAGTGAGAGCTGGCAGGTGGCCTCTAGACACAGGTCCATCCAGAGCACTGGAAAGGATAATCAGGAAGGTCCCTGAGAGCAGGAGCAGGGAGGCACAAAGGCTGGAATGCTATCCGGGTGCTGAATTCACCAGAAAATTCACTTTGCCATTCATCCCTGTGAAGCCACAGGGGTTCCTTTGAGTGGGTGGGTGCATTAAAACCCTGGACAAAGGGGCAGGTGTCAGAGCATGTAAACACAAACATGGGGTGAGGGAGCGGGTGTCAGAACATGTAAACACGGGATGAGGGGGCAGGTGTCAGCATGTAAACATGGGATGAGGGGGCGGGTGTCAGAACATGTAAACACAAACACGGGGTGAGGGGGCCGGTGTCAGAGCATGTAAACATGGGATGAGGGAGCGGGTGTCAGAACATGTAAACACGGGATGAGGAGGTGGGTGTCAGAGCATGTAAACACAAACATGGGGTGAGGGGGCGGGTGTCAGAGCATGTAAACATGGGATGAGGGAGCGGGTGTCAGAACATGTAAACACGGGATGAGGAGGCGGGTGTCATAACATGTAAACACAGGGTGAGGGAGCGGGTGTCAGAACATGTAAACATCATTCCATACACTTTGGATACTCAGGACTTGGGAAGCAAAGCCATGTAGTGGACAAGAAGGGCTAGGCAGAGACTGTGTTCTCTGTCACCCCCTGTCACTGCTCAGGAACTTACTTCGCCTTCAAAGCTGGGGTGGTACTCAGCCCCGTGAGCGGGACATGGGGGTGTGAGTGTGCCTTAGAGATGGCTGAACCGCTGGGGTTCATTGCCCTTTAGCGGCGTGGGCACTTCAGTCAAATCACTTAACCTCTTCGTGCCTCAGTTTCCCCATGGGTAAGCGCATAGCAACTCTTCCCTGTGAGGGAAGCCATGCCTCATACTGGAAAGCCCTGGACAGTGCCAAGGACTAAGCGCTTGCTTGCGAGGTCCAACTATTACCGGACTAGAGTAAGTAGCTAGTGGTTCTTCTACTTGCTGCTTGGATGCTCAACAGGAAGACAGAAAAAAACAGCAGACAGTCCAATGTCAGCTTGAGGAATAAAGAGAAGAGATTAGCAACTACAGTTCTAACAGGTAAACCGGCTTGACTCATTCAGTCCACAGTGTATACACCTAACAAAATATCCTTGGATATCAAACATCTGCGTGACCATAAAGAAAACAATTGTTGTCAGTTATGTCTTAAGAAGACCGGGGATGAGGAGCTACAGGTTTGGCATGGTAATTGTGATGGAGTAATCAACTGGAAGTCAACTTGGGAGGAGACCCTCCCCCGGGGACCTTCCTCTCCAGAGGCCCCTGGATTGGTACGGCTGCCAGGGGCTACCTTGCGATTCTTTATTTACAGAGAAGATGAAGGAGCTGGGGTGAGAGGTTGCCTGGCCCCCAAATGGCTGCTACGGAAAGTGGTCCTCACCCTCCTCGGTTAGACAAAGGGATGCCCTTGCACCCATCCCAAGGGTCACACATCTTAATGTCACACTGGCCATTGTGGCCAGCTGGATTGCTTTACCGCTGGCTGAGGTACCCTGCACACATCAGCCACCCAGGCCGCACCAATTTCAGGAATGCTTTCTTCGGAGGGACATCTGCTTTGGGGGACTACAGAGCAGATGGCCGGGGTCTCTTGGACCCCCGGTTTCTAGGCCCAAAGTGGAGGCAGCATCTGCAGCCTTCGGACTGCATGCCCCCTGCCCACAATAGGCCAGCCACAGCCCCCACTAGCCATCTGCTCCAGCTAAGACCTTTGCACCCTACAGAATGTATGGCTAATTAAAATGATTATGGGCATACACGGGGCTATTCTTCTGAGACGGAGGTTGCCGAGCCGATCTCGGCAGCCTGGGAGACTGAAGCACATTAATTTCGAAAAGGGAATGCCTTGTAAGCCCAGAAGAAGAGCAATACAATTTCCTAGGCTGACAAAGCTCCGTGGAAGGCTGAGATCAAGTGTCTCTTTTAAAGGGAGAACACATCTAGCAAAGCATGGGATGTCTCCGAAGAGAACCAGAAATCTGTTTACGGAGCATGCACATGATTGAAAGCACAGTAGCTAGGGTGTGTTTGGTTACTCTTAAATGTTTAGAAAGCTGCACTCTAAGCTGGATATTAGAAGCTGAATGTGCCTGGGGGTCTGGCTTTTGTTTCTGCAGGGACGCACTTCCTGGGACGGGGGCTCATTTCCCATTCTGCCACCTTTGAAGGCTAAGGCAGTGCAGAACCTAACAGCCCAGCTTCCAGGCTCTCTGTTTGGAACTCAGGGAGGAGCTACTGGACTGGAATGCAAATTGGTGCCTTCATCTCAGAAGGTAATTAAACACTGCAAAAGCTGGGGATAACGGGAATTAATGCATGGTTTTTAAATGCACACACATCCACGTGAGTTCTAGCGCACTGCCAAAAAGCCTTCAAGTGCTGCCAATGCAAAGAAAAGAATGTAGTAAGCCTCTTCCCTCAGCAAGGCTGGGGGGAGTGGATTTTAAAGTTCTGAAAAAGTCTCCCCATCTCTTTCGGAGGCTCTGAGGATTGACCTTAAGTTTAGACAAACACTACCACTAAGACAGGGTCTCATTGAGTAGAACAGGCAGTTTACACACTTTTACTCATTATAGTTGCTGAATGGGGAGCAAGCAAAACTGTGGAAGATACTTAATGATTGGGTTGGGAGGGGTTACTATTGAATACCGATCCTTGTTAGTTCGATCTTGGTTTGCTGTCTGTCTTACGTTTCCAGTCTAAAAAAATGAGTATCAGAGATGACTGATCTGGAAGGTGGTGGAGCAGAGATGGACGTAATCCCTCTTGACGTAATTCTGGAAGACCAACCAGGGCACCAAGGTCTGCAAGGCTTGTAAGAACAAATGTTGTCTTGCTAGCTTTGAGGAGGTTTCTGAAGTCTTAGGTCACAGTCAAGGGATCTACAATCCCATAAGGGAATAGCCATGTGACCTAATAAGACTGAAGAAACATAAAGGGGAAGGCTGGAATGCCATTAACAAAAACGTCTGTCCTGAGGACGTCATCCGTTGGTTGGGAATGAACAGCATCAATGAGGAGACTGTTTGCTTTGTCAAAGGAGGACAAAGGATATAATGGGGATAATGAAAAAATAATGTGTGTGTTTCCACTATAAAAGATCTGAGTAGAACTTCTCTCAGTTACTAAAAAATGTGTGTGTCCCACAATTAAATACTGATCCGGACAATGGAAATAACTCAGTTTTGCCACCAAGTTATGCATATACGGAAATGAACATAAGCGAAAGAGGGTCAACTTCAGACTTTTTGAGGCAGTTCAAATTGATGTAGACAGCAAAATCAGTTTTTTGTTTTAGGGATTTTGGGGTGTAGTTAACCAAGTACCACCTTCGCCTCTCACAGACTCAACACAAAGCCTGGACTCCCTTGCACATCCTCAGGACAATGTGGCTGTCGGATTTAACTTTTCTCTCAGGTTCTCACTTAACTGCAGCGTGTGAGCCAATGGTTTTGACTTACATTATTATTGTCTGCAGCTGAAGAAATAATTGTTCAAAACCCCTTGTTGTTGATAAAGATCTTACTAGACCCAATTCATTCCCTGTAGAGGAAAACAGTTAACAAGGTGTTCCCTGTTTTTCAACTGGGGCAGAAAGCAAAGTGTCCCTGGCCCAATTGTATTAATTACACAATCTTTCCTACCGAGCTTGAAGAATGGAGAATAGAATTGAAATGTGTGTGTGTGTGTGTGTGTGTGTGTGTGTGTGTGTGTGTGTGTGTGTTTTCTTTCCCCTGCTAGCTACCTATGAGGAAACATAGCCCAAAGCCCAAGGTACTTTCAGCAGCTACTTATCAAAGGGGATAAAAATGTACTCGTAAAAACCTAAAATCTCACTTCTGTTTCCTAACGAAGTAAAGCACAGTGTCATCCAAAACCATCTCATTAGTCACACCTTAGGCGGGGACCAAGAATGTGCCCTTTTGTTGGCCGGGATTCACTCAGAGTAGAATGTCCTCTTGAATTGACTTGGGTGAAAACGATCCCAGAAAAAAGAAAAATCACCACTTTCCTTTCAATCCCGGCCAAGATGAGAGGTCAGACTCCCAAGGGATCCATCGCCAGATAAACACACTAAATCGGAGGCCAGGCACATCCCGGCCGCTGGTGGGCTCTACCTGCCCTGTGAATTAGCACGTTCTTGGTCCTGCTTTCCAAGTGAAATTTCTGAAGGACCATATTCAGTGCTGCAGACTTCACGGAAGTCTTTTCCTACAGAATGGCATTATTGCCTTGTAAATGACACTTGGTAGGAAAGACATGCTTAACAGCTAGGTTAGATATTTTTACTTTCAGAAGGAAAGGATCAAATTGCCTGATAAAACTCAAGGGATGGGGAAGGGCTAGAGATGATGAATATGTTTACAATTCATATTGGGCTTGAACACAGATGAACGGAAACAAAAGCCAAGCATGACCCAAACTGCCTCACAGCAAAGTTTATTTTCTTCCTTCCTTCCTTTTTCTTTCTTTTTTAAAAATTTTATTTCATATGCATCATTTGTGTTCTGCCTGCATGTATGTCTGTGTGAGGGTGTCGGATCCCCTGGAACTGGAGTTACAGACAGGTGTGGGCTGCCATGTGGGTGCTGGGAATTGAACCTGGATCCTCTGGAAGAGCAGCCAGTGCTCTTAACCACTGAGCCATCTCTCCAGCCTCAACAAAGTTTATTTTCATACGTTCTGTGCAAGCAGCTATGGCCTGTGACCATGTGGGCCCTCACCCACGGCTCACAACAAAGGTGTGCTGTGTGCAGCACCTACCTGAGAGGCAAGTTGCTGGTGCTTGAAGCTTCACATGGGGCTTACATTAAATATAAATTTAGGGGCTTCAGAGCAGTCTCTACAATAGCTTTGCTAAGTGGCTAACACTTATCTACATTTGTGGATATTTCCATGAGTATGAGGGAAGGTGGAGTTACAGGTGGACCGCAGAGAAGCACTGTTGAGGAGTACCAATAGTTTGGGTTATGCTTGTGGGAGAAGCTCTCAAATGATGATAGAATAAAAGACAGCATGAACTACCCCCCCCCCCCCGCCACCCCCTCAGCCCAGAAATGACAGCCTTAGTGAGGAAGCATCAGCCTGCAGCCTGCCCTTTGACTGAATAACCCCAGAGGGCAGAGATGACCTCTTACTTTACTTTTTCAGATACAGCTTGCTCATGTGTCCTGAGAGGGTGTGTTCCTAGTGGGAAATGAGCCACCTGGGGACAGCTTTGATAGGTGAGTGGGACACTTTCATCCCACCACCCACGCCTCCGCAGGACCTCAGTAAAATCATGATTTGACTCAACCTGGAGCTAAAATTAGTTTCCCGTTGGGGAGTACAGCCAGACCTTCTTCTGCTCACCTCCTGATAACAGGTTTCTGATCTTTTTATTGTCTTCATGGAGAAACTCTAAAGCCACTTTTTTTGAGGGAGGGGGAGCGGAGAACAGACCCATTGAGGGCAGGAGAAATGGCAGACCTATAAAGCCAGCTAAGCATCCCGTCTTGCAAACCTAAGTCTGTCTCCAGTTCCCTACCTGACATTCACACCAGGGGAGGCCCAGCCCCAGGCCCTCCCCTTCTGTATTGTCTGGTACCCCTATGATGATGTATGATCCCAAAGACTAGATTCTCAACACCTCCAAAGACATGGTTCTTAGGTGACAGGAAAAGAGAAAGAAACAGAGAGAAGAGTAAAGTGACTCTGACAGATTCGGACTCCCTCATCAATCAGGGAGACTTTCCTCCTCACACTCCCTGGCTGAGGGACTCCCCAAACAAGAAATACCTTCACCTCTTCAGCCCTTTGGAGTCATGAGCTGCTTCTGCAGAAAGGACAATGATTCTAGAACAAGCCTCTTCGACAGGTAGCTTTCAACTGCTGAGGCTAAAGCAGAGACGACCAGCAAACAGGGGACACTATGTGGACAGGAGAGTGGCATGCTCATAAAATTATACCACAGGGCTGTCTGCCCCAGTGAAGACCTCAGCCAGGGTCGCTGTTGTGGAATGTTACTTTAACTATGTAAAGATGTGTTAAATTTCTTTACGCTGCATTTGTTTAATGATGTGAAGATGCATTACCATTTGTTTATGTTGTGGAATTTTACTTTAACTATGGGAAGGTGTGTTACATTTGTTGATGTTGTTACATTTGTTTAACTATGTAAAGATGTGTTGCTGTTTCACCTTGCCTGCCTAAGGCACCTGATTGGTCTAATAAAAAGCTGAATGGCCAATAGGTAGACAGTAGAAGAATAGGAAGAGCTGGCTGGCAGAGAGAATAAGTAGGAAGAGGACTCTAGGCTTGAGAACAAGAGGAGAGAATGAGGGAGAAAGAGAGGGAGATGTCCAGGGGCCAGGCAGCCAGACAGGCATCAATCAGTGAGACTCAGAATAGGACATACAGAAGGAAAGAAAGACAAAAAGCCCCAAGGCAAAATGTAGATGAAGAGAAACAGGTTAATTTAAGTTATAAGAGCTAGCAAGAAATGAGCCTAAGCTAAGGCCGAGCATTCATAACTAACAATAAGTTTCCATGTCATGATTTGGGAGCTGTTTGGTGGACCAAAAGAAAGCCTGCTACAGGTCTCAGCTGCACAAAGCTGGGGTTTGCCCTTTGAACCCCAATAGGAATATCCAAACCTTGAAGAGATAAATTCATTTGAAAAAAAAAAAAAAGACAGGATTGGGGGCTGAGTGGAAGATCACTTGCTTAGCATGACCAAGGCTTTGGGGTTTGATCTACAGTAATGGGAGGAAAAAAAAATGGCAGGGCCAACTCAGATTATTTTTTAGGCAAGCAGCAGTTGTGGCAAAATTTCAACAGGCAAGGCAAGACAGTGTCATCCGGTACCCCTGTAGATGCTTTGGTGTGGGATATAGCAGACTGTGACAGCGGGCAGAGTCTCTGCTGGGAGCAGAGATCAGAGACAGGTCTCTTTCCAGGCCTCTGCCTGCAGCTCTTTTAGAGGGTGGTGAACAGGGCATATTCTGACCGTAGCCTTAAAGGCCCTAACTGAGGCTTCCAGAGGATTTGCAGGAAGCTGTAGCACACCGGGGTGAGGTGATCTCTCCATGACATCCTCTGCAAACGGCAAGGTTTCTCCCGCCTCAGGCTTCAACTCGTGTTTACTTACACATGAAACCGAAAGCTCACTTTTTAAAACAGCCACCCCAGTAGAGTAAGTTACCCAATGAGTTGGTAACTGAGCTAATAAAGATGCAAGAAATAAACGGCCAGAAACAGCTGAGCTGCTCAGAGGCTTTCTGGGTATCCCTGGAGAGTAAGTGGAAACTATTGTGTGAAAAATAATCATTGGGTTTCTTAGCACCATGTAATAATATCTTGACACCAGTTCAAAAGATAAGATATTAGACTTAAAAAGGGTCTCCAAATAATTAAGCTTACTTCCTAAGGTGTCGGGACTCTTTTTTCAAGATGTTTATCTCAATTAAATTTCATATCGCCCAGACTCACAATGAAACAGATTTTACATAGTAAGAGGATACCCTCTCCAACAGCAAGGAAAACACGGTGTTATGAATATCCAATGCACAACGTGTGCAGGTTCTCGTCCTCTTAAAACTGTCTATGCAAAATGCTTGTGCACGTGAGCATGTGTGTTCTCCTAAGCAAAGGTCCCTGTCTGAATGTTTCCAAGGGACTGAAAAAGGAAGGGACTACTGAACTGAGTGTTTGAGATGGCCCACGAGTCTGCCCTAGGCTGACCTGCCTGGGGCACCAGCAGGTCCTAAGCCAGGCTCTCCTTCCCTACACTGTTAGTGGCCACACGCCACCCACACTGCTCTTTCCCCATTTCTGTAAGCTTCTTGTCTCTCCTCTGGCTGTTTTTCTTTTCTTTTTCCTTACGTTTCTGCCACTAAATCTTCATTCCTAGGATGCGGATAGGCATCCTTTGATTTATTTATTCATTTATTTATCTATCATTTATTTATTTATTTATTGGGGGGCAAAGGTGTTTGGCAGACTGTATATGCCCCCTTGTACTTGTCAGTGTTTATTGCCTGCTTCGTTTCTTCCCCATACCTGGGCTTGTCCTAGTCACCTTTAGGCTTGTCGGTATTTTAGGATTTTGAGGACAGACGTTTGATTGCTGAGGACATCCTTGGGAGCACGTCTCCTATAGATTTTAGTAACATGGATGCTAAAAACCCATGAATACACAGACACATGCACACACACGCCCAGTCAGCCTGCAGTCTGCAGAACCTTCCAGAAAGTGGAGGTGCTTTGTCTCTTTTCCAGCTCACATTTGTGTCTGGAATATTTACAGCTCCAATCTGAGCTGAGATTTGCAAGAAATATTTAAAGCTTGCTCAGCAAGGCATTCTTGATCATGTTCTATAAATGGGATGCTGGCAAATGAGCCATAAAGAAAGACTAAAGAAAATGTTGCTACTTCTCCCTCACTGGCAGATTACAGAGGTGTGCAGAATGAAAAGAAGGGCACTGAGGAGACAGGGGAGCCAGCGTGTGAGCCGAGGTGCACCTGGGTGTGACAGGCCCAGGGAAGGGGGAAACGCCGGCACATGCCAAGTCCCGGCCCTAGCCCGTGCTTTGAAGCAAGAACCAAGTACATGAGCTCGTCTATCACATCCCAAAAGATAAGATGCAGGCTCTTTTAAAACATCAAAGCATGGGGCTAGAGAGATGGCCCTGCAATTAAGAGGACTGGCTGCTCTTGTAGAGGACCCAGGTTCAAGTCCCAGCACCCACACGACAGCTCACAACCATCTGTAGATCCAGTTCTGGAGTATTTGATGCCTTCTTCTGACCTCTCCAGGCAACAGGCATGCACAAGGTGCACATACATAAAAGCGGGCAAAATATTCATACACATAAAATAAATAAATCTTTTTTAAAAAATTGAAAAAAAGTTGCAACAATATGACCCCCATTCTTCTATCATGGAAACTGCTTCATTGTTTGAGGGTGAAAACAGTGAAAATTTTAGTTAGAGATATATATTTTTTAATTTATGTACATGTATGTATGTGAGGTGTATGTATGGGTGGTATATGCGTACATGTGTGTGCATGGATGTTTGTACCCGTGCCTCTGGTGAAGTCAGAAGGGGATGTTGGGTGTCCTGTCTTAGCATTTTCTATCTTACTCCCTCGAGACAGGGTCATTGTCTCAACTTGGCACGAGGCTGACCACTACAATCTTATTGTCTTCTTTCTTCAACTTCCTTCCTATCCTCCTACCACCTCCACCATGGGCTTCCTGCCTCTACCCCACTCCCAAGTCAGTGGCGTGTGTGTGATCACACCCAGCTTTTTACATGGGTTCTGGGGATTTGAACTCAGGTCCTCAAGCTTATGCAGCAAGTGTTCTTACCCGCCGTGCTATCTCCCCAGCCCCTGGTTAACTTTTTAAATCACTGGGAAAAAAAAGGGAGGGGGGGCACAAAGTGGGGGAAAGATACAATTGCAAGGAAAGCCAGAATAACAGACAATATAAAAAAACTGAAATTAACAAGGCACAGACATATCAACTTTCCAAAGACTGAGAGCGAGTGAAAACACTCAAACTGGAAGATTAGCTTCTATGTTGGAGAGGCACAAGAGGAAAGATCAGCTCGGCGCCATATCCGAGCAGAGCCGACCGCACGGTGAACCCTAACTTCCGTCTCGGGCTACAGAGCGCTCACATCCCCGCTCGACGACTGTGCCTGAGTCCTGTGACTGCGACGAAGGTCCTTACCTCGCTGCAGTCGCCAGCTGGGATGTGTGACGGCTTTGCTTCTTCATCCAGTGGCTCGAGCACCGTCACCTCTGCGAACTCTTCCACGGACTCTTGAAACTCGGGTAGAGACCGTCGTCCGTACCGCTTCCCACCTCTGACATATTTGGGCTGAGCCTCTAGTGAGCAGTCTGGACAGGGAGACAAGGGTTAAGGCCGCATTACATGAGAAGCAGCCCCAAGATGACACTCGTGGGACACAGCCTCTTGTATGAGCACCCGAATAAACCTGTGGGCCGGCTGTGGTGGCCGCGGGTACTTGTGAGTCCTGGGCTTGGATGCAGAGCAGTTTCTACTTCTGATCGTCTGGAGTACCTGCACCTATGTATCTGCAGGTTTCAGAAGCAATGATGGTAGAAAGGAAATTGGTTCAAAAGCGCAGACTAAGATCAGGTGGGCTGGGGATGTAGCTCGATTGGTAGAGCGCCCGCCTAGAAATCACAAGGTCCGGGATTTGATCCCCAGCACCCTGTGAACTGGATATGATCGTATGCCAGTAACACTGCACTCGGGAAGTAGAGGCCGGAAGTCCCGAAGCTCAGTCATTCTCAGTCACACACGGTGAGTTCAGGGTCAGCTGGGGCTACAGGGAACTCCTTATCCAAAAAGGGGGTACAGGAGTTGATGACATTTGGTTTTCTGTTTATTGGCGGCTTTAAGTGTGGGAAGGCAAAAGAAGTAGAGGAAGAGAAAAAAATATCTAACCAAGAGACAGCTGGTGGTAAGTCCTGGACCGTGTGCGGTTCTGAACAGTTAGTGTCCACACCAATCAGTATGAGTCCCTCCCCCCTTACCTCAGGGACCCCTTTGTTAACTGTTCTACGTTCTGATCTACCAGATGAGCAGAAAAACACAAAAATGGAACTGACAATGAGAATTCTAACCAATTACTGACATCTCCTCACTTCTGTGAAACCTGGCATCAAGATTTCATTATAAAATTATAAAATTAAAAGCTGTGGAATAAAATAGTAAGTGGAAAGCCGCATTAAGAAAAATGGTATAGCCGGGTGGTGATGGTGCATGCCTTTAATCCCAGCACTCGGGAGGCAGAGGCAGGTGGATCTCTGTGAGTTCAAGTCCAGCCTGGTCTACAGAGTGAGTTCCAGGACAGCTGGGGCTCTTACAGAAAGAAATCCTGTCTCGAAACAAACAACGAACGCACACACAAAAAGAAAAGAAAAATGGCGTCCTGCCTCCTTTGTTTTCAATATCAGTGACGTATAAATAAAAAGGGGTGTGCCCAGGGTAGAGTCATCTCCGACCCTGAAGAACGCTGGTGTTCCGGAGTTACACTTCTTAAGTTCAACAATTAACACCTTCACCACTGCCAACCCACCCGCCAAGCATCATGTCTACAACCCCCACCTCTACTGCTACCACAGCCATGTCCTCCTCCACAGCCACCTCCACCAGCAGGCCCCTCACTCACTCCACCAGCAGGCCCCTCATGCTCTATTCTGAAGGCTTTAAAGCAATAAAGATAAATACTTCACTCTGCTCAAATGCCATCCTCAAGAGTGGTAAGCACTTAGCAAAGTAGGAGGGAATAAAATATTCTATTAAAATACAAAAGACTGGCCGTGATTTGCTCTCTGTTGCCTGTCTGTTCCTACAGACGCACTGACCCTCTGGAGGACACCCTCTGGGTCCTGTTTGAACACGGCAGTCTAAGCACATTCCAGAGCTCAGACAGAAGTGGTTTAAATGAGGTGTGTACATAGATCATCAGGGCAAGCATGGGTGATTGGATAGATATGAGCTGAAGGAATAAAACCTTTCTTTTACTCTCAGTGGGAGCATGGTTGGGTTGGTGGACTCTTACTTCAGCATCCCTGGGAAGGCAGATGATGCTGTTTACCTGTCTACCTTCCCCGTGCCCTTCCTTGAGCAAAAACTCAGATTCTGTGATGCTCACAGATGCAGCCAGGAGCATTCTGAAATGCTCAGGAAAGCTAAGAGTGAAGTATTTATGAAAGCTAGACAATTTCCAGCGATATTAATATACAGCTCTTTATAAGTCCCAGCCAAGTCATTTATTAGATGGAGCAATTCTCTTACAGGAAGTGTTCAAGCACGCAAAATTCGTACTGAAAACGGCATGCATACTTGAAGGTACCTTTCATCAGAAGTGAGTGTGTCAGCCCGTGCTTATTCAGGAGCGGCTCAGACACTCGAGCTACTTGTTGGCAGCTGACACCCACGGGTGCTGGTCAGACAGGAAGCAATGCAGAAGCATCCTTAATTTATTAGATGTTCTTAAATTTTAGCGGCAGACAACAGGATACACCATTAGAGACTATGAGGGCTTAGAAAGGATGAAAAGCAAAACATAACCCAGGACTTTCCAAGTATGAGAATGAGGTGTAGCTGGGGCTAGAACAGGCAAAGGAGTTCTTACTGTGTGCTGAACTGCTCCTAAAATTAAAAATGGAAAGGGGAAGCAGCAGTCTCTGCAGACTCCACTGGGGATGGCGTTCCTAAGCTCACCTGTGGGCGAAGTGACCCCCTGACTACATACTATTAATTCTCCCATCTGTGATGGTAGAGAGCGTTGCTGGAACCTAAGCAGTTCTCCTCCTAAACAAAAAGGTGACCAATTGTGAACTGCTGGGAAATGCCGTTGATGGGGGGGGGGGGGTATTTACTTAATTTCAAGAACTTTAAAACCTCTTAAATTATATTTTATTATAATAACCAAGTGCAAGCAAAGTTTAAGTTAGTATCTTCATAGACTCTCTATATGTGTCCGTGTATACATATATAATCAGCCCATGTGTGTGTATGTTTCCAGTCCCTAAAATCTTACTAGAATGAAGATGTTAGCATGTACATAAGAAAGGTGGATTACTAAGAATTCCTTGTCAGAGTTTCCTAAACTATCCATGTGACCAATAAAAATTAGGCCCATCACAGCAGTTAGAAATTGTTACCCCTTAGAATCATGTGCTCACACATCCCTGTTCTACTGAGCACATCAGCATCATTGAGTGTCTATGAGGGGAGGAGAGACCCTGTGAGTAAGAAGGTCCAGGGAGAACCTGGTTGAAGGTTCATGGTTGACAGCCTTGGCTGTGGTGAGAATTTGAGAATTCTGATTCTCTGCAGTGATGCCAACTGGGCTTCCGAGTTAACAGTAGCATCCAAACAGGCGGTCACTGTGGGACTTTAAGATAACCTCAGACACTCAAGTTGAAAAATGCAGTGTCTGCCCTTAGCACATCTAATGGAAGAAATTGCCAACCTGGGGAGAAGTTGATTTACTTGGGGAGTATACGCACAAGTGACAGTTTCCCAGGGTTTTATTCTGGAACAATTTTACTGACGCCAGATAACATGGGGTCCTTTGGTTTATGGAGAAACAAAACTGTTTACACCTCAGGGCTTCCCTCAGCATAGGCCAGAGCACCAAGGAGAGATGTGAAAGAAGGCATGAAGGAATAGCCTGTCTCTGGAGATTGGCTCCTTCAAAGGATACTCACAAGTCACTCGATCTTCTTTCCCATTTCTACTATTTGGCATCAAGCGTAAAAATAAAATGGGGGAGGGGGATAAAATTGGGGGAAATGGCTCATGGCAAGTGCCAGCTGCACAAGGGTGAGGACCCGGGCTTGGATCGTCAGCACCCACACCAAAGCCAGACCTACGACCCCAGCTCTAGGTAGGGTGGCAGCAAAGGGTCCTGTAGAGGGTCCTGCAGCTTTGCGCCAGCCAGCCTAGCTTTTCTGAGCTATGCCCCGCTGAAGGAACTGCGCCAGGTTCAGTGAGAGACCCTATCTCAAAAAACCAGGTGGAGCCGGGCGGTGGTGGCGCACGCCTTTAATCCCAGCACTTGGGAGGCAGAGGCAGGCGGATCTCTGCGAGTTTGAGGCCAGCCTGGGCTACAAAGCGAGTTCCAGGACAGGTACCAAAACTACACAGAGAAACCCTGTCTCGAAAAACCAAAAAAAAAAAAAAAAAAAAAAAAAGGATGTTAAGCAGGGAATTCAAAATGTAAAGAAAAAAATAAACCGCTCGTTTCTTTCCCTCTTAGCAGGCCAACAAAGCACATAGGCTTTGTCTTTATTCTATAGCTCCTCTGTCCCAAGAAGAGACGCTTCAGAGATGTGACAGGTGCATGGATGACATGTGACCTGAAGGCCCAGTACTCGCAGTAAAACTAAAACTGAAGTACAGTGCCGCAGACCATGGTACCCCAGTGGATGCACCAGGCGCAGGAAGAGAACAAGCCGGACTCCTCAGCACCGCCCAGCAGCATAAGGAGCAGCCCTGTGTCTGGCTCACTCTCTCGCTCTTCTAAAACTGGACTGCTACCTCCTGTGTGCGGCTGGAACACCCATCCCAAACCCACTGCATGACTGGTCAACAGCCAAGAGCACTGAACCCCTGCAGGGAGCTTGGATGGCTACCCAGAAGCCTAATGGAGACTTCATCATGCAAAGCTCTCTGCACAGACACAAGCTCAGGACCCAAATGACACTCAAGTACAATGGAAAACTTAAACAGTTTCAGAGATGCCCTCGAGTGAGGCAGAGTCCTCCACCTCATATTTACTGGACATCCATCTAATGATTATCTCATGACCGCTGAGGGATATGATGAACTTTATTTTTAAATTATGTTTTAAATCAAACTTTTCTGAATAGCCTTAGACTATTTCCAAGGATGAAGAAGAAAGCCCGGCCATTATAGGTCCAAGGTTCTTCTTCTGGAATGGCTCCTGAAGACCCTTACTTCCTGTCTCCCTTCCTGACCCTTCAGTGAGCCAAGGACAGCATCGCCTAGAGACACTAGGAACACTGGCACCTCGGTCCCTAACGATGCCTCTCTCAGGGAGTTTCTCTATCAGGTGCATCCGCTCAGTGGGCCTTTTCCCAGCCTTCTCTGGATGCAGGTACAGGATTTTAGAATCAGTCTCCACACTCCCCTTTCTAAGACTCCAGAGGGAAGGGTGGGGTGCTAGTGGAGGCCCTTCAAATGCATTTTTGTTCGGCTCCCAGGATTCTTGAACTCAGCTTGAAAATAAGAAAGGATAACAGATGAACTGCGTGTGAATCTTACGACAAACAGCCCCAGTAAGCTTTCTTGGGAAAAGCTGTGCAGCCCATGAGGACATGTGGTCCAGCTGTGCAGCCCATGAGGACATATGTGTCCAGCTGTGCAGCCCCTTACTGCACGGTCTGACCTGCATCACACCACTCCCAGGGTTAGAAGGCTTTGAGAGGTGTAGAACCTCAACTGAGTCTAAATACGAGCAAGGCAAAGGGCTAGACTCCAAGTGCAACCAAGCTAAGCAAGCTAGAGTGCAAAGACAGACAGACAGACAGACAGACAGACGGGGGGGGGGGGGGGAGTCAGGTGGAGAAGGAAGGTGGAGGAAGACTATGGCAGCATAGAGGGACATGGAGATGGAAGAGGAGCGAATGACTTAGATGGAAGAGAGCAAGAGGTAAGAGAAGAGGGGACCAAGGAAAAGAGGAGGAGGGTTGACTGGGTCAGGACAGTGGGCGGGGAAGGGTGGGCGGGGTGTGGCTCAGAAAGGAGGAAGAGAAGAAAGGACAGGAGACGATGAGCAGCATGGAAAGACCTCATCAGAAGCCTCGTGATTATGTCTTCTGCTTTCCAGAAAAGACATCATCAGCTAGGCGGCCTGACCATCCCACACGCCCTTTCCACGTTAGCGGCTTTCAGGTCTCGGAACACTGGTACCTCATTCTCCCCCGACTCCTCTCTCCTGGAGTCTCACTATACTGGTCTTGCTCAGGCCTTCCCTGGAGGCAGTGACAGAACTCTAGGAGCAGTGTCCACCTCAGTCGTTATCCAGCTGGGAGATGCTCCTTGCAGGAGGATGGAGGTTCTAATCAGCTCTGCTGGATCTAGAAGGCTCTGAGGAGAAAGCTTGCTGAAGACAGTGGAGGAGTGTGGTGTGGGATGCCCCCAGCTGACTGGGCTAGCTCTACAGTCTATCTCAGACTTAGGGCAGTCAAGGACCAGCGGACAGGAAATTATCTGTACCAACAACAACTGCACACCTTCCCGGGCTTTGCTACGAAGACTGACCGCATGACCTATGAGCAGGCTCTGCATCTGTGGACACTTTGCAGAAGAAAGCAGCCACGTCTCCCTGACTGAATCTTCCCAGTTGCTCAAGGTTCAGCTCAAAGAATGTCTTTCAAGGGACTTCTTGGCACAACTTTTCATGGTATCTTTTCTCCTTTGCTACTGTGTACCTCATACTGACTGCAGCTTCCAATTTAACAATGACCAGTCACATTTTCTTAAAAGCATCTTTGTATGGTAGAATTCCCTATCTGGGCCAGGCGGTGGTGGTGCATGCCTTTAATCCCAGCACTCGGGAGGCAGAGCCAGGTGGATATCTGTGAGTTCAAGGGCAGCCTGGTCAACAGAGCAAGATCCAGGACAGGCATCCAAACTATACAGAGAAAGCCTGTCTTGAAAAACAAAAAACAACAACAAAAACAAATAAACAACAACAAAAAACAAAGAATTCCCTATCTGTCTAGACTGTGACACTTTCTGAGGCATCTATCCTTTATGGGAAGGACATGGGCATTAGAACCAAGTGGACCTCGGTTAAGATACCCCACCAGGATCTTGGGGGTTAAGAGTCCTTAACTTCACGAAGGTTTCATTTCCTTATTAAAGGAGGGAAAATATGAGTGTCTGTGGAGCAAGGTCATGGTCCTGTCTAGCAGCCCTTCTACCCAGGCTGCTGTGGAGCTGCTGGCAGCCAAAGCCATCGGCATAGGAAAAAGTGCCCAGCCCAGCAGTGGGGGACCTGAAGGAGCAGTCAGGAGGAATGTCCCAACCTCCAAATCACAGCACATTTCCTCAGCCTCGTTTTTTTTTTCTCTAACATGTCACATTAGTGATAAATATACAAAAAGACAGTTCATCTCAGAAACCAGAGCCGCCCTGATCTTGATCGTGTCCTGATTTTCTCTTCCCTCTTAGCTGCTTTTCCCCTCATGGACAGGCTGTTGTGAGAGCGATACACAACTCTCTAAGACTTCATGTCTCGTGTGGAAGCCTCTTCCACACTCACTACAATTGAAGTAAAAGACACCAGTAACAAGTACATTATTTCATCGTCAAGAGTCTCAGCATCCTATTTACCAACTTTAAGTAGCATGAGTATTTGTCGGACATCGCGTGGATTTTTAAAAGGTTGTCTTTTATCCTTAGTAAAATAATCTGAACAATAAGCAACCCTCTATGGCATTTTAATAACTGCTTAGTCCCTGATTATACACATAAGCCACAATTTGCCTACTGACATGCTGCCAACGTTTTTTTACTCGAACACACACACACACACACACACACACACACACACTATTCAAAGTGAGTCTCCTTCTCTACACATTGTTGTGCACATTCGCGATTATTTATGTCATAAAATCTGAGAGAGGCATGCATTGGTTAGCCAAGAACATCACTACAGCTCACAGCAAAGGTTCTATCCTTTTCCCTGGCCACCAGTAGGCACGAGTGTTTCCAGTTTCACAACTTGCAAACACCTTCTTTTTTGTTAAGTAGGGATCTCACTGTTGAGATAGCCCAGGCTGACCTTGAACCCGTGATCCTCCTACCTCAGCTTCCCACATTCTGAGATGACAGGCGTGCACCACCGTGCCCAGATCCAAACTCTCTAGCACCCACTTCTATGGTTGATTTTGATGGCGGCAATGGTGGTTTGAAGAAAACATCTGATTCTTACAATCGGCACGCCACTGACATCAGAAGACGAGAGCCTATGTTCCTGTCTTAGGCAAAGAGGGGGCACAGACAAGCCTCTTGAGCTGTATGTCTGACGATTTACCAAGTCTGCGGCTAGACTCCAGAGATTGGCCCAGCATGTCTGTATGTAGCAAACACGTCTTTGGTCACTGGGAATCAGGATCTAGCCCAATGCCCAAGGAGCCCACTCTACTGTGTGCTTGCTAAGTGAATAAAAGGGCATGTTTGTGGCACTTATGGCTTTTTGAAAAACAAGGAAAAAAACTACTATTAAATGGAACGGCTCTCGGAAGTTAAGAGTTCTGGAACAGAAATCACCACCTGCCAGAACAATGCCTCATCCTGTTTTCCTAGTGAATTGGCTCTTCCAGACTAGCTCCCCCCCCTCCCGTCAACAAAGGCAAGGCATTTTCAGTGGGGTTCTTGCGTTATGTTAACATGTACTCCACAACAGAAACCTAGAGGAAGATGCATCAAAGAAAGGCAAAATCTCTAGAGACTGAAGCCAGCAGCATGTTGACGCCTGCATTACAGTGCTGGACCAGCATTTCCACTACAAAAAAAAACTCCAGCAATCCAAAGCCATTACAAACTGAATAAATAGTTAATAAGTTGTTGCCCCTCTCTTATTCCAGAAACATGACTTAAACATTAAACAGCACATGCAGCTATGAGGGAGTCCACCACTGTCACTGTTAATTAGGCTGGACGCTACAAAGGACACCCTACCATGTACAGTCCATGGTCCACTCCTTATCTAAATTTCAGTGTCTCTATTGTTACTGCTTTTGACAGGAAAAACTCTTAAAGTCCTAGAATTACAAAAGTCAGAGTTATAAAGATGCTAAAACTCACACAAGAGAAGTTATAAAGGGCAGAGCCCAAGACTACGAAGTTAAAAATAACGACTTAATTCCGTATCCTCTCAAATCCCCTTAGAGCTTTGCTTTGTATTATTTATGTGCAACTACCTTCTATTAGAAGACAGAGAGCATGAAATACAGTGAGTGTCTGCCCTTCAGAAGAACTCTACGGTGTCAATTTATGTTAAGTAGAAACTTACAGAGAGAGAAAGCTAGTGTTTGTGGCCTTCCCCACAGATTGAAATAATGCCATTCAGGCATTGGGAGACAATATAAGTGACCCTTAGAGCTGAAAGAGTTCCAGCCACTTTCAGATACCAGCTGGTCAATGACCATAAAGGTGTGATGTATGAGGTCACAACACTGAAGAGGCTGAGCCAGTGCTTTTCAGCTCCAGGTTCTCGGCATCAAATCAAGAAGACATTTTGAGACTCGTCGCTTGGTCGGGTACTACAACGGTTGGCTGGGCTGTCAACCTGAGTGGACTCAGAAATGTCTGTGACTGATGGAACACCCTTGTGTGTCCGTGGGAGCATTCCTAGAGAGGACTGACGTGGGAGAGCGCGATGGGGAGTGGACCTCACCCTCAATGTGGGCTGTGCCGTTCCTTCCAAGAGTGGCCAGGATTCAAAAGAAGTCTGGTGAAAGAGCTGAGCATGTGTGGGACACCCTCTGTCCCTTCTCTGTGAGCCAGTGAGTCTAAGTCTGTTGCTGCTCTCCTCCATAGATGTCAGACTCCAGTAAGCTTGGCCTTTCAAGGGTACCCATTACCAGTGAGTCTCCAGGGGTGGGCACTTCTGGGTTTTCAGTGCTAACTGGGGACCGCTGGGCTGGCTCCCTGGTGCTTGCCCCTCTAGTATGCAGACAGCCAATGTGGGGTTGTACTGGCACCATCATGTAAGCCAACCCAGGAAACTCCATTTTATAAGCAGTATTTCTGTATGCACATGTATAGACACATTCCTTTTGCCCTGTTCCTCTAGAACACCCGTCTAATACGGACACAGGATGCTTTGTCTTATAGGAATCTTACGGCTACCACTTCATGACCCTTGGTTTCTCAGCCTGCACACCATAGCCCTGTCTTTTTAGTCTCCTCCTGGTTTTGTCTTTTCTCTCAAAGTCCATCAGGAGTCGAAAGGTGTGATGAACACACCACAGTGTAGGTCCACGTGGTGAGGGAGGAATTAAGTTCTGAACAGCCCAATGCTGCATGCAAGGTAACAGACACTCCGTCCGACTGCCGGGCATAAATTGCTGCAGTCCACTCCCTCTTGTTACCTTGGACCCCTTGGCAGACTCTGAGACCGGCCGCACACACTGAGGGCCTGCTCATCCACCTGGAGGTTAAGTCTTTAAACTGGGGGCTGGAGAGATAACTCAGCAGTTAAGAGCACTTGCTGCTCCTGCAGAGGACTGGAGTTGGGTTGCCGGCTCCCACATGGTGACTCACAATGGCCTGTAACTCGAATTCCAGGGGATCGGATGCCCTTTTCTGACTTCTTCCGGCACTGGTTACACATGAGGTACACACACATACATGCAAGCACACGCACATAACATAAAATAAAAATAAATAAATCTTTAAAAAAGTACTCAAAATTAGGATCCATACCGGTGTAGGTAGTGACACAGTATTAATGCCTTCTCCTGCCATTTACTCACAGGACTTCACTTACGCTCTGCCCTCCATTACGCCTCCATTTGGCTTTTTGTAAAATGGCAGAGCTCTTTCCAGCTATAAATGCTGCAGCGTATCTTTGAAGGGATGGTAATGATCATAAAGGGGGAGGTAGGGGTGAACTCAGATAGTCTGCTACACTACACTTAAGTCCCGACCCTTCTGTCTCTACACATATGAACCAGTCAGTCTGAGTGGGTCAAAGAATCAGATTTCACATGGGTGGGTGGGAGCATGTTTTGGTGCAAAGAATGCCTTGAGAGCCATGAGCAACTGGAGGGACCAGGAAGACAGAGGCTGGGCCAGTGACAGACAAAACAGGGAGTGTGGGAGTCGTGGGCCCATGCTTCCGAGGAGAGGAAACCCTCAAGGCACTGGCTCCATTCTGGATCTGTATGTACCCTGCTAGGACAAGGGTTAATAGCATCATTGACACACTGGCTGAAATGCTATCCTGTCCATTAGCGCTCTTATTGTTGGAGTACACTGGTTTGGGAGCAGTTCTGTAACCACATGATGAAACGATAAAAAAACGCCTTCTCTGTGTGGTCCTGAAAGACTGGTCCAGATGACGGCCTCTGTCTGCGCAGTAGTGTAGCCCACAAGCAGTAATGAAGCCGCCACCCACAGCTAGCTCTGACAGCTTGACTCGCTGGCAGTTCCCGAGCTCACCGCCACCCCGCAGCTCTGCCGATTGCTGGGCTCCAACACAGCACAACTCGAGGAGCAGCCTCCTCATGTGTACTCTCATTACAAAAGACAGAAGTTACAGCACCCTCCAAATTTCCTGATGCTCCGTTCCAGTCAGCCCTTATCCCTGGCCCATGTCCATCAAATGACGTCATATTTCTCTACACGTGAACACAAGTTTCTACACTTCAGAATTTCCCTCAAATACTTACCATATTTCTTTGATTTTAAGACATGCATACACCAGTGCCAGATTTGAACATACTTAAATCAGAATCTATTTTATCATCAATAACATTTTAGGTCATATTTGACAATACTTTTCTTTTTTGAGATATATAACTATATATCATACAATATATGGTACTCTTTTAAAAAAACAGTGAGGTACAACATTTATTCTTCTCTCATGACAGTTACTTAATATTCACTAATGCTAAGGATTCTTCCAGGTGCTAGAAATACAGATGCACTTGAGAGTGTGTGGGTGTGTGTGGGGGGGGGGGGGGGTCGGTCACACAGACAGCATCACACTGTCATGTGGTCATGTCTCAGGGAGAGGGTTTTCTGTTCAGTGGGACCACATAAAATTCTTTCTTGCTGGCCACATTTCTTCTTTCAGGAAACTTTCCCCCAAATCATATGCTCACACAGACACAGGAAGTAAGGCTGAAGGAGCTACCATTCAGCTTTACTCTGCTCCATCCAAGAATGAATTACTGCTACACCATCTGACACTTGCCTAGGAATAATCCAATTATTTCTTCCGTAATGTGCTGTTGTGGCAGAGAAGTCTCACTTTAGTGTTTAACAGCTGCAAGGCTATTGTGATGATATCTAAAGAAGTCTCTGGAAATAATGGTTCCATGTACAAAGAGCAGATGTCCCAAATCCTACACACGCATACTTCAAGGTCTTCACATTTTTCTTCCAGAAAACTTTTCAAACTTTTTTTGGGGAGGAGGGAAGAGCTAGGGATTGAACTCAGGGCCTTGTGCATACCAGGCAAAAACTCTACCACTGAGCTAAATCCCCAGCCTATCTCTACATACCTTTAAAAGGGGGAATATAGAGAAGAAACGTCAGTGTCTTACCTGTCTCTTGAAAGTGCTCTTCACTGGATAGAGTTCTAGACAAGATAAGTATTAATGCTTCTTTAAATTGGTCGAAATGGACCTAAAAAACAATTAGAAATAAATTTAAAATCATTTTCCACAGCCTCAAGCATGCAAATCCATCTGCAAGGTATCTGAACCATTTGTTCCCATCCTGACAGCCTTGGAGCAAAACATCACCCACGTCTGTTCTTTTTCCTTCATCTCTCTAAAGCATGAGAGGGAAAATGGGCTGGTCCTTTCTGACACCCAGTACCATAAAGACACTGGTATTTATACAGATAGGAGCATCTATTCAGCTCCTGAGGAGAAAGTAAAGCTAGCAGAGCAGAGGAAAGACAGGTTTTTGAACTCTCAACTCCTTTTACCTTTCAAACAAGATCAGAAGGAAAAGGCATTAGGTTTGACGTCAGGAAAATCTTCCCAAGTAAATGACCCATTGTCACGTTGGCCATGGATGCTTTCATCTCAAGATAGTCTAGAAGGGAGTAAGCTCTTTGGGGGAAAAAATTTAATATGATTTTGCCTGGGGCAGGTATATAATATTTATCTCCCAGGTCCCTCTGAGTATATAAACAAGCAAAAATCAATGCCAAACACAGGATACAAGAAGGCTGAGAAGCGCTTTCATCAGTTCATAAATCTATAATTGTCTTGACCAGCATGAAGGGACCCAGTCTGGCTGATGGGAGTACTCATTGGAAGTGCTTACAAGGGGAAAAGTTTTCTTCTACACCATCAGTTTCTGTGACCTCAGCCTGGGACAGCAGGGAGAGGTGGCATTTTAGTCAACATAATTCTAGTTTGAAGGTATGGCACTTATTGTCCCAGAAAGCTAGACAGTCATAATACAAGATGAAAGTTGGGAAATGTGTGATTTGTACCACTATAGGATTCTTTGAATATCATTTCAAAATGCTGGCAGGTGTCCAGCCTTTTGACATCGTGATATGGTGCCTTCATCTATAAAGTTCGTGCTTGAGAGCCACACAACTGAGTTATTATTAAATGAAAAGAAAATCTCATAATGTTTTAAGTAAGTTTGTGGTTTTTGTGTTGGGCTACTCACAAAGCATGCTTGGATAGAGGTTTCAATATAGATGATAAAAAAAAAAAACCCTTCCACCTTAAATTTAGAAGATCAGCAAAGCATACTAGTTATCTAAACCCTGGCAAAATGTTGCACAAACCACAGTGAAGTGGAAGAGTCCATCTCGAGACTTATATCCTAAGACTGAATTAGGAGTCAGGCTTCGCGGCTGTGGCCTGTAAGTCCAACGGGACTAAGGAGGCCAAGGGACAAGGGCCACAAATGTGAAGCCTGCCAGAGTGACAGAGTAAGTTCCAGGCCAGCCTGAACAACAAACAAACAAATCAATCGAGGTTGATCTCAACACTCAGCAAGACAGAGGCAGGTGGATCTCTTGTGAGTTCGAGGCCAGCCTGGTTTACAGAGTGAGGTCTAGGACAGCCAGGGCTACACAGAGAAACCCTGTCTTGAAAGAAACAACAACAACAAAAATACCCAAACGAAACTGTATTTAGATATAATTGGGCACATTCTCCCAATGTAGATGTGAGTTCCACTACACTAACTTTGATTCACTAAAACTTCCCTAAAACTATATTCCTTTTAGAGCTTTAAATTTTTTAATTATTTATATTTATGTGTATATAAACATGAGTGCCTGCTTGTTTGTATGTGGATGCAGGTGCCCATCATGGCTAGAAGAGAACACTGGATCTTCTGGAACTGGAGTTACAGGTGGTTGTAAGCTAACCAGTAGAGGTACTAGGAGCCAAACCCAGGCCTTGTGCAGAAGCAGCAAGTGCTCTTAACTACTGAGCCATCACTTCAGCCCCTATATTCCTTTAAGAGCATGTGGACTTTAACTGCTATTTGTTGTTAAGGAGCATAACTTGATGCTTTGATATACGTATAGACCATGGGATAGTCACCACCATCAAGTGATGTAATGTATTCATCACCTAAGTTACGTGTGTGTGTGTGTGTGTGTGTGTGTGTGTGTGTGTGTGTGCGCTGAGAACAGTTAGGATTTACCCTCTAGGCAAATTCCCTGTAATTATGGACTTTTGAAATCAACCACGAACAGAGGGGGCAGAGCATCTGCTGAAGCAATAGGATGATGGTCCATGAAATGGTTAAACAATTGCAGGGAGGGAAGCTGTGCTAATTGGGGGTTTGTGGCTGACAAATCATCTTAAAACCTCAGAAAGAAGGAAGCACACAGTCCTGGCTTTGGAAATAGACCCAGGTAGGCATGGTACCACCCAGGTGAACTGGAGTTCACACGGCTAAGGCCATGTACCCCAACAGTCAGGTCACAACTTCTGGGAGCTCAGCCCAGCTGACAGGGGTCTTCTAATGCCTAAAACCATTCCTCCTCTTTGGGGCAGGCAGCAGAGTGGCCGGGAAGATGCCCCGAGGCTCTGAAGACAGGTCTGCTGCTCACTGCCCACTGTGCCCTGGCTAGCTTGCTGCTCTGAGCTTTCGAAAGTCTGATCTGCAACAATTGGGGCCATCTAGCAAGTGTCTGGTATGATTCATTTGAAAGGTATGTATTGAGCAGCCGCTTACGTGCCAGACACTAAGCCCTGGTACGACAGCAGGGATGAGACAATCCACTGTCTTCACGAAACTCAAATTCACAGGAAATGTCATAGGATGTTAGGCAGGTACTGAAGACCATTGCATACATTTATTGTTTTATGACACTACTCCCCGAAGCAGTGCTAGGGAGGTAAAATGTCTAGACTATTCTAGGACTTGGTAGATCCCCACAAGTGGTGGGTAATACGTATAATACTGGGTTGACTGTCCCCAACAGGGCCATAGTTTGAAGCACAGCAGACAGCCATTCAAGTGACATAGTCAAGCTCCAAGAGGGTGGGACAGCAGCGGGGAGATCCTGGGCCGGTCCACGCCAGAGATCTGTGGAGTTGCTCAGAATCAGGGAAACCGAGCTGGTCTGTTGGAGACCCCTAACTATGAGTTTCCTGGCTTGAGTTATTCACAGAGGGCCCCGAATGAAACCTCTCTCCCCTACCTGCAGTGATGAGCTAATCAGGAGACCTACTGGAAAGGGGGGCATTTGTCCTGAGGAATTCAAGCCCTTTATACCTGACTCTGCAGGTCTCTGTGGGGTTTCTGAAGGTCTGTGTTTTGATAGTTATAGATGAGAGTCTTTCTGAGAACTGGCCATGGTGGCGAATGCCTGTAATCCCAACACTTGGGAGGTGGAGACAGGAGGATTAAGAGTTCAAGGTCAGCCTCAAGCTACATAGCCAATTCCAGGCCAGTCAGAGTTATAGGAGAGAGACTCTGCCTAGGCAGGTGGATCTCTGTGAGTTTGAGGCCAGCCTGGTCTACAGAGGGAGTTCCGGGACAGCCAGGGCTACCCAGAGAAACCCTGTCTCCAAAAACAAAACAAACAAAAAGCCTTCACAGTGCTGTTTGGTTCTAACTAACTCAGTTCAGTAAGCAGAAGCTAAGGTCACCCTGGGGTCTACAAACTTCCCCTGACACGAGATATAGGCATCTACACTCTGGAACTACTTCAAGTCAACGTCAAAGGTCTTTTATGGGGCTGAAGTCTTCGAGACTAAGGTACAACAAGAAGCCTTTGGGACGGTAGGTCCCTAATCTCACAGCCCTGATTATCTGATTATCTACCATATGGCAGACAGAAGGAAACCAATGGAGGAGACATTGTGGCTGCAGCTTAAAGTACATCTGCCATGAGAAGTGCAGGGTAGATAGGGCCAGTATACTCAACTCTACGTTGTTTAAAGATTTAGCGCCGGGCGGTGGTGGCGCACGCCTTTAATCCCAGCACTCGGGAGGCAGAGCCAGGCGGATCTCCGTGAGTTTGAAGCCAGCCTGGGATACCAAGTGAGTCCCAGGAAAGGCGCAAAGCTACACAGAGAAACCCTGTCTCGAAAAACCAAAAAAAAAAAAAAAAAGAAAAGAAAAAAGATTTAGTTACTTCATGTGTATGAGTGCTTTGCCCACATGTATATATGTGCACCACATGTGTGCTCGGCACCCTCGGAAGTCAGAAAGAATGCTGGGTCTCATGGAACTAGAGTTATGGTTGTGACCTCCGTGTGTGTGTAACCCAGGTTCTCTGCAAGAGCACGTGTTCTTCCCAATACCCACCACACACACACACACACACACACACACACACACACACACACACACACACCTTTTTTTGTTGTTGTTAAAACAGCATCTCGCTATCTGGCCTCCAACTTACAGAGATCTCTTTAGCCTCATGAGTGCTGGGATTAAAGGTCTTCTCCACCACACCTGGTTCTCCTGCTTCAACACAAACGTCATCCTGCTGTGGCCCACCAACTACAGCCCAGAGATGGCAAGCAAAAGACAGAAGCCCCCGAGATAAGGCCAAAAAGTAACTACTGACATTAACCAGTCTTCCTCCGACACACATAATGGGTGATGCTTTTATAATTAAAAAAAAAAAAAAAACCTATCTTAATAATTTTATGTAACCTAAAAAAGATGAAATATCTGCACTCAAAAATTAATAGGCTGGGGCTGTTCAGTTTGGGCAAGGATGTACATGCTGCTAAATGAAGCCTGAAGTATCTCTTTTCTACTATATTGAAAAAGCTAATAGGGCAAAAATGATTAAGTACAGTATAATTATGTGTAATATACTCTTTAGATCAAATAAAACTTAAACCAATTTTTGGACTCTCCAATGGTCACCTCCCCCCAACACACACACCATCCGTGTATCAGTACACAGGGTAAAAGATTCAGTTATTGGAAAGTGTTATTCACGTATGTCTCCACTAATCCCAGGTGAGTGGGGTACTGTATAGGTTTGCTCATAGACAGCTTGTCTTTGAATTTACAACATCCATCTGAGAGCCCACCCTTAAGTCTAGAAGATGGTTGCTGAGAGAAGAGTCGTGCCCCTGGCCACGAGTCTCAGAAGTGGTGGGGTTACCTGGGAAACCAGGCCTTCGGATGTGCCTCTACCAGACCCGGTAATTCTGCCTGACTTGTGCCCACTTCACTTCTGACTTGACCTCTCTGGAGAGCCCCACAGTTCCAAGTCAAACCTGGGGCTTCATGACGAGCCACCAGGTGCCCCCCCACAGAGCAGGTGCAAGGCAGCAGCAGGCAGAGGATCACTCGAACTCAAGATACCCGACCTCTGCTCTCAAAGGGTTTATCAGCTGCCCTCCAGGGAGCAGGAGAATGGAATGTGGGAGGGAGAAGGAGAGTGTATTAGTGTCAGGAAGATAGAATCTGGTGAGTCCCTGGAAAGAGACAAAGCAAGCTGGCAGGGTCACCTGATCAGTATGTCCTAGTTGGCCAGTGGGAAAGGAAACAGGGCACCATTTGTGACCTTGACGTCTCAGACAATCACAGAGTTGAAGGTTTCCAAAATGGACATACAGAGTGGGAAATCAGTCTCATCTCAGCAGATAAGGCATCTCTGACTGTTAAGTCAGAGGTTCATCACGGCCTAATGTCACCTAGCTAGTTGGTCCCTTCCTTCAGACAGCACTCAGCCGCTGAGCTAAACAATTAGCTCAGCTTCAAGCCTCCTTTCGATCTTTATTTCCTTCTCGCAAGGGCACGCAGACACTGGTCCCGGGATTTAAACAGCAGTAAATGCCACATCTTTGATTCAAGGAGACCATTCTCTAACGGGGGTAGGTGACTGCATTTTTTTTTCCATCAATGCTCATGAATACTGATGTGGTAAAAAGCCCCTCAGGGTTCAACCCAGCATCAGAACTGCTGGTAAATGGCCCCTATTGTTAAGAATCACATTAGGAGTGAGCTCACCGTGTTCGGTAACTAAGAAGTTTTAGAGCCCCTGTCTCTCCATGGGAGCTTGACTATGATGTTATGTCAAAATTTAAACTATGCAAATGTACAAGGAAATTCCGTCTTACGAGGTAATGAGCTTCCAGGTTCGGGGTGCCCTGGTTGGTCCTTCCTCATTTGAATAAGAACTGCTGCCATTTATTATGGGAGCATCTCTCTCAGGCTCAGAGGGCAGTTTGCATCAATGCAGAAATTACATGCCTGCCTAAAAACACACATGACATTTAAACTAAATTAACAGGGAGACTAGTCAAGTGTCTTTCTTTCTCTCTGTCGCTGGCTCTCTCTCAGTCCTATGTCACCACCCTGTGAAGGAATGTTGCTTTAGGAAAACAATTTGCCCTGTCTCGGGAAAAAAAAAAATCAAACCAAAACAAAACAAAAAAAAACCCAACCATCCCTCCCCCCGCCCCAAATCTAACATTGCATGCAATCATCTTGTGTAGTCATAGAGATCCAAGGCAATGCACAGTTTCCACATGTACACAGGTAATATTCAAACAGACCCAAACTTAGAGAACTCAAGCCAGAGTTTCAAACAAGCTGAGCTAATAAAACAAGACAAGGTGCTACATAACTGTCATTAAATGTAGTTGGTTTGTATCTACTAACACAAAAGGAAATCAGTGACAGAAACTTCAGGGCATTGTTAATTGAGATGGGTATAGAAATATGGACCTATCAGAAAATAGTCTACCCAAGGAGAGACCTCATAGGCTATAAACAAACAGGTGTGTTTTGTTTGGACACAAAAGACCAGGTTGTGAAATGTTTTATTCTAAATAAAGCATTGGGGGCTATTACGACTTAGTAGTTGTTTACTGGGGACGGTGTAGAGGCAAAGACCATCTAAAACGGTAACAGCAAGTTTTAAACATTAGGCAACTATATGCCTCAAGACAGGTTCAAGGAGTCCTGCTTAAGATGGAAGAAATGTCCAAACCACCACTCTACACAAGAGCTTCTAGCGAACCCGTTCTCTACTCTCATATGCTTTCTTAGAAAAGTCATTACGGGTAAATTGTTATTTATCAAAGACTCATTATTGTAGAGGGGGCAGACAACCGCATAGTAAGATTTAGCCAGGGGCTGTACCTCTGCCTCTCTGATAGGCCTTTAGCACACACACTCTCTCAGTCAGCTCCCCTCAGTCCCGTGAGGAAGCTACCACATTGCTCGTTCTGCAGGTGAAGAAGCCGAGGCGTGGAGTACTCAAGCTGACAGAGCTGAAAAGTGGTGGGAGCCAGGATTTCCATTGAGGTCTGACATCAAGAACTGTACTACGACAGCACATTGTCTCTACGCAGTGGTGGTGGAGGTGATGTTCAGAGGGATGTGGAGAATGACATTCACTTCTGCATAATTAGTGTAGAAGATGCTGTGGATACAGGCACTTCAACGCAAAAGTTGGCAGCTCCAGCATCCCACGCTGGCACTGCCTCAAATGAGTCATGTGACCTTGAACACACCTTAGTAGGTACCGGGATTCTCCATCACACAGATGAGCCCTGATGACTAATAGCTGTGATGGACACTGAAGGACACGAAATACCCACTGGCAGACAAGAAGCTACCCATAAAACGTGTCAGAAAATACTGGCACATTTTAATGAGCCTTCCCGACTGCATGGTCTCTGGCTGAGAAACAATGCAGACAGAAGAGAATGTCCAGTGCTTGTCCCACCTACTTTTTCAGAGTCCAGATCCACCCCTCCACTCCCACTTCCTGTCACATTAAATACCGTGAGACTTAAGGAGTCCACAGGATTGGAAATGTGAGTTCATTATGTAGTGAGTTTGACACGAAGTCATCTCTACAGAACAGAAGCAAGTCCAGCAGCCCCCAGATCAGGTTGAACACAGGCATGGTCGAATTTCAACCAACCCCAAAAGAAACTCCTTGTATTGGAGGAGAAGGGTGATTTACCCGGAGTCACAAACCCAGCACAAATCATAACAGTTCTCACTACTACAGGTTAAACAGAAGGGTAAAGAGGTCTCCCACCCCACTGCAGGCAGTTTGAAGCGCTTCAGCTCAGTGATATCTGCAGCAGCGTGACTGCAGCGGTTATAAATAGGCAGGAGTCGACGATCAAGTGTAATTACATACACTAAGAACGAGTCCAGGCAAGCCCCGCCACAAAGTCCTTCTCTAGTTCAGATTTACTCTTCAAATATTAAATATGTGTAAGAGAAGGAAACCCTCAGAAGCTTTGAAACAAGGAAACCTGGAAACAAGGGGCAAATCTACCATGCAAACTTAATCATGACATTCCAAAAAGAACCCCAAGCACTTTGAAATGGGGTAGAAAGTGGAGCTAAATTATATATTTGCACAGCTATCAAATTTTAATATTAAAACTTTTTTTTATTTTTTTTGAGACAGGGTTTCTCTGTGTAGCCTTGGGTGTCCTGGAACTCACTATGTAGACCAGGCTGGCCTTGAACTCAGAAATCCGCCTGCTTCTCCTTCCTGAGAGCTAGGATTAAAGGCGTGTGCCATCACCTCTTGGCTTAATATTAAAACTTTCAAAGGCCACAAACCCATAGGACTCTGGGAGTCAGTGGCAAGCTCTGCTGCCAGGTGGCTTGTTTTCCTTCTAACAGGTCTGCCAAGAACACAGGGTCTTTTAGATTTGTGTCAAAGAACACAGCAATGGAAGCCTTCAGAACTTCAGTGAACCGTCTTGTCTCAAAGTGGTCATACTAGATAAGGAAAGGGAAATGCACCGTATAACAGGACTATAGGGTTTCCAGACAGACCAACTAAGTCTAAGCTATCTATCAAGCCAAATCTAAGCTATCTAGCTAAGTTAAATCTAAGCTAGCCATCAAATCTGAACTAAATCGAAGCTACCATCTATCAACCCAGAGCAAGCTTTCACTTTCTATCCTAATTGCTGATAAAAGAAAAGGGGATTTGAGGGAACATCTTGTCTAAAACACAAGAAACAAAGTATTTATGAAAATACTATAATGAAATTCATGGCTTTGTGTGTTGATTTTTAAAACTGATATAAATTAATTAAAAAAAAATAGAGACACAAGAAACCGGAAGCACCTAATATTGGGTTACTTGCTGGGTAAAAGCTTGGTTCAGCAAGGAGTTAACAAAGCATCCTTCCTTGTGTGAGTGCTCAGTCCCTTCACCGCTCACCTGCCAACCATGTCACCTAAGCAGACTACCATACTTCAGTGTCGAGAGGCTCTAGTGTTGGGGACTTACATGTGTTTAGCTGATGGCATAGACTGGTCACACACACCAGAACCTTTCCCTTAAATCAAGGGTCCACAAGTAACACCTTCCACACATCGGAACAGTGATCAACAGGCTCAGGGTAACATAGACTTTAAGTTATAAATCCAGACAGATCAACTAAATCTAATTTGAAGGAACATTGTCTGTTATTAAATTCATGAAAATGCACGCACATATAATAAAAGTTATATTCAATTATATTCAAAAGGTAAATTAAAGTCATAAGCATCTAGGAAGACAATGGATCCTAACAGATCCAAAAGCCAGTCTTGTGAACTGCTGTAGTTTACAGTGAACACTAATAAATTGCACCAATACAATGAGACAAAGAGAATGACTGTCACACAACATACAATATACATTTGCGCCGGGCGGTGGTGGCGCACGCCTTTAATCCCAGCACTCGGGAGGCAGAGCCAGGCGGATCTCTGTGAGTTCGAGGCCAGCCTGGGCTACCAAGTGAGTCCCAGAAAAGGCGCAAAGCTACACAGAGAAACCCTGTCTCAATAAACCAAAAAAAAAAAAAAATATATATATATATATATATATATATATATATATATATATATACATTTGCTGAATTAATGAATTGATGAATGTATTAAGATTTGTCATGCTACTTTTTCTATTTATTATCAAGCTTCTAGTATTTACAATTCCCCCCATCCTCTCTCTGGTGGTGGTGGTCCCAGAGATTGAACCCGGAGCCTTACACATACCAGGTAAGCATGTTACCATCTGAGATAAATCCCCCAGTCCTTGACTTTTTCTATAAACTTCTTCTAACCAGATAGTTGACATAAAAAAAAAAAAAATCAACTTAGAATAGGTATGGTGGCACACCCCTTTAATCCTAGCATTTGGAGACAGAAGCAGGAAAATCTGTGAGTTTGAGGTCAGCCTGGTCTACATAACCAGTTGTAGGCCAGCCACGGCTACATAGGGAGACTGTCTCAAAACAAAACCAACCAACCAACCGAAAACAATAACAACACAAACTTGTAAAAAGCTTTGCTGCCAAGGCCTGATAACCTGAGTTTGATCCCCAGGTCCCAAAAGGTGGAAAGAAAGAACCTACTACCACAAATTGGCTACTGAACCTCACTGTGTGCTCTCTCTCAATCTCTCTCTCTCTCTCTCTCTCTCTCTCTCTCTCTCTCTCAATCTCTCTCTCAATATCTCTCTCTCTCACACACACACAAAATAAATAAATTAAAATGCAAAAAAATAGAATAACTATAGTTGACAATGATTAGCAGAATATTAAAAAAAAATAGCAGAAAGGATTTGTAATGCTCCCAACACAAGCAAATGCCAGCCATTGGACCTGATCATGATGCATGGCACACATGTATTGAAATTCCAGACTCTGTCCCATCAGTACACACAGTTACCATGTGTCATCTAAGTTAATTTTAACACTCACACCTTAACAATGTATGTGACCCCCTACTCAGTGTATCATGAAGGTGATACACAGAACGGCTCTAGTGAACCCTAAGAGATTTATTGTTTTACAACTTAAAATTATAAACCATGAGACATCTTCACAGCATATGGCCAAGTTTATGCGATCAACCAAGGAGAACAATTCAGTTTCATAAAAATGCAAATTTAACAGTAGTGCATTAATTCGTGCCCACTCCGTCTCTCAAGACAGTCATCAGGGACCTCCCACATGAAATCAATATGCAGACATCTATTTAACTTTATCACCGGCTCACTAAGTAAATATCACACTCTAGACCACTTAGGTGTTCATCATTCAGGCAAATAGCAAATGTAAAAAGCAGGCTGGTGGTGTCAAGCCATTAACAAATCAATCGATAACTGGTCCCTGGTTTTGGCCTAACATCTGCAGAGCAAACTGTTAGCCAGCTGCTGCGGTGGGATCTGGGTGCAGTGGGGGATCCCCTCTTACTCTAAGAGAGGTTCTGGGGGAGACCATCAGTCAAAGCATGGCTCTTTGTGCTTTCTTAAACACTAAAGCAATTACTCCTTCATCACCAAAAGGCCTGAAACCTCTGAGGACCACACTGGGAGATGATACTCTGTTCTCCACCATGCCTAACTTAAGGCAGTACTCATAAACTCCGGAGTACACGATATAAGAAGCATGGAGTCAATGGTTTGATCTTCCTCACTAGCTTTACTGCCTTTGGAATGAGTCTTTTTAGCATTTGATAGGTACTACATATAGTCACAAACGTCTAATCTTTCTCAAAGTGACCAAGAGTGGCCCTACCTTTCTACACCAAATTCAACTTCTTTTTCCTTAAGTATGATGTCAGCTGTTTGAGCTCACATCCATGATGTCAAGGCCCCTAATATCACTTTATATACATTAATTTCAGGGTCAGTGCTAGGCCTGTCTCCTTCACGTGACACACGGCCAATATCGTCTACTATGCCCTGGGCCACTTATCCATCTTGTCAGTTGAAAGACAGTGAACAGGAAGTGAAGAGAGGAAGTCCATCTGCCCGAACCAAGTTCATGGCTGCTTCCTCAAGTTACAGCACAGGACAAGCCCTGTGTACAAAGTGTCACAATTATCAACACAGCTCAGAAGTCCCGCCTCTTTCATTTTGCCTGTCCCAGAGCCAACCGTGGAAGACTCTACACAAAGCGTCATACATGAGGCTACTGATGATGTGTGAGAGAACTGAAGGCATTCTCAGATTGGAACAGACCAGATGTCCATCTCACTGATACGGGGTTGGAGGAAGGGGGAGATCGCTTTCCTCTTTCTCTTGCCTGTGACTTGATCTAGGGGACAAACACGATCATTTGTTGTCAAATGTGGAAGCTAACATTGGCCTTCACACACATTCGAAGTGCGTGTCAGGCATGCTGGCCTGCGCCACGTTTACTTTCCTGTCTTACTTCCTGGATGGAAGGTTTAATCTTCACCTCAAAATGACCCACACAAGAAACACCTTTTTCAAAGTCATGTTGGAGACCTACTTTTTCTGTGAAGGGCAGCTTCCTTCCTGCCTTTTTCTTCTTTTCCATAGAAACCTTGCCCCTCCCTCCTCTGTCCCAATGATGAATGTGGATTCAATGAAATGACCCACAAAGAACAAGGAAAAAAATCTGGGAGACAGCCTGTTTCTCTTGTTACCCATGATGCTCAGTGTATAACTTACTTCTAGGCGCAGACTAAACTTATCATGCCCTTACCACGGGAGCAAATTGCATGTCCCAGGTTAACGGCCAGGTTGCAAGAGACAAGTTTCGACACACCTGTGGCTTGCCACCACCCCCAGCGCCCTGACAGAAACCATGCCCCACTTCCCACACACTGCTGCTCCCCGGATCTTACCCTGCCCAAGAGGTTGTCCTGAAGTAGTGTCTGTTGCAGTACCGGGGCCACATCCTCCAAGCTCAGGACATGGCAGAGGTCAGTGAGCTCCTCCGGACCCAGAGACCCAGTTCCCAGGGTGTCAAAACTGTCGAACAGCTCCTTGAGTCGGGCCTCATGCTGGTCCTGCTCCACCTCATCCATCCCATAGCCCACAGCGCTCACCTGTGCGGAACAGAGAGGAGGACAGGTTGGAGCAGATCGTTTCTGGACACGTGCATCTCTCCCAGCCCCACCAGCCACTTCGGACACTACAGCAAGGCCCTGCCTGGCCAGTGGTCCTCCCACACACGTTAGCACCCGGGATAAATCTGCAATGTTACAACAGAGGTAACATTACCAGCCTGAAGGAGTTAGGCCGGGAGAGTCTCCGCTCCTGCCAAACTCAGACCTGAGAAGGTTTCTCCCCTATCAGCCCGGAGGACTCAGGAAAGTGAAAGGCTGCTTCTACCAGCCAGTCAGGTCAGGTGAGATCACTGTTAGTACCAAGCCACTACAGGGTCAGAGCTGCCAGGCATGTCAGCAAGCTCCAGACAGCCTGCCCCGAGGCTGGGTCCTGAGGGGTGACCAAGCTGATTACCTCCACTCCAGTCAGCCTAGGTACTTCGGCGTCACATTGACAACAGAGGCACTGGCTGAGCGACCTCCCAGTTTACAAGGGACCAGATGCCTTTTACTCAAAAAGCAACTCAATTAGCTTTGCTGGTGCAATTACATGCTGTATGACAGAAAGTGTTCCCCGAGGCCCTCTGTAGTCCCAGGGGGCTCTAGGTAATGCTTAGTTGCCAAGAGAAAGGGCAAAACACCACTCCAACCTCCCCCATGGAGAGGTGCTGAGGAGACACTGGCTGTTTTCTGAGAACTGAACAGTATCTCTGAACTCCGCCACCTCCAGCAAACTCATGTTCATTCCTGGCTGCCCTGCCTCCCACTACGCTGATTCCCACCCCCCCAAACCCCAGCCCCAGGCTTTCACCATCCCTAGCATTAGTAAAAACCTGAAATTATCAAAAACTCAGAGTCATCTTTTGCTAAAAATAAAACCACACAATTCCAGGTATTTCACTTCAAGAATAAGATGTTTCATAGGCTGGATGTGGTGGCCCATGCCTTTAATCCTAGCACTTGGGAGGCAGAGTCAATGGATCACCGGGTTTGAGGCCAGCCTGGTCTACACAGCAAGTTCCAGGACAGCCAGGGCTACACAGAGAAACCCTGTTACAATAAATGGGGGAGGGGAGGGGGCATAAGATGTTTCCTTCTCCTCATATACAATAATCAAATTTTTAATACGCTGGATCCAGCCCAAATCCTGCACACCTGGAAGAAACTTCATGATGCAATCAGTGGATGCCAAATATAACCCATGCCCTTGGGATGGTGACCTCAGCCATTTGCAATCAGTCTTTCAGCTAACCCCTTGACTACAAAACACAGCACCTTCCACCGGGGCTTGGGGTGTAGCTCAGTGGTACATCACGTATGCTTAGCATGTGTAAGGCCCTGGGTTCAACCCCCAAGAGCACAGGCAATGAAAGCAGCACCTTTAACTAAACAAAGCCCTGAATCGGGACTCAAAGAAAAGCCCTCAATAACACAGAGCCCGCGACATTTAAGTAGCTGCAGGCAGCTAGGACCCAAGGCAATGGAGCTTTCTGAAACAATTCAGCGGTGCTCTGGGCCATCTGCTTTCTTTCCATAGACGATTAATTGTCCAAAATATGACAAGCCCGGACAGAGCCATGACCTCCTGAGCCAGGTGACCTCAGAAGATGAGCCGGAATGACGCTGCAACACAGTTCAGTGTTAAAGAAGGCCACTTCTGAAAGCCACGCGGCAGGGTGTGGGTCCAGGCCCCCCAGCTTGGGAAGGTCTCTTCCATCAGCAGCTTACCACTGAGGTGCAGCGGGCTCTGGCTGCCTTCCCAGGGTTGGTCTGTTGGGTGAACTAATCAGTATGTAAATGTTTTCAAAATATGTTGGGGGGTGCTACATAAACAGCAAAGCTTCAGAAAAGAAACCTGAAGGTGTTAAACCAAGCCACAAAAAGGAAGGCGCTCTGGCTAATGAGATTCGCCTAGAGTGGGCCAGTTTTTTGTCAACTAAGATCTGCTAGGACCCCCATGGGCTCTGGGAATTCCACAGCTCTGAGGCTCCTTCTTAAGAGTCCTCTGGGTTGTAATCTGACCAACTTCAGAAGAGCCTTACTGGATTTCTGCAGAGTTTGTAAACTCAAAAGTGAAAGAGTCCTAACACTTCCCCTTTCAAACAGCGTCTTCAAGGATGGTGATCTGTCTGTGTCTGCCTCAGCCAATGGGAGGGGGCGAAACTCGCCATGTGCTGACAGGACCCGGCCCTACCTGCTGCTTTGAGTCTGGTTAGCAAGCATGTCTGCTTTAGGGAGGCCACTGGATTTTCACTAGCTCAAACTTCCTTCATTTGAAAGCTTTTCCTTCTTAGCCCTGAGCTCTGTCTCCCAGGTTCCCCAGACAGCAAGCTTCAAGCTTATGAGAATGTTCTTTAGACTGAAGGGGAGGGTGGGGGTGGGAGGCAAAGGGTGCATGAGGGTGGGGTGGGTGGTGAGGGGTGAAGGGGGTGGGGGTGGGTGGTGAGGGGCACATGGAGGTGAGGTGATATGGGAAAAGGGGGGCTCCACCCCAGTGGGACAAGTGCTCCGACTGTAGCACCCAGGAGATATTACACATGGTGACAAGCTGTCAGTTCTCATCTGGCACCAAGTGCATTTTTGCTGGTTGACACAATTCTCCAAATGTTCATCTGTAATTCCTCATGTAAGAATTTTTTCCCCTCCCCACTTACCAGAAATGTAAGCCTAAGGGCCACGGTTCTACTTCCTTATTGTCTTTCCTTCCCCCAACCAAATAACAAACACAATCCGTTCTTTTGGAACTCGGGAAATGGACTGACCTCATGGAGATTCCAGGGAGGGAAACTTAGCCCTGTGGGAGACGCAGAAATCAGCACAGACAGCTTCTGCACTGACCTCTTCCACACACATTATCTCCATTTCCTCCCTTTCCAGAAGAAACACAGCACCGACCATGGCTACCAAACTCCAGTGAAGTCATCAAAAGTGTAATCCAGCGCATTAGAGATTACGCCAGAGTCACAAACTACAGCTGCATTCTTCAGTGGAGAGACAAAACTTGGAGGAGACTCCGAGCTAAAACACTTCTCAAGTCCCCTTGTTTAGACAAGGAGGATAACTACAGCCATCTGGAAGGGTTGTTCTAGAACTAAGTAGGGCAAGCTAGTGGAAGTGGCTAGGCTCAGAGAAACTGGTTCAGGAGAAGTAATTGAAAATACCTGAGGCCTGGGAAGGAAGCAGGAGCTTAGGAGAGTGACTGAAGTCAATCAGACAGATGTCTGCCTGCAGAGCAGCCAAACAACCGACTCGGAATGCCACTGAATAGAGGGTAAGAATGGGCCATCCATGTCACCCGCAGAAGCATCATTATATTAATAAATGATAATGGTAACAGATAATGCTTGGCTCCCTGAGCCTAAAAAGGCAGATTATTGACAAATGTAATATCATATAACTGCAGACAGGCCGAGACAGAGATGGGAACTCAGAAGGCATCGTGATGTTGCTCCCAGCACTTCTAGCGAGCCTGGCCTATGACAGGTACTTTATGTAAACCATCTCATTCATATAATTTAATCCTCCTAATTCAGGGGCGTAGGTACTATCACTTCCCCATTTCAAATGGAGAAATTGGGGTTTGACGAAATTAAGCAACCTGCTCGAGGCCACAGCTTTATGGTGGAGGAGGAGCTAAGATTCTACTTAGAGTGTGATCATTATGACCCTCACTGTTATACATGCACACAGACCACGATGGGACTCCTGAAATGACACCTCTTCCCGTGTCAGCAGGCTGGACAGTACTGAGAGAACCTTGGACAGTCTTAGGCCACACACTGTTCCAAACTGGAATGGACAGAGGTAGGAGAACCCCTACCTACCCTGATCCATTGGCCGAATGGGCACAGCCTACAAGTCTCTAGGAATACACAAATACACAGATACGATAGGCACTCTCTTTCTCTGAAGCAGCGTTGGGATCTGAAGCTGAGAAGAAATTCATTCTTAGGTTAAGATGACCATGAAGAACCCCAGA
Organism: Peromyscus eremicus; assembly: GCF_949786415.1. Lineage (NCBI taxonomy): Eukaryota > Metazoa > Chordata > Mammalia > Rodentia > Cricetidae > Peromyscus > Peromyscus eremicus. The sequence continues at coordinate 68,210,298 of NC_081430.1, forward strand.
CACCTTCAGTAATGGATGTGGTGATATATAGTGTACCCTAATAAACTTTGCCTGAAGATCAGAGGACAGAACAAGCCACTAGATTAAACATAGAGGCCAGGCAGTGGTGGCACACACCTTTAATCCTAGCACTCGGGAGGCAGAGATCTGTCTGGATCTCTGTGAGCTCAAAGCCACCCTGGCCTATGTGAGATTGACTTAGTCTAGGATAGAAACAGAGCCAGACAGTGGTGGCATACACCTTTAATCCCAGCACTTGGGATCTCATGCCTTTGCTTGGGAAGCACACATGCCTTTAATCCCAGGAGGTAATATGGCTGGGCGGAGAAAGGTTTATAAGGCGTGAGGAGACAGGAACTAAGGGCTTTTTGGGTGAAGCATCCCTTCAGCTAGAGGCCCTTTCAGGCTGAGGAGTTGGTGAGGTCAGAGGTGGTGGCTGTGGCTTGCTCTGCTTCTTCGATCTTTCAGCTTTCACCTCAATATCCCGCTCTGGGTTTTTTTTTTGTTTGTTTGTTTTTGTTTTTTTTAATTAAAGACCATTTAGCAATTCGTGTTACAAATGGATACCGTTCAGGATTCACACATCATTTCTGGTCTTTCCCCTGAATGAATACTCGGGGTCTAACCTCGGAGCCAATGCTTTCCAGCCTGAGCAGGCACACATGGGCAGCAGGAAACTCACAAAGCTGAATTAGAGTGATCAATCCTCCTTGAGGTTGCAGAGAACAATCCCAGTTTGATGAAGACAGCCATAAACCTTGGCAAAGCTTTACTCCAGAGCATCTTCCTCCCAAAGAACCCTAAACAAGGTTAGGGCCACATCGCTAGGCCACAGACTCTGACAAGGACAGATACCACAGATCTGTGCTGCATGCCACTTACCGCTCAGCACCCCCCACCCCCTCACCCACCCCTGCTGATGAAATCGGTGCCAACTGGGACTTTGAATTAGATGGAGGTGGGGCTGAAGTAATGAAGTGTCCCATAGAAGGTCAGT